>NC_053495.1:206114920-206448670 GCF_905171775.1 Rana temporaria | reverse complement strand
TTTTCACCCAAAAGTGTGCTTGATTGAACACACTGCTGCCCCCATCTCCTGACATGCTGGGACTTGTAGTTCCCCAGCAGCTCACAGGCACATTAGTTGGAAATACAGGAGAGGAGAGGAGGGGGACTGTGCCTGTGTACAGCTAATGAGTAGGGAGATGTAGTTAGTAGATATTGGGGAGACATTCAGGACATGTTCTTCCTCCAGGAGCATTGCACTTATCACACACAAAATCGATCTTATAGTCAGGAAGAGCCATGTTAGAGGTAACACATCCCCTCCCTCTCTGCTCTCCAGGGGAATCCACTGACAAGAATCCATCTTGTAAAACTCAGCCAGTGTACCTCATCAGGCAGCAGTCCGTCCCACACTGTAAGCTGTCCCCGCCTCCCTCTCCTCTAGCAGTCGGACTCTGTCTGCATCTCCTGCTACTGTGTCAAAATAGCCGCGCTGTGGAAGGGGGCGTGTACAACATGTTCCTATTGGCTGAGGGGGCAGTGCAGAGGCGGAGCAGCTATAATCTTACGATTTCTACATCAAAATAGTGTCGGTGTCAGGCATTTCAGGAACAGATGTAAAAAAAACACTGTTTTTTACATTCTGTCCCTAGTTTTACCGAGGCTGGCCACCCTGATGGGGCCCCCTAGTGGCACGGGCCCTCGGTCACTGCCCGAATGACCGAATGGTCAGTCCGCCCCTGCATAGAACAGTATCGGACCTCTGAAATGTATAAGCATGTATATGTACTCAGTACTTGGTTTGGGCCCCTTTTGCATCAATTACTGCCTCAATGCAGCGTGGCATGGAAGATATCAGCCTGTGGCACTGTTGAGGTGTAAAGATGAGCCGAACACCCCCCAGGTTCGGTTCGCAGCAGAACATACGAACAGGCAAAACATTTGTTCGAACACACGAACACCGTTAAAGTCTATGGGACACGAACATGAAAAATCAAAAGTGCAAATTTTTAAGGCTTATATGCAAGTTATTGTCATAAAAATAGTTTTTTTGGGAGCAGTGGGGTAGATTCAGGTAGCTGCGCTTTAAGTTCTGGCGGCGCAGCGTATTGTATTTACGCTACGCCTTTCGCAACTTACAGGAGCAAGTGCTGTATTCACGAAGCACTTGCTCTGTAAGTTGCGGCGGCGTAGCGTAAATGGGGCCGGCATAAGCCCGCGTAATTCAAATGTGGAAGGGGGGCGTGTTTTATGCTAATGTGTTATGACCTGACGTGATTGATGTGTTTTACAAACGGCGCATGCGCCGTCCGTGTACATATCCCAGTGTGCATTGCTCTCAAGTACGCCGCAACGACGTATTGGTTTCGACGTGAACGTAAATTACGTCCAGTCCTATTCGCGAACGACTTACGCAAACGACGCAAACAATTCAAATTTCGAAGCGGGAACGACGTCCATACTTAACATTGGCTGTGCCACCTAATAGCAGGAGCAACGTTACGCCGAAAACGACTTACGCAAACGTCGTAAAAAACAACCGCCGGGCGCACGTACGTTTGTGAATCTGCGTAACTAGGTAATTTGCATAATCTACGCCGAAAACGACGGGAGCGTCACCTAGCGGCCAGCGTGAGAATGCACCCTAAGATACGACGGCGTAAGAGACTTATGCCAGTCGTATCTTAGGCTAATGTCGGCGTATCTTGCTTTCTGAATACAGAAAGAAGATACGCCGGCGCAGATTTGAATTTACGCGGCGTATCTATGAATACGCCGGCGTAAATTCTCTCTGAATCCAGGCCAGTGATTTTAATAATGCTTAAAGTGAAACATTAAAAGTGAAATATTCCTTTAAATTTCGTACCTAGGGGGTGTCTATATTATGCCTGTAAAGTGGTGCATGTTTCCCGTGTTTAGAACTGTCCCTGCACAAAGTGTAATTTCTAAAGGAACAAAAAGTAATTTAAAACTGATCGCGGCTATTCATGAACTTTCGGGTCCCGGCAATACAGATAAAAGTCATTAAAAAAAAGGCACCGCCCCTCGGGCTTTTACACTGGAATGAATGGTGCAGCTGTCTGACGGCGGATTGCAGGCGCTATTTTTAACGCTATAGCGCCTGCAAAACGACCTCAGGGGTCTTATACGTGCACTCCACAAATCTGCCCTTTATGGAAGAGTGACAAGAAGAATGACATTGTTGAAAGAAAGACATAAGAAGTCCTGTTTGCAGTTTGTGAAAAGCCATGTGGGGGAGGAGACACAGCAAACATGTGGAAGAAGGGGCTCTGGTCAGATGAGACCAAAACTGAACTTTTGGCCTAAAAGCCAAACGCTGTGTGTGGTGGAAAACTAACACTGCACATCACCCTGAACACACCATTCCCACCGTGAAACATGGTGGTGGCAGCATCATATGGTGGGGATGCTTTTCTTCAGCAGGGACAGGGAAGCTGGTCAGAGTTGATGGGAAGATGGATGGAGACAAATACAGGACAATCTTAGAAGAAAACCTGTTAGAGTCTGCAAAAGACTCTAGACTGGGGTGGAGGTTCACCTTCCAGCAGGACAACGACCCTAAACATACAGCCAGAGCTACAATGGAATGGTTTAGATCAAAGCATATTCATGTGTTAGAATGGCCCAGTCACAGTCTAGACCTAAATCCCATTGAGAATCTGTAGCGAGACTTGAAAATTGTTGTACACTGACGGTGACCCATCTAGTGATATAAAGATCTATATAGAGGAATCAGGACCTCCTTCCTCCTGCTGGTGATCCCTCTAGTGATATAAAGATCTATTTAGATGAATCAGGACCTCCTTCCTTCTGCTGGTGATCCCTCTAGTGATCTAAAGATCTATATAGAGGAATCAGGACCTCCTTCCTCCTGCTGGTGACCCCTCTAGTGATATAAAGATCTATATAGAGGAATCAGGACCTCCTTCCTTCTGCTGGTGATCCCTCTAGTGATATAAAGATCTATATAGAGGGATCAGGACCTCCTTCCTCCTGCTAGTGACCCCTCTAGTGATATAAAGATCTATATAGAGGAATCAGGACCTCCTTCCTCCTGCTGGTGATCCCTCTAGTGATATAAAGATCTATATAGAGGAATCAGGACCCCCTTCCTCCTGCTGGTGATCCCTCTAGTGATATAAAGATCTATATAGTGGAATCAGGACCTCCTTCCTCCTGCTGGTGATCCCTCTAGTGATATAAAGATCTATATAGAGGAATCAGGACCCCCTTCCTCCTGCTGGTGATCCCTCTAGTGATATAAAGATCTTTATAGAGGAATCAGGACCCCCTTCCTCCTGCTGGTGATCCCTCTAGTGATATAAAGATCTATATAGTGGAATCAGGACCTCCTTCCTCCTGCTGGTGATCCCTCTAGTGATATAAAGATCTATATAGTGGAATCAGGACTCCCTTCCTCCTGCTGGTGATCCCTCTAGTGATATAAAGATCTATATAGAGGAATCAGGACCTCCTTCCTTCAGCTGGTGACCCCTCTAGTGATATAAAGATCTATATAGAGGAATCAGGACCTCCTTCCTCCTGCTGGTGACCCCTCTAGTGATCTAAAGATCTATATAGAGGAATCAGGACCTCCTTCCTCCTGCTGGTGACCCCTCTAGTGATATAAAGATCTAAATAGAGGAATCAGGACCTCCTTCCTTCTGCTGGTGATCCCTCTAGTGATATAAAGATCTATATAGAGGGATCAGGACCTCCTTCCTCCTGCTGGTGATCCCTCTAGTGATATAAAGATCTATATAGTGGAATCAGGACCTCCTTCCTCCTGCTGGTGACCCCTCTAGTGATATAAAGATCTATATAGTGGAATCAGGACCTCCTTCCTCCTGCTGGTGATCCCTCTAGTGATATAAAGATCTATATAGAGGAATCAGGACCCCCTTCCTCCTGCTGGTGATCCCTCTAGTGATATAAAGATCTATATAGAGGAATCAGGACCCCCTTCCTCCTGCTGGTGATCCCTCTAGTGATATAAAGATCTATATAGAGGAATCAGGACCCCCTTCCTCCTGCTGGTGATCCCTCTAGTGATATAAAGATCTATATAGTGGAATCAGGACCTCCTTCCTCCTGCTGGTGATCCCTCTAGTGATATAAAGATCTATATAGTGTAATCAGGACTCCCTTCCTCCTGCTGGTGATCCCTCTAGTGATATAAAGATCTATATAGAGGAATCAGGACCCCCTTCCTCCTGCTGGTGATCCCTCTAGTGATATAAAGATCTATATAGTGGAATCAGGACCTCCTTCCTCCTGCTGGTGACCCCTCTAGTGATATAAAGATCTATATAGAGGAATCAGGACCTCCTTCCTCCTGCTGGTGACCCCTCTAGTGATATAAAGATCTATATAGAGGAATCAGGACCTCCTTCCTCCTGCTGGTGACCCCTCTAGTGATATAAAGATCTATATAGAGGAATCAGGACCTCCTTCCTCCTGCTGGTGACCCCTCTAGTGATATAAAGATCTATATAGAGGAATCAGGACCTCCTTCCTCCTGCTGGTGACCCCTCTAGTGATATAAAGATCTATATAGAGGAATCAGGACCTCCTTCCTCCTGCTGGTGATCCCTCTATTGATATAAAGATCTATATAGAGGAATCAGGACCTCCTTCCTCCCGCTGGTGATCCCTCTAGTGATATAAAGATCTATATAGACGGAATCAGGACCTCCTTCCTCCCGCTGGTGATCCCTCTAGTGATATAAAGATCTATATAGACGGAATCAGGACCTCCTTCCTCCCGCTGGTGATCCCTCTAGTGATATAAAGATCTATATAGACGGAATCAGGACCTCCTTCCTCCTGCTGGTGATCCCTCTAGTGATATAAAGATCTATATAGAGGAATCAGGACCTCCTTCCTCCTGCTGGTGACCCCTCTAGTGATATAAAGATCTATATAGAGGAATCAGGACCTCCTTCCTCCTGCTGGTGACCCCTCTAGTGATATAAAGATCTATATAGAGGAATCAGGACCTCCTTCCTCCTGCTGGTGACCCCTCTAGTGATATAAAGATCTATATAGAGGGATCAGGACCTCCTTCCTTTTTCTAGTAGGACTCCCTCTAGTAATATAATGATCTCCATGGGGGAATCAGGACCCGGCACCTGAACCCATAACCCCTCGCACAAGGCAGCGGCGATGGCCCCAGGATGTAATTGGAAGAGGCAGGCTTTGTTGGGATTGAATGCTGAGTGACCTCACACAGTACAGTATAGCTATGGAATAAAATCATGTATGACGGTAACCCCCGTAGTCACCTTTGAATCTTGCTGTAATATTGATCAGAACGGTAGAATTTTTTCTCATTGTGAAGTTTTTCCGAGTTCCCTTTTCATTCCGCCTCGGCGTGACGCCTCCGTTCTGTTCCAACTGTACTTTTTCTTTTCTTCGCGACTTTGTTAATTACAATACCCACTGCCTTTAATTAAATCTACCCTGAACTCGCTCAGCTCAAGCGGCTCACAATGTACCCATGCAGGAGAGCGCTGCGCAGCAAATCGGAGGAAAATAGGCCGTTGGGAAGGTGATGCTAACTGACTGCGCCATTGAAAAGTCTCCTGAGCGCGGTTCCTGCACCGACGTTGTGCTGTAATTACAGCAATTGTGTTGTTTTCTAGGCGCCGCGTTGTTTTAGTGAAGTTGACTCTGATTATGTTTTATCGTTGGAATCTAGAGCAAAAAAAAATAAAATGGGAAAATGGCTGATGTTGGAAGTGTAAAATAGGATCGTTTTGGATGCGTTGTTTGCAAACTGTCAGTCGGGTTCCAGGCGCCGAGTATGCCAACATCATTTAGTGGCGTCGCCTGCCATTCCCTTCCCCAGTCTTTTTTATTTTAAACCCAATTAAAGTCATTTTATTTTATCTCTTTAGAGTCCTATAATCCTCAATTTTTCATGGAAATGCCTTAACCACTTAAGACCCGGACCAATATGCCGGTTAAAGACCAGGCCCCTTTTTTGCGATTCGGCACTGCGTCGCTTTAACTAACCAATGCGCGGTCGTGCGACGTGGCTCCCAAATAAAATTGGTGTCCTTTTTTTCACCCACAAATAGAAATTTCTTTTGGTGGTATTTGATCACCTCTGCGGTTTTTATTTTTTGCGCTATAAACAAAAATAGAGCGACAATTTTGAAAAAAAAAACAGGTAGCTATCTGGAGATACACCGCCATAATTTCAAATCTGCGTCGGCGTATCGTTACGCCGATTCTCAAAGGCAGATACGCTCAAAAAATAGGCTTCCTCCGCCGACGTAACTTGAATGCGGCGGCATATAATTGTGTGCAATATTACGTTGGGCGCTAGGGGCGCTTCCGTTGTTTTCGGCGGAGAATATGCAAATTACCTAGATATGCTGATTCACAAACGGACCCATTTTTTTATATTAATGCAGCCCCACTTGTATATTAATGCAGCCCCACTTTTGTATATTAATGCAGCCCCACTTTTGTCTATGAATGCAGTCCCACTTTTGTCTATGAATGCAGTCCCACTTTTGTATATTAATGCAGCCCCACTTTGTATATTAATGCAGCCCCAATTTGTATATGAATGCAGCCCCACTTTGTATATTAATGCAGCCCCACTTGTATATTAATGCAGCCCCAATTTGTATATGAATGCAGCCCCACTTTTGTATATTAATGCAGCCCCACTTTTGTATATTAATGCAGACCCACTTTTGTATATTAATGCAGCCCCACTTTTGTATATGAATGCAGTCCCACTTTTGTCTAAGAATGCAGTCCCACTTTTGTATATTAATGCAGCCCCACTTTGTATATTAATGCAGCCCCACTTTGTATATTAATGCAGCCCCACTTTGTATATGAATGCAGCCCCACTTTGTATATGAATGCAGCCCCACTTTGTATATGAATGCAGCCCCACTTTGTACATGAATGCAGCCCCAGTTCGTATATGAATGCAGCCTCACTTTGTATATGAATGCAGCCCCAGTTCGTATATGAATGCAACCCCACTTTGTATATGAATGCAGCCCCACTTGTATATTAATGCAGCCCCACTTGTGTATATTAATGCAGCCCCACTTTTGTATACTAATGCAGTCCCACTTTTGTCTATGAATGCAGTCCCACTTTGTCTATGAATGCAGTCCCACTTTGTATATTAATGCAGCCCCACTTTGTATATGAATGCAGCCCCACTTGTATATTAACGCAGCCCCACTTTTGTATATTATTGCAGCCCCACTTTTGTATATTAATGCAGCCCCACTTTTGTCTGTAAAAGTAACCCCACTTTGTCTATGAATGCAGTCCCACTTTTGTCTATGAATGCAGTCCCACTTTTGTATATTAATGCAGCCCCACTTTTGTATATTAATGCAGCCCCACTTTTGTCTATGAATGCAGTCCCACTTTGTCTATGAATGCAGTCCCACCTTTGTCTATGAATGCAGTCCCACTTTTGTATATTAATGCAGCCCCACTTTTGTATATTAATGCAGCCCCACTTTTGTCTATGAATGCAGTCCCACTTTGTCTATGAATGCAGTCCCACTTTTGTCTATGAATGCAGCCCCACTTTGTATATGAATGCAGCCCCACTTTTGTATATTAATGCAGCCCCACTTTTGTATATTAATGCAGCCCCACTTTTGTATATTAATGCAGCCCCACTTTTGTCTGTGAATGCAGCCCCAGTTTGTCTATGAATGCAGTCCCACTTTTGTCTATGAATGCAGTCCCACTTTTGTATATTAATGCAGCCCCACTTTTGTATATTAATGCAGCCCCACTTTTGTCTATGAATGCAGTCCCACTTTGTCTATGAATGCAGTCCCACTTTTGTATATTAATGCAGCCCCACTTTTGTACATAAATGCAGTCCCACTTTTGTCTATGAATGCAGTCCCACTTTGTATATTAATGCAGTCCCACTTTTGTCTATGAATGCAGTCCCACTTTTGTCTATTAATGCAGCCCCACTTTGTATATGAATGCAGCCCCACTTTGTATATGAATGCAGCCCCACTTTGTATATGAATGAAGCCCCACTGTGCATGGCACTCACCATGGCATTGCCTCGATCACACATAGCAGGTATCTCCTCTCCCGACGTGTGTCATGGAACAAACAGGAGCTGTAGGTCTGTGTTCGGCAGGGCAGTGTGCTCTAGCAAGGTAGACGGGCTTGTGTGATAGACAAAACACTGATTCAATCAGTGTTCCATCTCCATCTACTATCACACAAGCAGGTCTTGCACAGGCAGCACAGCCGAACACAGACCCAGCTCTTACACACAGTGAGAGATGCCCGGTGTCATACACGCAGGAGAGAGGGGGAGCGCTGCAGTCAGCTACAGCTCAAAACAGCCTTAGGAAAGGCAGCCTACCGGGCTGGGCCAGTCCGGCCCTGGTGATGAGAGAGAGAGAGTGAGAGACGCGGCAGCTGCAGGCACCGCAAAGCAGTTTTTTAAAAAGAAAATGATAAAAAAACAAATGTTTTTTTTTTTAAAAAAAGCCAATGTGACATGATTGTCTCGGGGGGGGGGGGCAATTTCCCTGTTGCCCCCCCCCCTGGATGCGCCGTTGGCCTACACACGGTTGGAATTTCCAACCAAAAACTCACATCGGACTTTTGCTGGCGGAATTTCTGGCCGTGTGCATAAAGGACCGAGTCAAGAATACGGTAAACTATACACCTTACCCCTGCACTCCTAGACTAAAAAAACAATTGCCCCTGCAGTTCACGGGGGGGGGGCACTGCAGGGGTACATTGTGCCTCCCACCTCCAGTTTTCCTTTATTAACACAAGGTAACACTTCTTCTTCTATTTGTCTCGGCACACATTCCAGCATCTCCCCGAGCGGTTTTCGCACACTTTGCATGCGTCGTTCCTCAGAGTGGGGCTATTCAGGCCTCGCTGACAGCCGATTGGTCTCAGATGTATAGGAAACAATGCGATTTAATGGGAAACCCAGCCGAGAGTAATTGGCGCAGAGTCTCCGGAGAGCGAACATCAAGCCTTTCCTTTGTGCCGTGTTGTTAAGTAATGTTATAATCGCACATTAATAATCTTTCTTCTATATATATCCTTCTGTGGCAGCCGTCCTGTCATGGCTTCGAAGATATTTCATTGTTCCGTGGTTGGCGGTTATTACCAGCCGCACGCCTCAAACGTCACAGCCACTCTCTCCGGCTGGCAAAAAATGGGCAAGTGACCGAGATCTAATATCCGTGTCCATGCCGTGTGCAGGGCCGCCATCAGGAATTATGGGGCCCCTTACACAGCTTCAGGCATGGGCCCTCCTGGAGCAGAGAACCGAGGGGGGGGGGGGGTGCTGTCGCCTGAAATTGAGAAGTGGGGGGGGGGGGGCTGCCGCGAATTGAGAAGCAGGGGGGGCCCTTTACAAAAAAAAGAAGGAATAAAGAAAAATATATATTAAAAAAGGAAGTTGCCATCCGGGGCCCTGGGGACCTCTGAGCTCTTTAATAAAATATATATATATATATATATATATATATATATACACAAATTATTTTTTTTTTTTATAAAAAAAAATTACAAAAAAAGGGGGGTTGCCATCCGGGACCTCTGGGCCCTTTTATACAAATAAATAAATAAACCTCTGGGCCCTTTAATAAAAAATATATAAAAAAAAAAATCAAATAAACATTTATAAAAAAAAAAGGGGGTTGCCATCCAGGGCCCTGGGCCCTTTAAATATATATATATATATATATATATATATATATAAAATAAAAAAAACAAAAAAAATAAAAATAAACATTTATAAAAAAAAAAGGGGGTTTGCCACATGGGGCCCTGGGGACCTCTGAGCCCTTTAATAAAATAATATATATATATATATATATATATATATATATATATATATATAAAAAAAATAAAAACAATTACATTTTTTATAAAAAAAGGGGGGGTTGCCACATGGGGCCCTGGGGACCTCTGAGCCCTTTAATAAAACATTATATATATATATATATATATATATATATATATATATATATATATATATATATATATATATATATATATATATATATATATATATATAAAAATAAATAAAAACTATTTAATTTTTTAATAAAAAAAAGGGGGGTTGCCATCCGGGGCCTGGGGACCTCTGGGCCCTTTAATAATAATTATATATATATAAAAAATAAAAGAAATAACAAAAATATAAAAAAAGGGGGGTTGCCATCTGGGGCCCTGTGGGCCTCCGGGGCCCTGGAAACCTCCGGACCCCTAAAAAAAAATTTTTTTAAGGGGGTTGCCATCCGGGCCCCTTACAGGTGTACTGCCTGTACCCCCCTGATGGCGGCCCTGGCCGTATGAATACTATGCTAAATATGTGAAAATAAAAATCTTCCATTCCTGCAAAGGTCCTGGCTTCTGTGGAGGTTGGAGCACCTGAGCTGACAGGCGAGCTGAGTGAGAGGGCCCCCAACATAGGTGTGCGCACCCAGTGTGGGGCAGATTCCTCCTGTATAGACCCCTGATATTTCACCAAAGGCTCCTAAAAAAATTGTAAATAAAAAAAAAAAATAATACAGCGGAACCTCTTAACGAGAGTTTCGCAACACGAGCGCTGTATTTTGAAAAATCCTAACTCGGTTTGCGAGTGTTGTCTCGCAAAACGAGCAGGATTCAGGCCAAAGCGGTGGGCAGTACCGCGTTTGGCCTGAGGTGGGGGGTGCGCCGTTCGGAAATGCTCAGAAAGACTCCCAAATACTACGTTCCCGGTCCTTTCCGGCTGTTTCCAAGGCTCTCTGGCGCCCCCCGCCTCTGGCCAGATGCGGTATTGCATGCCATTGAAGTTAATGCGGAACAAATTATTTTAGTTTCCATTGACTTCAATGGGGAAACCCGCTTTGATATGCGAGTGCTTTGGATTACAAGCATTCTCCTGGAACGGATTATGCTTGTAATCCGAGGTTCCACTGTAATACAAAAATAAATTTGTAAAAAATTAAATAATAAAAAATAAATAAAAACTAGTGACACTGTCCACTGCCCTACTGACACTAATATCTGTGCTCTTGACACTGTCAGTATATACACACATGCCCACGCCGTATCGGCCTAAACTGAGGAAAAAAAAATGTTTTTTTATATATTTTTGGGGGATATTTATTATAGCAAAAAGTAAAAAATATTGATTTTTTTTCAAAATTGTCGCTCTTTTTTTGTTTATAGCGCAAAAAATAAAAATCGCAGAGGTGAACAAATACCACCAAAAGAAATCTCTATTTGTGGGAAGAAAAGGACGTAAATTTTGTTTGGGTACAGCGTCGCACGACCGCGCAATTGTCAGTTAACCACTTAACCCCCGGACCATATTGCTGCCCAAAGACCAGAGCACTTTTTGCGATTCAGGACTGCGTCGCTTTAACTGACAATTGCGCGGTCGTGCGAAGTGGCTCCCAAACAAAATTGGCGTCCTTTTTTTCCCACAAATAGAGCTTTCTTTTGGTGGTATTTGATCACCTATTTTTTGCGCTATAAACAAAAATAGAGCGACAATTTTGAAAAAAAATAATATTTTTTTACTTTTTGCTATAATAAATATCCCCCAAAAATATATAAAAAAACATTTTTTTTCCTCAGTTTAGGCCGATACGTATTCTTCTACATATTTTTCGTAAAAAAAAATCGCAATAAGCGTTTATTGATTGATTTGCGCAAAAGTTATAGTGTTTACAAAATAGGGGGTGTTTTTATGGTGTTTTTATTAATATATTTTTTTTTACTAGTAATGGCGGTGGTCAGCGATTTTTTTTTCGGTACTGCGACATTATGGCGGACACTTCGGACACTTTTGACACATTTTTGGGACCATTGGCATTTTTATAGCGATCAGTGTTATAAAAATGCATTGATTACTATAAAAATGCCACTGGCAGTGAAGGGGTTAACACTAGGGGTCTTCTGTTCCTACATTGCATGAACAGAGGATCAGCTTTTCTCTCCCGGCAGGATCGAGAGCTGTGTGTTTACACACACAGCTCCCAGTCCCCGCTCTTTAACGAGCAATCGCGGATGCCGCAAAGTGGCCGCAAAGAGAGCGGACGTATAGCGGACGGATAGCGGACGTATAGCGGACGGATAGCGGACGTATAGCTACGGGCTCTCGCCCAGGAGAGCCGACCTGCCGCCGTATAATGACGGTGCACGGTCGGCAACTAGTTAAAGCGACGCAGTGCTGAATCGCAAAAAGTGCTTTGGTCTTTGGGCAGCAATATGGTCTGGGAGTTAAGTGGTTAAAGTTCATGTGTGTGTAAAGGCAGGCGTCCCAATACTTTTGGCAGTAGAGTGTGTATATATATATATATATACTGTATATCCAGTTGGTCTTCCCACCATAACTTGCCCGGTTTCCCTCTCTTGGGAACGTTCTGGAAAACCCGGCACGCAGTCACCCACCTCGCCTACCCCCGGCCATGGCCCTGTTTCGAAATTGCCGAGCAAACCCTTGGCACCGTGGAATTAAAAATCCCTGTTGCCGTAATAAGCAAACGCCGCCACGCACAACAACGCGCTCTTATTGACTATCAATTGGTTACAGTTGGTAATGATGTTAAATGCATTGTGTTAACCAGCCATTAACAGATGTGTAGCAATCTGGTATTGAGCGGCGCGGGTCCCCCGCTCTTTGCCAGATGAGTTGGGGTAGTTCATCATCGGAATGGAGTCAGTTTAGCACAATAATGAACATGATTACATTGTCTGCTGTTTACCCGGCACACACAATCGTCTGGGGAGCGCGTGCACGGCGGCAGAGTCATCCGTTAAGTGACATGCGCCCGCAAGCTGAGCGACGAGAGTTCCTGGTCTGCGATTTCCCTGCTTGCAAATGTATCAGGACGCACGTGATGTACACAATTGGTGACCGCGCTCGTGAGGACAGCAATGCTGGCACGCTATGGGATATTTTTCTCGGCAAACAATGTAGCGCTAGCAGGGCCGCCATCAGGAATTATGGGGCCCCTTACACAGCTTTAGTCATGGGCCCCCTGGAGCAGAGAACTGGGGGGGGGGGGGGGGTGCTGCCGTCTGAAATTGAAATTGAGAAGCGGGAGGGGGGCTGCCGCGAATTGAGAAGCGGAGGGGGGCCCTTTACAAATTATTAATAAAAATTTCAAATAAAAAAAAAAATAATAAAAAAATATATAAAATAAATAAATAAACATTTATAAAAAAAAAGGGGGGGGGTTTCCATCCAGGGCCCTGGGGACCTCTGGGCCCTTTAATAAAAAATAAAAAAACATTTATAAAAAAAAAGGGGGGGTTTGCCACATGGGGCCCTGGAGACCTCATGAGCCCTTTAATATATATATATATATATCAAAAAAGGAATAAAAAGAAAAAAAAAAGAAATAAAATAATATAAAAAAAAAGAATTTATAAAAAAAGGGGGGTTGCCATCCGGGGCCCTGGGGACCTCTGGGCCCTTTAATAATAATAATATATATATATATATATATATATATATATATATATATATATATATATATATAAGAAATAAAAAAATATATAAAAATGTATTTATTTTCTTATAAAAAAGGGGTGTTTTCATCCCGGGCCCTGGGGATCTCCGGGCCCCTGGGGACCCCCGTACCCCTAAGGAAAAAAAAATTGCCCTTTAATAAAAAATAAAAAATATATATATTAGAAAATATATATATTTTTTATAAAAAATAAATAAAAAAAAGGGGGGTTGCCATCCGGGGCCCTGGGGGCCTTCGGACCCCTGGGGACCTCCGGACCACTGGGGACTTCCGGACCTCTAAAAAAAAAAAAATGTCCCTTTAATAAAAAATAAAATAAAAATATATTAAAAAAATATATATATATTTTTTATAAAAAATAAATTAAAAAAATGGGAGTTGTCATATGGGGCCCTGTGGGCCTCCGGGCCCCTGGGGACCTCCTTTAAAGGGGGATGCCATCCGGGCCCCTGCTGGCCCGGGGCCCACTACAACAGGGCCAGTTGTACTGGCTTATCAGCGGCCCTGAGCACTAGTAGAACGCCAAAGGAATGAAAAAATTAATAAAAAAAATCCAAAAATGTGCAATTAGAAGAATCTGAATCTTCAGCATAAACTACAAACACGTGTAGGAACACGCAGGTGTAGGAAGAATAGCAGAGATATATTTGTTTAGGAGATGTGTTTGCGTTTCGTGAAAAAATCCGCCCCCATCATAGCAGCGCCGCCCATCATTACAAAACACGCCCCCTTCTGTTGCCATCCGCCCCTCACACGCGCCCAATCATGAAGAAATCCGCCCCTTGCAGACTTGCACGAGCATCGGGAGCTTGTGGCACAAAGTCGGCTATTGTGTGCAGGCGCCGTCTACAGCTGATCGTAAATTCCCGATGTTCGGAGGCCTTCGGCAGCCCTGTACTGCGCATGCGCAGTTCCAGGCGGGCATTTCTCAGCAGGGGGCTTTTCTCAAACAGGACACCGGCTTCCTTGACTTGCTTATCTCCAGTCCTGACCCCGGCTTGCCTTAACCTTGCTATACCTGTTATTCTGCCCAATATCCTGCTGCCAACCTCTTGCCGCGTACACGCGACCGTTTTTCGGGTTCTAAAAAATTACGTTTTTAAGGGTCTAGGAAAAACAACGTTTTTTTCAACCCGATCATTAACTACTTGCCGACCAGCCGCCAAAGTGGTTAATGTGAGGCAGCACCTCCCACTTAGCAGTCATTTTAAAAGATTTTAGCAAATTCAATGGACAAAGCCGTCTCTGTATCTACAGCACAGAGGCAGGTGAGGATCCGCCATGAAACGCGATAAGATCTCGGATGTAGGGATCCGATGGGCTGTAAATTGGCTTTTAATTTGCAGCGTAACTGAAGTGCTGTAATTGGGAAGCGATATTCAAATTTCAGTAAATGTGTTTAGGAGTTATTAGCCAGCGTTTGCCGGATGCGTCTGTTACACGGGAATAAAGCGCCGAGCGCGGCCTGATTTTGGAGAATTCGCAGAGCACACAGCCGGCCTCATTTCCATGCCGAACGCATTTTGGAAAAGGAAATCTAAATTCCTAACGATTCACAAACTGTTCTTGGAGGTAAAATATATTTTGAGTTATTGCCAAATTTACCGGAAAGTCAATTCTTGATGCGTCGTTCGGCTTTTTCTCCGTGTTCCGCTTCACAATGCGGGATCGCTGACGTTCTCCGTATCCATCTGGCAGGCAATGCCATCCGATTCCTATTCTGAAGGGCTGCTGAGATAAAATCAAAAACAGGAAAAGCCCAGGGGCTCGATTCAGGTAGGGCGGCGCATTTGTACGGCGGTGTAGCGTATCGTATTTACGCTACGCCGCCGTAAATCAGAGAGGCAAGTGCTGTATTCACAAAGCACTTGCCTCCTAAGTTACGGCGGCGTAGCGTAAATGGGGCCGGCGTAAGCGCGCCTAATTCAAATGTGTATGAGGGGGCGTGTTTTATGTAAATGGGTGGTGACCCGACGTGATTGACGTTTTTTTACGAACGACGCATGCGCCGTCCGTGTACATATCCCAGTGTGCATTGCTCCAAAGTACGCCGCAAGGACGTATTGGTTTCGACGTGAACGTAAATTACGCCCAGCCCCATTCACGGACGACTTACGCAAACGACGTAAAATTTTCAAATTTCGACGCGGGAACGATGGCCATACTTAACATTGGCTAGGCCAGCTATTTGTTCGACTAACTTTACGCCGGAAAACGCCTTACGTAAACGGCGTATCTTTACTGCAAAGGGCAAGCGTACGTTCGTGTATCGGCGTATCTCGCTGATTTACGCATTTTAGGCGTAAATCAGCGTTCACGCCCCTAGCCGCCGGCGGAACTAGACAGCTAAGATACGACGGCGCAGGCCGTCGTATCTTAGCTAGGTTTAAGTGTATCTCAGTTTGAGAATACACTTAAACATACGACGGCGCAGATTCCGAGTTACGACGGCGTATCTACTGACTCTTTGTGAATCTGGCTAAAAAAACGCAGAGGTGATCAAATACCACAAAATAAAAGCTCTATTTGTGGGGAAAAAATATGTCAATTTTGTTTGGGAGCCACGTCGCACGACCGCGCAATTGTCAGTTAAAGCGGCGCAGTGCCGAATCCTCCGGGGCTGAAGTGGTTAAAGTGCAACAGCGCCGAAAGCTGAATATTGTCCTGAGCAGGAAGGGGGGGGGGTGAAGGTTCCCGGCATTGAAGGGGGTTAAACCCGTAGCTGACATTGAAGGTTTTACGCCGCGGATATCGAAGCCGCAAACTGATTTAATACAGCCGATGCTTTTTGTCAGGCAGAGCTCGATGCCCCATTTTATGGCGCGGCTATAGCCGGCGTTACCTCGTAGCCGCTTTCCAGCGAATGACTCATGACCGCGTGCGTTTTATTGCGCCTGATACAAATGTCTCGCTCTGGCCTGTTACTAGCAGTTACAGGGAAATAAAATGAATTCCGAGTTCCCCCAATAAAGAGAATTTAATTCGATATCCACACCGGCTACATTTTTTTTTTTTCCCTTTGTGTCTTTTTTTTTTTTTTCTTTTTTACTGGCCGGCTGAAATATACGAACATTAAATGTAACGGCGTGGTTCACCTGTTCCGCCCGTCCCTTCATGTTTTACAGCATCCAGCGATCCCGCGCTCCTCTGCTGATGGACGTGGCAGGCGTCCAGGATCAGGCGGAATCACTCAAATGTCTGTTTCGGTTACCAGACATAAATATTTGAAAGGCACAGAACGCAAATGGAAACTTAAAGTGGAGTTCCACCCATTTTTTTATGTTTGTCTGTGCTGCATGCTCTAATCTCATAGTGTTCAGAATGGACAATTTGTATTTATTTTGTTGCTTGTAAATACCTTTATTTTGTAGTCCTTCATTACTTCCTCCTCCTCCTTATTAGCCTAGGCTATTAAGTCACAAGGCTATTCGAAAGGGTTTCTGGGATAGGCATCATGTATCCCAGTAGTCCTTGCAAATAGCCTATTTGCATAGAGAAGGGGCGGCAACTTCCTCTGACACTCCTGTTGCTATGGAAACCTGACTGAAACCTATTACATCGCTTGTGCAGCGCTGAGCATGTGCGAGATCTGCAAGGCTGAAATCCAGGAACTCATAAAGTCTGGCTTCATGATGCCCACACTTAAGATGGCCACGGTCTATTTCTAGATTATAAACTAACTAAATGCTCTAACAACCTAACAAAACGGACCTTAGTTTACAGACTAACTTTACTAGACTACATTAAGCTTGTGTATTACAGGGGTATTTATATTTAAAAAGTGAACTTGGCCGCGAACTTGTCTTGCATACAAACGGCAAAGAATTGTCGGTCAACAAACTATGTGGTTTTTCAGCTCTTTAGCGCCTCCCTTTGGGCAACTTTTGCTAATGTAGTGTTATGTGAGCATTGCTTCTGAGCATGCGTGTTTGTACTTTGGAGTTTTGTCCAAAGGACTTGTGTACGCACGATCGGATAATCCGACAACACACAATTGACGTCGGAAAATTTTAAAGCATGCTATCCAACATTTGTTGGCGGAAAATCCGACAACAATTGTCCGATGGAGCGTACAAAAGGTCGGATTTTCCGACAACGGCCTGTCATCACACAATTCCCGTCGGAAAATCTGATTGTGTGTGAATGAATGAATGACTTGTATAGCGCTACACATGCGAACTGAATCGCCTCTAGGCGCTTTTTGCAGCCAGTGTCTTCCTGGCTGGTGCGGTCATTTTACCCCATAGGATCTCGACACGCTTGGGACACACAGATATACACATAGGGGCAGATCCACATAGAAATAGATGGGCGCAGCGTATGTGAGATACGCTACACCGCTGTAACTTACTTTTGGCCAGTTCGAATCCCCAAAGAATTCACGCCGTAAGTTACGGTGGCGTAGTGTATCTCTGGCGGCGGAATTTAAATCGGCGATTAGGGGGCGTGTTTCATTTAAATGAAGCGCGTCCCCGCGCCGAATGAACTGCGCATGCTCCGTTTCTAAATTTCCCGCCGTGCATTGCGCTAAATGACGTCGCAAAGACGTCATTTATTTTAACTTAGACGTGATTTACGTCCATCCCGATTCACGGACGACTTACGCAAAAAACTATACGACGGAAAAAGCTGACTAGAGACGCCGTAAAAAAAAAAATGCGCCGGCCGCTCGTACGTTCGTGGATCGTCGGAAATAGCTAATTTGCATACCCGACGCGGAAAACTACGTGAACGCCACCCAGCGGACGCCGAAGTATTGCATCTTAGATCCGAAGGCGTACGAGGACGTACACCTGTCGGATCTAACCCAGGATTCAAACCAAAGATACAACGCGGGTCCGGCGCCCCCCACCTCTGGCCACATGCGGTATGCCATTAAAGTCAACGCGGAACAAATTATTTTCGTTTCCATTGACTTCTATGGGGAAACTCGCTTTGATATGCAAGTGCTTTGGATTACGAGAATTCTCCTGGAACGGATTATGCTTGTTATCCAAGGTTCCACTGTACTTCCTAAAGTGACAGCCTGAAGACGCCATTTCAGGTAGGACCAGGTATAGAGCGCCACCGGGCAAAGCGCTAAAAACACAGTCGTGATACATGAAGCTGAAACCAAGGAAATTAAGGCTACCAAGTGCCCTTTCAGACATGCACAGAAACGCGTTGCCCTTTAGCAGACGATTGCCCGTGCTTTAAAAAAGGCAGTTTTTTCGGGAGCAGTGATTGAGTGAAACAATAAGGCCCCGTACACACGAGAGGATCCATCCGCTGGAATTGATCCGCGGACCGGCTCCAGCGGATAGATCCCCTGGTGTGTACAATCCAGCGGATCTGTTTCCGCAGATTTTTATCCCCTGGGATGGATTTCCAGCGGATAAAAATTTGAAGACATGCTTTAAAATCTATCCGCTGGAATCCATCCCAACGGATTGATCCGCTGGTCTGTACAGACTCACCGGATCAATCCGTCCGAATGAATCCCCCGCATGCGTCGTAATGATTCGACGCATGCGTGGAATTCCTTATATGACAGCGTCGCGCACGTCGCCGCGTCATCATCGCGGCGACGGCGCGACACGTCATCGCGAGGGGATTTCGGCACGGATTTCGATCCGATGGTGAGTACACTCCATCGGATCCAAATCCTCGCAAATCCTCGAGAGGATTTATCCGCGGAAACGGTCCGGTGGACCGTATCCGCGGATAAATCCTCTCGTGTGTACTAGGCCTCAAAGTGAAATATTCCTTTAAATTTCGTACCTGGGGGGGTGTCTCTAGTATGCCTGTAAAGTGGCGCATTTTCCCGTGTTTAGAACTGTCCCTGCACAAAATGACATTTCTAAAGGAAAAAAGTAATTTAAATCTACTCGCGGCTATTCATGAATTGTCGGTCTCGGCAATACAGATAAAGTTCATTGAAAAAAACGGCATAGGTCCCCCCCCGCCCCCAGTCCATTACCAGGCCCTTTGGGTCTGGTATGAATATTAAGGGGAACCCGAACCAAAAAAAAATTGCATGGGGGTCCCCCAAAATTCCATATCAGGCCCTTCAGGTCTGGTATAGATATTAATGGAAACCTTGCGCCAATTTTATTTTTAAAAATGGCGCAGGGATCCCCCTCAAAATCCATACCAGACCCTTCAGGTCTAGTATGGATTTTAAGGGGAATCCTGTGCCAAAAAAAAAAATGGCGTAGGGCTCCCCCCAAAAATCCATACCACACCCTTATCCGAGCACGCAACCTGGCAGGCCGCAGGAAAAGACATACACGTCCCCTGGGGCAGGACCCGGGTACTCAAACACTTTTTATGTCAATAACTTGCATATAAGCCTTTAAAATTAGCACTTTTGGTTTTTCATTTTAGTGTCCCATAAACTTTAACGGGGCTCCGTAGCTTTCAAATTTCCCCGAACTCAGTATATTGTTCGGTGTTCGCCAGAACATCCGAACAACCAAAGTTTGGCCCGAACTTATGCTCGGGCCGAACCGTTCGCCCATCCCTACTAATTACACTGGCTGGGAATGGGTTATCATCTAGGAACGATCAAAGAGTTAACTGCGTGCCTAACAACATGTAATGTGTGCTGATATTTTTACTAATATTCTCTTTGTTTCTTATCCCTGCTTTACAGGGAGAGGAAACCGAGAGATTGTTTCCTCTGTACAGAGCTCTGTGTTGATCGTGAACACAGGGCTGTGGGTTGTGATTGGACGCAGCCAAACAGCAGGTCTTGGCTAGAAATCATTGGCCGGGACCTGTGGACAGACTCCCACTGTGTACAAGCGAGTGTTGGGGGGAGCCCGCAGTACATTGCAGGCTGGCAGTCTGCAAATAGAAAAATAAATGTTATATATACATAGGCCCGGATTCACAAAGCACTTACGCCGACGTATCTCCAGATACGCCGCGTAAGTGTAAATATGCGCCGTCGTATCTATGCGCCGGACTCAGAAACTAAGATACGCCTGAAAATAGGCTTCATCCGACCGACGTAACTTGCCTACGCCGGCGTAGAGTGAGCGCATATTTTTGTGGACGTATTTGGCGCTCCCATTGATTTTCTATTCACATATGCAAATGAGGGAGATAGGCCGATTCACGAACGTACTTCCGTCCGACAAAGTGCGCGTAAAGTCATACGTCCGGCGTAAAGTTATGCCCCATAAAGGAGGTGTAACTCAGCAGCATCCATGCAAATGGAACACAAGCCGTCGTATTTTAGGTCGTTTACGTAGGACTTAAATTTGACTAGGCGTAGGTTACGTTCACGTCGTAGGCAGTGATCCGTCGTATCTTAGGCAGTTGTTCCGACGTGATTCTGAGCATGCGCACTGGGATGCCTCCACGGGACGGCGCATGCGCCATTCATTATACGTATCTGTCTGAGACTCAGCTCATCATTTGCATGGGGTCACGCCTCATTTGCATGGCTCACGCCCACTTCCACCCACGCTTACGCCTAGGAAACCCAGCGCAGATTTGGCAGCACTGGCTTTGTGAATCCAGTGCTTGCCTCTCTGCGCTGCGTCGGCGTAGCGTAAAGGAGATACGCTACGGCGGCTGTATGTGAATCCGGGCCTATATATACATATATGAAATAAAAAAGTGAAATTAATAATAATAAATCGCATTTGTTCTAAAAAAACTAAAAAAAATATTTTAGATTCAAAAGAAGACATTTGTCTGATTTTTCAGAGAGATTAGAGCAGAGAGGCTCATTAATGGGGTTGTAAAGGTAAACGTTTTTTCACCTTAATGCATTCTATGCATTAAGGTGAAAAAACTTACGACTATACCGCCCCCCATTATACTTACCTGACCCTTTGAAAGTCCCGCGCTCGGCCCCGACATCCTCTACGCCGTTCAGCCTGGCCGTTGATTGGCTAGAGCTGATGGATTGAAAGCAGCGCAGCCATTGGCTGGTGCTGCTGTCAATCACATCCAATGACGCGGCGTGCCGAGGGGCGGGGCCGAGTGATACAGTGAGCCCCTCTAGGACGAAACGCGTAGGGCCTGTTTTTTTACCATTTCTCATATTGCCCTTTTTATATTTGTGATCACTTTTAATGTATTTGTTGGTTTTATTTCAATAAAACCCAAAAATCTTTTTGACCTGCACCATTGGGGCTGTGTTTTCCTTCTCTCCCCCACATACGGTTTGGAGTCCTCCATCTTACTCCACTCACCCCTCAAGGGGTTCACCATTATCCCTCCTATCTACCACCGAGCGGACATCTTGGAATAATCAGGATATCCATCCGGGACATCGTGCATCCATGGCCCTCCACTGACGATCTCTTCCATCCTTGATCCAGTCCGAGGAAGCCGAGCTGAGTACGCCCCGTGAGTGTTCATGCCTGATTGATCTACTGTCGCTGACAGGTAGATCCACGCTTTCTGGTAAGCGCAATTTCATCTTCATTTAGAAAGTGACCTGTTTTCTTTGAGGATCCACGTGGTCATTCCACCATCCATTCATCTCACCGTTTTTGGATGGACTTTCTAGTGTTATATTATTTCTGATAGTGTCCTCTTCAATACCAGTTTATTTATTCATTTCATTATCGTTATTTGTGTTATTTTGCATCACATCACTGTTTTAGTACAGTGATTATTGATTTAGCATTTTCCAAGAGAAATCATTGCCTCTATGGTATCACAGCGCTACATTTTCTTTCTCACGATACAGTGAGCGGCTGTGGCCGCCGGCTGTATCACAGGAGCGCGCCCGCAAGGACTCCACACAATGCGAGCTCTCTTGCATGAATGTGTGGAGTTTTTGCGGGGAGGGCCAGAGACAGCCGCCGAGGGACCCCAGAAGACCAGGTTCGGGGCCACTCTGTGCAAAACGAGCTGCACAGTGGAGGTAAGTATAACATGTTTGTTATTTAAAAAAAATAAAACATTTCTTTACAAACCCTTTAAAATTAGAAGAAAAGTAGGTAAACTACGTAGAGGGTTCTTTAATGTAATACACACAATCGGAATTTCCGATGAAAAAGGTCAGACGGATATTCCGATCATGTGCGTGTCCCATCTGAGTTTTTCCTTCGGAAATTCCGACGGACATAGAAAGAGAACATGTTCCGTTTGTCTGTATGGAACTCCGACGGAGAAAAAAACAACGCATGTTCAGAATCAAGTCGACGCATGCTCGGAAGCATTGAACTTAATTTTTCTCGGCTCGTAGTGCTGTACGTCACCGCGTTCTTGACGGTCGGAAATTTGGTGCGACCGTGTGTATGCAAGACAGCTTGAACAGAATTACGACGGAAAAAGACGTCGGAGTTTATCCCGACGGAAATTCTGATCGTGTGTACAAGGCATTAGAGTAGCAAGGATGTGGAATTCCCTTCCACAGGTGGTGGTCTCAGCGGGGAGCATCAATGGCTTCAAGAAACTATTAGATAAGCACCTGTATGACCTCAACATACAGGGATATACAATGTAATATATAATCACACGAATAGGCTGGAGTGGATGGACTTGTGTCTTTTTTTAACCTCACCTACTATGTAACTATGTAGATGCAAAGGGCGGGGCCAACTCAATATTGAACCCTACAGACTACGACTGGGATGCCATTAAAGTTCATGGGCTAGATTCAGCAACCACATACAGCGGGGTATCTCCAGATACGCCGCCGTAATTTCAAATCTGCGCTGTCGTATCTTTACACCGATTCTCAAAGGCAGATACGTTGAAAAAATAGGCTTCCTCCGTCGACGTAACTTGAATACGCCGGCGTATAATTGTGTGCAATTTTACGCTGGCCGCTAGGGGCGCTTCCGCCGATTTACGCGAGGAATATGCTAATTAGGTAGATACGCCGATTCACAAACGTACGTACGCCCGGCGCTATTTTGTTACGTCGTTTACGTTAGGCTTTTTTGGCGTAAGGTTGCTCCTGCTATATGAGGCGTACGCAATGTTAAGTATGGACGTCGTTCCCGCGTCGAATTTTGAAATTTTTACGTCGTTTGCGTAATTTGTTCGCGAATGGGGCTGGACGTAATTTACGTTCACGTCGAAACCAATACGTCCTTGCGGCGTGCTTTGGAGCAATGCACACTGGGATATGTACACGGACGGCGCATGCATCAGGTTGGGTCACCACCCATTTAGATAAAACACGCCCCCCTCATCCTCATTTGAATTAGGCGCGCTTACCCCGGCCCCATTTACGCTACGCCGCCGTAACTTAGGAGGCAAGTGCTTTGTGAATACAGCACTTGCCTCTCTGATTTCCGGCGGCGTAGCGTAAATACGATACGCCGCCGTAACAATGCGCCTGGCTACCTGAATCTAGCCCCATGTGCGTATAAAGGCAGGCGTCCCAATACCTTTGGTAATATAATGTATTCTACCAATGAAACCCTGACTGAGGATCTAACCCTTCCCTATGTAATAATAAGTTCTAGCTAGAGTTCAGCTTGATTGTAATGTAATGCTAATGTGTTAAGTTGCGCAGAAAACGATCGCTGCAACAAAAAATCCTCCTTTTCCTGCAGATATTTTCCCGGTAATCAGGAGGAACGCGGCGCTCTTGGTCCCAGCGAATCCGGGAGCTCCGAGTCTTGTATCTTTAATGGTACGGGGTAATTTACAGAGGTCAGTCCCGCTAATTGTATCTGCCAGTTATTGAATGGATGCAGAACAGGGAATTATAGAGGATCCAGGCGAGATTCCTAAATGTGCGCAGGATTAGTCCCCACCTCATTAGGATTTATCGATCGCTTTGCTATTTAATATATCTCTCCTTCCCCTCTTGTCTGTCTGAATGATACGGAAATATTGGCTTCTGGATGTAGAGGGAGCGTGACGGCTGACGGGGACTCTCTGGGAAGAGATAGAAGTTCCAGGGGTGGGCTTAAAGGGGAACGCACCCTTTTTTTTTTTTACCTCTCTGGGAAAACGTTTATTATATATCAGAAATCGCCAAGCTCTTTAACCACTTAACCCCCGGACCATATTGCTGGTCAAAGACCAGAGCACTTTTTGCGATTCGGCACTGCGTCGCTTTAACTGACAATTGCGCGGTCGTGCGACGTGGCTCCCAAACAAAATTGGCGTGCTTTTTTTCCCACAGATAGAGCTTTCTTTTGGTGGTATTTGATCACCTCTGCGGTTTTTCGTTTTTGCGCTATAAACAAAAATAGAGCGACAATTTTGAAAAAAAATCAATATTTTTTACTTTTTGCTATAATAAATATCCCCCAAAAAGATATAAAAAAACGTTTTTTCCCTCAGTTTAGGCCGATACGTATTCTTCTACCTATTTTTGGTAAAAAAAAAATCGCAATAAGCGTTTATTGATTGGTTTGCGCTAAATTTATAGCGTTTAAAAAATAGGAGATAGTTTTATTGCATTTTTTATTTTTTTACTACTAATGGCGGCGATCAGCGTTTTTTTTTTCGTTACTGCAACATTATGGCGGACACATCGGACAATTTTGACACATTTTTGGGACCATTTTGGGAGTTAACCACTAGGGGGCGCTGTAGGGGTTATGTGTGACCTCATATGTTTCTAACTGTAGGGGGGGGGCGGGGCTGGACGTGTGATGTCATATATTAGGGAACACACGATCAATGAAGCTGCCACTGTGCTACACACGGCTCTCCTCGTTCTTCAGCTCCGGGGACCGATCGCGGGACTCCGGCGGCGATTGGGTCCCGCGGTCACGGAGCTTATGACAGAGTCGCGGGCGCGTGCCCGCGACCCATGGCTGGGCACTTAAAAAGGACGTACAGGTACGTGCTTGTGCTAGGGTGACCACATTTCCAAACTGCCATTCAGGGACACCCCCCCCCCCCCCCATTTTTTTGCAGATTTTTGGGGCAGGGGCGTATGAAATCAGCGGGCCCATGTGCGAGATCAAAAGTGGGCCCTAGGCATCAAGAAAAACAACTGAGTGGTCGGGGCACAGAGTAGTCAGAGGGGCAGTGGGATGGATAGAGGCACACCTCCCAACTTTCTGAGATGGAAATGAAGGACACCTATTAGCAAAAATATGTAGGAGAATTATAAACAAAGAAAAACTGGTTAAACCCACAGGTGCTTTTTTACCACTACTATTCTTTTATATTGGCTCCTTGAGGGACAAACAAGGAGGAAAGAGGAACAGAGGGGCAGAGGGACAATGCTCTAAATGAGGGACAGTTCCTCCAAATCAGGAACAGCACAGGAGGGGGGATGAAGAACAGCACAGGTGGGACCAGAGGACAGCACAGGAGGGGGGCACTGATGAACTGCAGGGGGTGGGGGACTGGAGAACAGCACAGGTGGGGGACTGGAGAACAGCACAGGTGGGGGACTGGAGAACAGCACAGGTGGGGGACTGGAGAACAGCACAGGTGGGGGACTGGAGAACAGCACAGGTGGGGGACTGGAGAACAGCACAGGTGGGGGACTGGAGAACAGCACAGGTGGGGGACTGGAGAACAGCACAGGTGGGGGACTGGAGAACAGCACAGGTGGGGGACTGGAGGACTGCACAGGTGGGACCAGAGGACTGCACAGGTGGGACCAGAGGACTGCACAGGTGGGACCAGAGGACTGCACAGGTGGGACCAGAGGACTGCACAGGTGGGACCAGAGGACTGCACAGGTGGGACCAGAGGACTGCACAGGAGGGGGGCTGAAGAACAGCACAGGGTGGGACTGGAGAACAGCACAGGTGGGGGACTGGAGAACAGCACAGGTGGGGGACTGGAGAACAGCACAGGTGGGGGACTGGAGAACAGCACAGGTGGGGGACTGGAGAACAGCACAGGTGGGGGACTGGAGAACAGCACAGGTGGGGGACTGGAGAACAGCACAGGTGGGGGACTGGAGAACAGCACAGGTGGGGGACTGGAGGACTGCACAGGTGGGACCAGAGGACTGCACAGGTGGGACCAGAGGACTGCACAGGTGGGACCAGAGGACTGCACAGGTGGGACCAGAGGACTGCACAGGTGGGACCAGAGGACTGCACAGGTGGGACCAGAGGACTGCACAGGTGGGACCAGAGGACTGCACAGGTGGGACCAGAGGACTGCACAGGTGGGGGGCTGAAGAACAGCACAGGAGGGGGGACTGAAGAACAGCACAGGAGGGGGGACTGAAGAACAGCACAGGAGGGGGGACTGAAGAACAGCACAGGAGGGGGGGGGGGGACTGAAGAACAGCACGGGGGACTGAAGAACAGCACAGGAGGGGGGCTGAAGAACAGCACAGGTGGGACCAGAGCACAGCACAGGAGGGGGGACTGAAGAACAGCACAGGGTGGGACCAGAGGACAGCAGGGGGTTGGAGAATGGGGGGTGAGGTGGGAGAGAGCAGAGAAGTTACTGGGGAAGATCAGCCAGGAGAGTGTTGAGGGACCTGTGGGCAGCAGAAGAAAACTGGATAGGAGGGGTGGCATATAGAGAAACTGATGCCCCCCATGTTCTTCTTGCAGCCACTGAATGCCCGCTTTTCCTCCTTTACCTCCTGCAGGCATTCAGTGGCTGCAAGAAGAACATGGGGGGCATCAGTTCCTCTATATGCCGCCTCTCCTATCCAGGTTTAGAGGGAAGCTGCATGGACCCCCTGGAGTATGAGGCTGGGTTGCAATGGCGCCCCCTGTAGTTACACCGCTGCAGTGGAGTAACTAAAACATTTCTGGCAGGTTGAAGGAGCAATGAATGGAATGCTGGCAGGATTCTGAGGTTGTGATAGTCGCAGATAAGCCACTCCTGAGAGGATTGCTTGGTATACAGAGGGGGTAACAAGACTAGTAGGTGAAAAGGTGGCAGAACATGAAAGGCTGAGGGGGAGGGAGGAGGGGGGGGGGCAGTGAGAGGCAAACAAGTAGTGGGAGAGAAGAGACATGAAGCAGCTGGATAGGACTGGGTGTGAGGAGTTATCATGTGTGCAGGAAACATCTTCAGCTCTGAGGGGTTCATGCTGGGACCTGTAGTTCTTCACTTTTGGGGGGAAGTCACATCCCCAAAAGTGAAGGATTACAAGTCCCAGCATGAACCCTGCCCTGATATCTAAGGATGTTTCCTCCTTCCATCCAGGGTGTCATGTGTAATCTGTTCTCTCCTGCCGACCCTTATCTGCCTTATCTTACTCAGCCTGGAGCAAGCCTCTGCGTGTCCTGTGCAGACACTCCAGCTTCTTACAAGTGCTGAACTCTGACTGCTGAGGGAGAGCCGACAGGATTATAACACGGATGGATCTGCTGGTCAGAGCTTTGCAATGTTACTTGCCTTAGTTTGTACCATCTCTCATCTGTACCCTGCAGTCTGTCTCACAGTCCGATGTTTCTTCTGGCTGCCTCTGCCTGGCTGGACTCCAGAACATACAGGAGGAGGTGGGTGGAGCTGAACAGAAGGCGCGGAGGAGGAAGTTAAACTCTCCTCCGCTGTGATAGGTCTCTGCCTCTCTCCTACTCTGACGTCACTGGTTGCTACACGCCAAGCGGGAGGCAGCCAGGTAGCAACCAGTTTGGGCACTGAGCCAGTGGCGGTGAATAAAGAAAAAGGGTCTCACTCTCTGTCAGCTAGGGGTCGACCACAGGCTGAGACAGAGAGGATGTATGCAAAGGCTATTTTAGGGGGCATTAGATCTGCCCAGGCCAATTCCGGGACTCTGTATTGTCCCGTAATGAGTGTGTCCGGGACACGGGACACAAGCATTAATTACGGGACAATCCCGGGCAATCCGGGACACGTGGTCACCCTAGCTTGTGCCCAGCCGTGCCATTCTGCCGACGTATATCTGCAGGAGGCGGTCCTTAAGTGGTTAAAGATGGATATCTCGGTAACGGCAGCAGCTGCTGCCACAACCAAGGTATCCATCTTTCCTGTAAACGATAATGGTGGTCTCTGCGGCGGATTTGCCACAAGATTACCGTTATCAGTGGCATGAGAGGGCCCCTCCTGCCACTCTCCCACGCCCTCCGCCGCTTACCGGAGCAATCGAGTTCTCTTCCTTGCTGAGTATGGAGATGAGTGAGGGGAAGATGGCCCCCCCACCCGTCTCCATACCATAGCAGGACGGAAGCGACGTTAAAACGTCACTTCAGCCCATAGCTCTTAGGCCCCATACTCACGACCAAACATGTCTGCTGAAACTGGCCCGCAGGCCAGTTTCAGCAGACATGTTTGGTCGTGTGTGGGCGCGAGCGGGCCGAATTCCAGCAAACATTTGCCCGCCGGGCCTTTTCCCAGCAGACAAATATTCCTGGACTTGTTTTAAAACAGTCCGCTGGAATTCTGCCCGCTCGGACATGTACGGTCGTCAGTACAGACCTACCGTACATGTCCAGGCGCCCGCCGTCCCTCGCATGCGTCGAATGACTTCGACGCATGCGTGGAAGCATTTTAAAGGCGGGCCGCCCACGTCGCCGCGTCATTGTCGCGGCGACACCGCGTCATCGACGCCGCGACACCGCGGACACGCCCCGCGTATTGTTTACGCGCGGACTTCTGTACGATTGTGTGTACAACCATCGTACAGAAGCCCTCTGGCAGACATGTATGGTGAAAACGGTCCGACGGACCGCTTTCACCATACATGTTTGTCCGTGTGTACCCGGCCTTAAAGGCACAATTTTTTTTTTTCATTTTTTTAAATGACAAATTTTATTTTGTTTGGGAGCCACGTCGCACGACCGCGCAATTGTCAGTTAAAGCGACGCAGTGCCAAATCGCAAAAACTGGCCAGGTCCTTTACCTGCATAAAGGTCCGGGTCTTAAGTGGTTAAAGTGCTGACGTGTCTATATACAGTGGGCGGTCCTTAAGTGGTTAATGGGAGATCTGGGATCAAGAAGATCTCATATTTACACAAATTTTTTTTTTTTTAAATGTCTCTTTCAGGGCTAGGGGGCGCAAGTGACGTTTTGACGTCGCTTCCACCCTGCAGTGATGTGGAGACGGGTGGGGGCCATCTTCCCCTTACTCATCTCCATGCCAAGCCAGGGAGCAGAAGCGATCGCCTCCGTCGCTGCCGGCAGCTCCAGGAAGCGTCCAGTGCCGTTGACGGCGTCGGCACTGGAGAGGCGGCAGGAGAGGGGTCCGCTGATAAAAGTGATCTTGCGGCGAATCCGTCACAGAGACCACTTTTATCATGGAGCGGACCGCCCGCTGAAGAAGATAGTACCGGGGGTTATGGGAGCTGCTGCCATAACAAAGTACCAACGTATATCGTTAATGGCACTCAGATGTGCGACAAACATTCAGCCTATTGTATTAGGGTGTGGCACCCCAAAGCTTCAACACACATGCGTTAGATATATTAACCGGCCTCTTCCCCCGCTCTCCATCCTGAAACAATGGGAGGAAGGGGGGACCCGTACAACAGAAGTAAGAGGAACAGGGAAAGGAGGGGTGGTGGAGGTGGCATATATTGGTACCAATCCCCTATATTTTCCTCCTGTGGAATGTTGACAAAAGAGAGAGGAGGAGAAGCCTACTTTCAGCTGCTGCAGGAGGAAAATGCAGATCGTTCCATTAAATTCCACCCCCACCACCCCTCCTGTCCAGGTTCTGAGGACCGGCAAGGAAGGATTGTGGTTTACCTGTCACCTGCCCACCATTGACAGGTTGCTAACCCCAGGATTAGGGTGTGCCCAGGCACACCTGACACACCCCTTGCGCAGGCCTATGGCGACAAATGATACAAAACCTGTTCAAAACAGCTACTTTGTTGCGCATAATGCACCCTATTGAAATGAATGGACTGACCTACGCGTGTAGCGTGACAATACGCAAAAGCGGATGCGCGGTGTAATCGTGTTCACGAAACGCCATCACTGAGTGACCCCCGTTGCTTAGCCCTGCATGGAGGCAGCCCAGCCTCACTTAACAAATGGACTTGGAATGTTCAGTCATCTAGATATGGAACAGCGAGCGCGCCAATAAATCTTACGTTATTAACTGCAAATATATATACTAGCAGAACCGCGCCGTAATTTCCCTTTCAATCAGCCATCGTTAGGCAGATCGTTGTATAAAATTTATTAGGCTTGTGAGCTGCAGTGCGATGTACCGGGAGCCGCGCATGAAAGTTTCATTTATACACCTCCTCCCAGGAGACTGCGGGGGGCGCTGTGTGCGCCGGGCCCGGTGTGGGGTCACCGCCTTGGATCTCGTAGATTGTCTTCTGTAGTTCCTCCTCCTTCTCCCCTTTATTGTCCTCCTGAGCTTCTTCCTCCCCCCCCCCCCCGGGATCCCGGACCCTCCATGATCAAAGAGAATTGTAAAGCCGACCGATTCATTCATTAAGGTTAACGTGACATTAATTAGAGATGGCAGATACGTTATATCTGGTCATTAATGTTGACACCATCTTCATTTCTTGTAATTACAATCCTACCAAATGAAATATCTATGTGCCTTAAGGGGGAATTCCGTCTTCATCTTTAACGCTGCCTTGGATTAGTAGATTTAACCCTCGCCGCGCCCGTCAGCCCTTGCGAGCGCTTTATGGTAAGCACCTAGAAGCCGGAGGACTGGATTGGTGCAGAGCAGGAGTCTATCATTGAAGCTGTTACATACACTATAGTGTCAAAAGTATTGGGACACCTGGAAACGCTGGAAGACGCAGGAAAACACTGCTAAGAATCCCGACGAGAAAATAGAGATGCCATTAAAGTTCATGTGCGTGTAAAGGCAGGCGTCCCAATACTTTTGGTATAATAGTGTATATTATAGCTATAATTATTAAATCCCAGAAGAGATGAAGCTGTTATAGCCGCAAAGGGCGGGACCAACTCAATACTGAACCCAGTGCCGGCCCAAGACATTGTGTTGCCTGGGACCAAGAATAAAATGCTGCCCCCCCCCCCGGCCCCCCCCCCCAGAAAAAAAATCACGCCAACCAAAAGGCCCCCACATTCATTATTTTATATCATGATAACTAAAGGAGACCTGTCATGGCTCTATACATGTATATAGGAGTATAAAGAGAACCTGTCATTGCTCTATACATGTATATAGGAGTATAACGAGGGCCTGTCATTGCTCTATACATGTATATAGGAGTATAAAGAGGACCTGCCATGGCTCTATACATGTATCCAGGAGTATAAAAGGGACCTGTGAATTGCCGGCGGCCACAATGTCTTTTGCGCAAACTAATAAATGTACGCTAATTGTGGGGTTTTTTTGGTACCAAAAATATGTAGAAGAATACATATTGGCCTAAACTGAAGAAAATAGTTTATTTTTCAAAATTTTGGGGATATTTTTTATAGCAAAAAGTTTAAAAATATATATATTTATAACACAAAAAATAAAAACCGCAGAGGTGATCAAATATCACCAAAAGAAAGCTCTATTTGTGGGAAAAAAAGGACATCAATTTTATTTGGGTAGCGGAACGGGCTGGCGGGCATCAGTATGCTGCCCCCCTAAAAGTGCTGCCTGGTACCCATGGTACCACCCGGTCCCATCATAGGGCCGGCCCTGACTGAACCCTACGGACTAAGACTGGGATGCCATTAAAGTTCATGTGCGTGTAAAGGCAGGCGTCCCAATACTTTTGACACTATAGTGTATGTAACAGCTTCAAGGATAGACGCCCGGCGCTCTGCACCAATCCAATCCTTCGCCTTCTAGGTTCTTGCCATAAAGCGCTCGCAAGGCTGACGGGCGCGGCGAGGGTTAAATCTACTAATCCAAGGCAACGTTAAAGATGAACACATGATTTCCCCCTTAAGGCACATAGATTCTTCATTTGGAAGGATTGTAATAATTTCCCTTTAATTCCAACGCATTTCGTCAAAATGAGATCTCCCAATTTCCACCCAAATTTATGTAAAATGAATAGAACTCAAAATATGTATACCGTATATACTATACTTATTGACAATGAGTAAAAGCCTAGGGTGTCCATCTGCATGCCTCACTGTGCCTCACCGTGCCTCACTGTGTCCATGCCTTACTGTGTCCATGCCTCACTGTGTCCATGTGCATGCCTCACTGTGCCCATGCCTTACTGTGTCCATGCCTTACTGTGTCCATGCCTCACTGTGTCCATGTGCATGCCTCACTGTGCCCATGCCTGACTGTGTCCATGCCTCACTGTGCCCATGCCTTATTGTGCCCATGCCTCACTGTGTCCATGCCTCACTGTGCCCATGCCTCACTGTGTCCATGTGCATGCCTCACTGTGCCCATGCCTCACTGTGCCCATGCCTCACTGTGCCCAATCCTCACTGTGCCCATGCCTTACTGTGTCCATGCCTCACTGTGCCCATGACTAGACTGACGTTTAACATAGGAATCTATGGAAGGGGTGCCCGGCTTTGAAAAATTGGTGCTCCCCAGCCAAAAACTTTGCAAACTTATAGAGGAGAGATGGGGCTACATGTGTGCCACGTTCCGGGTCCAGGGGACCTACGACTGGCCGGTACCGGGTCCCCAAAATCACTGGAGAAATTACGGTTTAACATGGAAGTCTATGAAAGGGGTGCCCAGCTTTAAAAAAAATCTGTACTCCCCGGCCGTAGGTTCCCCGGACAACAAATTTTGCACACTTGTAGAGGAAGAGGGGGGCTACATGTGTACCAGGTCCCCAAAGTCCGGGAGATCAGGCGCAAATAGGTGACTCAAGTATAATCCGAGGGGGGGCATTTTCAGCACAAAAAAGAGTGCTGAAAAACTTGGCTTATACTCGAGTATATACGGTATATTTAAAAAAAATGTAATCAATGACTGGTGATGACCCCGCCCCCTGTGTTGGCATTTTTTAATGGAACGCCTTGTAAAAAATAGCCGTATTGATACCATAAAAGCCGGCGCGGACATCGAAATGCCTTTTCCCTCCCATTATTTACAATGCTCCTGTAAGAAATGACGGCAACTTATCCGCAAATAGCCGGTTTAATGTTTTTAATGATCCGTTCCACTGATCACCAAGGAAATACCCCGAGATCTTCACCAAGTTCAAAGGCAAACTCCTATATATTATTTATTGTTTCAGACATTAATAAACAATTACAACATGTCCTGTGAAATAACAAAAGGATAGAGCGCCAGCCTTGAGAAACACAAGTACCAGAGGAAACCGCCGCGGGAGCTCCTGGAAATAAAATAAAAAAAAAACTGCTTTAACGGTCTCCGCTCGCTAATTAAGATATAAATTAAAATTGATCTCCATCTATAAATAAACGGCTTATTCCTGCCTTGGACTCGACGGCTCCTCATGTATCTTATTGTATGTTTTTTAGACAGGGTTGCTGCCAGAGAAGTTTTATTTGTATTTTTTCCACGTGTTTAAAAATAAATATTGTGGGCCAGACTCTCAGTGATCTGCGTATCTCTGCGGCGGCGTAACGTATGTCATTTACGTTACGCAGCCGCAAGTTTTACAGGCAAGTGCTTTATTCACAAAGCACTTGCCTGTAAAGTTGCGGCGGCGTAGCGTAAATCCCCCGGCGCAAGCCCGCCTAATTTAAATTAGGCGGGTAGGGGGCGTATAGCATTTAAATTAGGCGCGTTCCCGCGCCGAACCTAATGCGCATGCGCCGTCCGAAGAATATCCCAGGGTGCATTGCTCCAAATGACGTCGCAAGGACGTCATTGGTTTTCGACGAGAACGTAAATGGCGTCCAGCCCCATTCACGGACGACTTACGCAAACAACGTAAATTTTCAAATTTCGACGCGGGAACGACGGCCATACTTAACATTGACTGCGCCTCATATACCCAGGGGCAACTTTACGCCGGGGCAAGCCTAACGTAAACGTTGTAACTTCACTGCGTCGGCCGCACGTACGTTCGAGAATTCGCATATCTAGCTAATTTGCATACTCGGCGGGGAAAACGACGTCGGCGACACCTAGCGGCCAAAAAAAAAATGCATTTAAGATCTGACGGCGTAAGAGCCTTACGCCTGTCGGATCTAACGCTTATCTATGCGTAACTGATTCTAAGAATCAGGCACATAGATACGACGGCCGGACTCAGAGATACGACGGCGTATCAGGAGATACGCCGGCGTATGTCTTTTCAGAATCCGGGCCTTTAGGTCTATTTTATGAAAGCAGATATCCTAGAGCAGGGATCTCCAAACTTTTTGAGCAAAGGGCCAGTTTACTGTCCTTCCGGCTCTAAGGAGGGGGGGGGGGGGGGGAGAATGTGGCTAACGGTAACAGAAAATGCCTCGGCTTCGTACGCCTTCGGATCGTAGGTGTAATACTTCGGCGCCCGCTGGGTGGAGTTTGCGTCGTTTTCCACGTCGGGTATGCTAATTAGCATTTTCCGGCGATTCACGAAGGTACGCGCGGCCGTCGCATTCTCTTACGTCGTCGCTAGTCGGCTTTTCCCGGCGTATAGTTAGAGCTGCTATTTTGTGGCCTATATTTAGACCAGCCATGTTAAAGTATGGCCGTCGTTCCCGCGTCGAATTTTGAAATTTTTTTTTTTTTTGCTCAAGTCGTCCTTGAATAGGAAAGGACGTAACTCACGTCGACGTTCAAAAAATGATGTCGGTGCGACGTCATTTTGCGCAAAGCACGGCGGGAAATTTCAAAACGAAGCATGTGCAGTACGTTCGGCGCGGGAACGCGCCTAATTTAAATGATTCACGCCCCCTACCCGGATCATTTGAATTAGGCGGGCTTGCGCCGGAGGGATTTACGCTACGCCGCCTCAACTTTACAGGCAAGTGCTTTGTGAATCAAGCACTTGCCCGTAAAACTTGCGGCGGTGTAACGTAAATGCGATACGTTACGCCGCCGCAAATGTACATGAATCTGGCCCTAAGAGTCTCGTTAAAGTACCTCTGCTACATTCCTGTCAAGGTGTGGCAGCAAGTGATACAGAATTTTTTCTTATTATTTTTTATAGAATTGTAACACAAAGAAAGTCGTATTTGTTTCTGAGAGGAAGTAATATTACCAATATGTATGTAATCTGGTTTTAATTTGACAAATTTAAAATAAAAAACAGGGCACCCATGATACGGATATGATGGAATGTGCTGATTCTTTGGCTACTTTCACACCGAGGTGTTGGGGGCATTGGCGTTAAAGCGCCGCTATTTTTAGCGCCGTTTTACCATCTTTTTTGTGTTGCTTTTTAGACGCTAGCGGGGCGTTTTTAGCCCCCGCTAGTGGCTGAAAAAGGGTTAAAATCGCCCGCAAAGAGCTGCTGCAGCGGCGTTGCCCATTGATTTCAATGGGCAGGGGGGCTTTAGGAGCCGTGTATACACAGCGCTTTTAGCGTTATAGCGCCTGTAAATCGCCTCAGTGTGAAAGCAGCCTAAGACCCCTGTGAAGGATATGTCAGTGTAAATCTCCCTGCTTGGTTAAATTGTGGGTTAGAGGTAAAATGGATTCATGTGTTACAAGCTATTGACATGTTAATGACCCGTCTGCAGCTAGCTCCTTATTTCAAAGGGATGTTAATCCTGTTACTGTGATTAGAGGTGACTCATGTTATGTATTCTGATTGCTTCATTATGCGGTGCCAGGCTGCCCAGCTAATGTGTTCTGTACACCTTGTAATTAACTTCCCTGATGTCATTATTTAAAGAAAATGTGTCTCAGGTCGGCTCCGAATTGTCTGGCTATATTCTGTATGAGAAACTCCAGAGTGGGTGAAAAGGGGGTGGAGCTCCCATTGTTCCTTGATTAAGGATTTAGCTTGTAAAACTGTATTTATAACCAGCAGCAAGCTGCCAATAAATCAGTCTTGAAATAAAAAACAAGTATCCGCGCTTAGGAAACACTGGATGGAGATATGTGACAGTATTAGAAATCTAACATAGAGTATATAATCCAAATTAAGAGTATAAGACTGCAGCCCCCCCAAGAATGTGATCCCCTAAAGGATACAAGAAATATGGGCAATGGTGTGGGGGTGGTGGCGCTGTCTGAATGGAGGCTGATAATACCCAGAGGTGGTATGTACAAACTATATAGACCTCAGAAACAATGAGTGATTATTGTGTCTCGAATATAGTGCCTCTTAAAATATGTGATGTGCCAGTGGTAAAATGAATAACATAGGTGTTGCTATGACCGCATGCTGCACATAGCATCAAAATACAAATTAGTATGTACAACGTTGAAAAAAAGTAATAGTACTATAAAGTGATAGCATACAGCACAAGTGCTGAAAAATGTGTCCAAAAAGTGTCCAAAAGGTAAATCCAAAAAATCCAAAAAATGTATATATGTTCAAAAAATATATGAGAAAACAACAATCCGGGTATATAAACCAATATTAAATAGGTTGACAGCAGTCCAAAGTGATATTGGTGACTATGTGACTTTCCAAGCAGATAGGTGATCACAGTATGCAGTAGTGCAGTGATGCGAAGTGGGTCCGGTGCTCCCCCTCCTGGGTCCCTACTCACCAGAAGCCTTCACCCCTGCAGGGGTAAAGTGCATAGAAGATATCCAACCGACTCGAGTCCTCGCTCTCCTAGTAGGTCCTATAGTCCAGCTGGTACCAGAAAGATCCTAGGTGGCCAGATTCCTCCGATGGGGAAAAAAAGGTTCTCATAGGGTAGTAGGTTCAGATTCCAGTGGGTAAGTTTATTAGTACAGCCAAAAGGCTTGTACTGAAACAATGTATACAAATGTATATAGGCAAAAAATAAAATGATATATGATAAAAAATATAAAATATAAAATATAAAATATAAAAATGAAAGTAAAAAACAGGGGCCAGATAAAATGCTTGTAAATGCAAGCAGGCAGTTATCTGTGTATTAGCAAGCTTCCCTGCACAGCACAAACTCCACAAATGGAGATCAGAGCCAGCATGGGAACGGCGTGCGTTCCACCAGATGAGCAGCTGGTTAATCCAGGAAGACTTCCTGGATTAGAGAAGCTAGCGTGGTTCGGCCCGAACCCAACGCCGGATGTGGTGCTGAAAGTGATGGACCTGTTAGCGAAGGAGGATAAACAAATAAGAGACGCAGAGCTACAGTTAAAACTGGCAGCAGTCCAACAAGCAGCCGCACATTCTCCAAACAGTGAGTACAGCACAGCAGACGCAAGGAAGATTCCGTTTTGCGCTTTTAAAGCTTTTGATGAAAAAGACTGTGAGATTGATAACTACCTGGCGGATTTTGAGCGACAATGTAATAGCTAGAAGAGAGTGGGTTTCAATATTGTCAGGCAAACTGTCAGGCAAAGCTTCTGATGCTTTCCGGACCGTGCCAGATCAGGATATCCATAGCTACGCCAGGGTTAAAGAAGCGCTCCTGGCTCGTTATGCAGTAACCCCAGAGTCCCACCGACAGAAGTTCAGGGACTCACGCAAAACCACGAAAGACTCTTACGCGGAATGGGCATGCCAGTTGTCCCTGTCGGCCTCTAACTGGGTTAACAGCAGCCAGGCCACCACCGCAGAGGACATTTTGCAACTAATGCTCCTGGAGCAATTTTACAATCACATCCAGACGGACGTCAAAGATTGGGTGAGAGATCGCAGGCCCATGACTCTACCAGAGGCCGCGAAGTTGGCGGATGAATATGCGGATACTCGCAAGACAAACCAGGTCACACCACGGGTACAACCTCCACGACCAACGGCGCCCTCACACCCACCAGCCGCTAGATACCAACCGCCTAACAGACCGATGACATCTAGCCCTCGCTACCCACGCCAGGAGGACAACGAACAACGCTGCTTCCGGTGCAAACAGTTGGGTCACTTCAAGCAGAATTGCCCCATGAATGACAACACCAGGTCAAATTGGGCTCAACCTGGGTACCGCCCACCAGCAGCAGCCCATTGTGTAGACTCGGCTTGGGATCCCCAGGAGCTGGGTCAGGAAGAACCATTGGGCACCCCTTACGAAGCCCTCATGGTACAATCTGTTATTACGGACAACAGGGAACACCATTGTCAGCTGGTCATGGGCGACAGCCATGAGCCGGAGGGGCCCTGGAGGGAGCTGGGCAGAAAGAGGCACCGCCAGCTACCCTCCAAGAAGAAGAGGTCCTGGAAGACATATAACCAGCGGACCTGGGAGGAGAAAAAGCGACTGGAGGAGATGGAATCGCAGCGGGCGCCCCAGATGCGGGCCGAGATGTTCGCCAAGGGCCCACCGGTGGCCCCTTACACCACCACCCAGTTCCTGATGATGAAGGACCACGTGGAAAGCCTGCAGGACATGAGCAAGCAGGAGCTGATCCGTGAATACATGGAGCTGGAGGAGTGCATAAGCCGCATGGAGGAGGAGAACAACCACCTGAGGTCACAGCAGGCTGACCCCCCCAGGCTCCATGAACTGGAGATGGAGCTGGAGAAGCTCCAAGAGGAGAACCGGCGGCTGCGGAGGGAGCAGGGGGTGGCTGACCTTATGGGGCTCTGATTCCCCTCCCCCCTCCCCCCCGGACTCTGAGCACCAGTGCTACAGCATTTCAACAAATATAACTTTTCCTTTTTATGAATCTCCTGTGATTGTCACTTCAGAGCCATAACCTCCCCCTCCCATAGCGGGACACCTAGACGGCGGCGCACAGACCCATTCGCCGTCTTCACACTGACTTCTGGTGACTCTGCAGATCGCACAAAGACTTGGGGACTGACCGGCGTGTGATCTGACGACCCGGTGGCATACCTGAGTCGGAAGCAGTTTCCAATGGAGGTCAGTCACACCAAACGGAGTTAACCTCGGACTAAAAGCTCTGAACCCGTCAACCCTACTGGACCAGGGAAGGTCCAACCGGGTTTGCCGGAGCAGGGAGAAAAAGGGGGGCCATTGTGAAGGATATGTCAGTGTAAATCTCCCTGCTTGGTTAAATTGTGGGTTAGAGGTAAAATGGATTCATGTGTTACAAGCTATTGACATGTTAATGACCCGTCTGCAGCTAGCTCCTTATTTCAAAGGGATGTTAATCCTGTTACTGTGATTAGAGGTGACTCATGTTATGTATTCTGATTGCTTCATTATGCGGTGCCAGGCTGCCCAGCTAATGTGTTCTGTACACCTTGTAATTAACTTCCCTGATGTCATTATTTAAAGAAAATGTGTCTCAGGTCGGCTCCGAATTGTCTGGCTATATTCTGTATGAGAAACTCCAGAGTGGGTGAAAAGGGGGTGGAGCTCCCATTGTTCCTTGATTAAGGATTTAGCTTGTAAAACTGTATTTATAACCAGCAGCAAGCTGCCAATAAATCAGTCTTGGTTCCAGCATCCAGTCTTGACTCATGTGTGGAGGATCCTGTGATGTTCTTGTATGGAGAGGAGGGAATGCTTGACGGGGATATCATACCGATACCGTCACAACCCCTTTCACACTGAGGCAGTTTTCAGGCATTTTAGCGTTAAAAAAAGCGCCTGAAAATAGCCTCCCATTCGTGACAATGGGTGCGCTCACACTGGGGCGGTGCTCTTGCGGGACGTTCAGAAAAGTCCTGCAAGCAGCATCTTTGGGGCGGTTTGGGAGCGCTATAGACAGCGCCCCCAAAACGCACCCGCCCGTCGAAATGAACGGACAGCGCTTCGAAAGCGCCTAAAAAGCAATTTGGAAGAGCCGCAACACACAAGTTTTTAACCCTTTTTTGGGGTTAAAAATGCCGAAAAGTGCCATTTAAACAGCGGTAAAGGGACGCTAAAACGAGCGGCGCTTTACCGCTAACAGCCGGCGCTTTCAGTGTGAAAGCAGCCTTAAAAGAGTTGTAAAGGAAAATGTTTTTTTTTTACCTTAATGCAATCTATGCATTAAGGTGAAAAAACATCTGATGATGACGCCCCCCCGAGCCCCGTTATACTTAGCTGACCCCTCGAAAGTCCTGCGCGGTCCCGATATTCTCTTTGCCGCTCAGCTTGGCCGCTGATTGGCTAGCGCGGATGGATTGAGAGCAGCGCAGGCGCTGCTTTCAATCACATCCAGTGACGCGTAGACATGTGCAGACTGGAATATTTCGTTTAGTTTTTTCGTTTTTGTTTGGAAAATTAATTTATTTAGTTACTCCCGAAAATCGTTTTGATTTATTTCGTTGGGGAATAGCTTTCGTCCGAAAATCCAATAATACTTGGTTTCTGTCGAATGGTCAAAAGAATATTCGCCGGAATGTCGAATCTTTGTTGGTTTCTGGCTAATGGTCAAAAAAATATTTGACGGAACGACGCATCTTTACGTCGAATCGTACATTTCCGTTCGAATATTCCGCCTACAAGAATTCTAATGTTGTATGACTAGTAATAATGTCAAATCTATTCTCTATAATGTCGAATCTATTTTCTCATAAATCGAAATCTATTCTCTGTAATGTCGAATCTATTATTTCTATAGTGTCGAATCTTTTCTCTATAATGTCGAATCTTTTCTCTATGATGTCGAATCTTTTCCCTATAATGTCGAATCTCTCTATATCGAATTTTTACCGCAACGAAAACGAAAATAACGCATTTTTTATGTCGGATGTTTCGGTTTTCGTTTCTTGCACTTTCGTTATCGTTTGTTAAAATGATGACGAAAAAAACTGATTTTCGAAAACGAGGGGCAGGGCCGAGTGATACAGCGAGCGGCTATGGCCGCTCATTGTATCACGGGAGCGCGCCCGCAATTAGTGACCACCATGCGTGCTCTCGCATGACTGTGGTGACTAATTGCGGGGAGGACCAGAGACAGCCGCCGAGGGACCCCAGAAGACGTGGATCGGGGCCACTCTGTGCAAAACTAACTGCACAGTGGAGGTAAGTATAACATGTTACTAACCCTTTAACAAAGATCTTCTCACAAAAATAAAGCATTATTCCTAGAAATGAACCGCACAGTCCCCTGCTGGGACGTTGACATCACAATTTGCACCTATTTAATTTTTGTCAGAAAAAGCAGAATCATTAAGATCACGCCAAGGATGGAATATCCAAGTGCAGATAATATGTCTTGATTTGCATAGAATTTGCATATCATTTGGTGTTATGATTATTAAATGTTTATAAATACACAATGTGAAAATAGCATGAGATTTGTGCAAAATGGGGGGAAAAAATTATCTGCGGCATACTTATCTGAAGTAAGGGCCAATGCACACAAGAACGCGGTGCGGGAAAGGCGTGTACCGCGCGTGTTTAATACATAAAAATGCACTGATTACTGTATAAATGTGACTGGCAGGGAAGGGGTTAACACTAGGGGCGAGGAAGGGGTCAAATGTGTATCCTGGGAGTGATTCTTACTGTGGGGGGAGGGGACTGACGGGGGGAGGTGATTGATGCTGTGTCCCTATGTACAAGGGACACAGCATCTGTTTCCTCTCCCTGACAGGACGTGGAGCTCAGTGTTTACACTGTCATTGCTGATCGCGGGTACCTGGCGGACATCACGGCCGCAAGGGATCGCGCATCGGCATCTCGGGGACGCGCTGGGTGCGCGCGCCCCCCAGTGGCCCGGAGGACGCGAGGATAGATCTATCTATCTCATATCTATCTATCTCATATCTATCTATCTATCTATCTATCTATCTATCTATCTCATATCTATCTATCTATCTATCTATCTATCCATCCACCTTCCTTTCTATCTATCTATCTCTGACTTTTTATACTTTTTGTTTACAGATCACTATTGGGGAAGCTAAAAAAAACAGCAGAAGTTGCTTTTTTCCAGACGCTGCCTCTCTCTCTCTCTAAAACTTCAGATTGAGCCCTGTGAAGGGAGCCACTGACTTGTGAGGTGTGACGTGCATGAATGACCTCTTGAGTTATTGATCTCTGTAAACAAGAGGATGTTTACAATAGCTGGTATGTAGAAATGGGGAAAACACAAAAAATATCAGTAATGCTCCCCCTGATGGCTGGAAATAAAAAGACATCATCTTAACATGCAATCACTTTACACTTAAATGGGGGGTCTAAATGAAAAAAAAAACACTGCATGTAAAATAATAAAACAAAACATATACAATACATGTCCCCTTTTGTTTTATTCCTTTAAAAAAAAATGCTGTAAATACAGAAAAATACCTGAAATACATTTTACCAGAAATCCAGTGAGCTCCTAAATTTCTGTAGCGAGCCGACAACTTTACCTCTGCTGCACTGAAATCTCAAACGGTGTTGTCAAACCTGCAAAAAAAAAGAAACATAGACAAAAAAATAATAAAAAGAAAACAAGAAAAGAAAGAGAGAGATAGTAGAAAAAAGGATGAGTATGGTCTCTTTTATACTAAAAGTATAAGAAGTAAATATGTGCCTTCATCCCAATTAGTATGTAAAATAAGGAGACCTAACTAATTAAGACGCCATTGGCTGCTTGAAACCAAATGTTTGTCACCTATTAGGTCAAGGGGAAGGGGGAAAGGGGATTTTGGGGGGGACTATTCACGGCACTGGTTAAACACAGTATAATAAAAATAACAAGTATTTATTGAACATAAAACAGGTATCATAAAGCAACATTTAAAAACAATCCCCACATTGCACAACAGTAAGTTATACACAAACTATATCTGCATGTAAGGAGTTGATCGCCTCGACCGGTTTCGCGGTAGTGTACCGCTTCTTCAGGAGGGGGTTTGTCTACAAGATATGCATAAAACATATAAATATACAAGCAAGTTTATACAATAGTTGTAAACATTTTATAACATAATCCAAGCAGCATGCCATATAATGGAGTGAAAAACTCACCCAGACTGGTCAATTGATCGAGCCAGGAACCCAGTTGAAAACCTTCTTTGGCGCAAGGAGGGGGATATATTTATTTAGAACGGGCTCTATTAAGGAATAAAATTGATAGTTTCATATGTGGCGAGGTGGTCAGTTATTTAATAGGGTGGGGATCACCGTGGAGTGTATGGGAGTGATGTATCACAGTGACGAAGGTTGATTAAGGAGAGTGAAAGGTTGGGAGTGGAATGAAAGAAGGGGTGTGGTATGGGGTGAAGGGGGAGGGGGTTGGTAATGGGGCAAGGGAGGGAACCAACCCCCTCCCCCTTCCCCCCATACCCCCCTTCTTTCATTCCACTCCCAACCTTTCACTCTCCTTAATCAACCTTCGTCACTGTGATACATCACTCCCATACACTCCACGGTGATCCCCACCCTATTAAATAACTGACCACCGCGCTACATATGAAATTATCAATTTTATTCCTTAATAGAGCCCGTTCTAAATAAATATATCCCCCTCCTTGCGCCAAAGAAGGTTTTCAACTGGGTTCCTGGCTCGATCAATTGACCAGTCTGGGTGAGTTTTTCACTCCATTATATGGCATGCTGCTTGGATTATGTTATAAAATGTTTACAACTATTGTATAAACTTGCTTGTATATTTATATGTTTTATGCATATCTTGTAGACAAACCCCCTCCTGAAGAAGCGGTACACTACCGCGAAACCGGTCGAGGCGATCAACTCCTTACATGCAGATATAGTTTGTGTATAACTTACTGTTGTGCAATGTGGGGATTGTTTTTAAATGTTGCTTTATGATACCTGTTTTATGTTCAATAAATACTTGTTATTTTTATTATACTGTGTTTAACCAGTGCCGTGAATAGTCCCCCCCAAAATCCCCTTTCCCCCTTCCCCTTGACCTAATTGGTGACAAACATTTGGTTTCAAGCAGCCAATGGCGTCTTAATTAGTTAGGTCTCCTTATTTTACAAAGAGAGAGATAGATAGAGAGAGAGAGAGGGGGGAGAGAGAGAGAGAAAGGGGGGCGAGAGAGAGTGAGGGGGAGAGAGAGAGAGGGGGGAAGAAAGAGGGACAATAGAGAAGAGAGAGATAGGGGGGAGAAAGAGAGGGGGTAAATAGAGAGAGACAATAGAGAAGATAGAGAGGGGAGGGAGGGGGGGAGAAGAGAGAGAGGGACAAGAGAGAGAGAGGGGAAAGAGAGAGGGACGAGAGAGAAGAGAGAGGGGAGAGAGAGAGAGGGACAAGAGATAAGAGAGAGAGAGGGAGAGAGAGAGAGATAGAGGAGAGGAGTGAGGCCCCGTACACACGACCAAGGAACTCGACGTGCCAAACACATCGAGTTCCTCGTCGAGTTCAGTGTGGAAGCCGCCGAGGAACTCGGCGGGCCGACTTTTCCCATTGACTAACAAAAAAAAAAGAGAGAACATGTTCTCTTTTCGGCCAGACGAGTTCCTCGTCGGCTTCCTCGCTGAAAAGTGTACACACGACCGAGTTTCTCGCCAGAATCCAGCTCCGACCAAGTTTCTGGCTGAATTCTGCCGAGAAACTCGGTCGTGTGTACGGGGCCTGAGAGAGAGGGGGGGAGAGGAATGTGTGTGTCCAAAAGAGAGAGGGGGGAGGAGAGAGGAGAGAAAGAGTAAGACAGAGAGAAAGCGAGAGAGAAGGGAGAGAGAAAGGAATAGTGATAGAGAGAGAAGGGGAGAGAGAGAGAGAAAGCAAGCGTAAGAGAGAGAGAGAGAGAGATGAGAGAGAGGGAGGAGAGAAAGAAAGAGTGATAGAGAGAGGAGGGGGGAGAGAGGAGTGTGTGTCTGAGAGAGAGAGAGAGAGGGGGGAGAGCAAGAAAGAGTAAGATAGAGAGAGAAAGGAGAGAGAGGAAGAGAGAGGGGGGGAGAGAGGAGTGTGTGTGTGTGTCTGAGAGAGGGAGTGGGGAGAGAGGAGAGAAAGAAACAGTAAGAGAGAAAGAAAGGAGAGAGGGGAGAGAGAAATAAAGAGTGATAGAGAGAGGGGGGAGAGAGGAGAGAAAGAAAGTGTAAGATAAAGAGAGATGAGAGAGAGAGCGGGGAGAGAGAGAGGAGAGAAAGAAAGAGTAAGAGAGAGAGAGAAAAGAGAGAGGGGGCGAGAGGGAAAGAAAGAGTAAGAGAGGGGGAAGAGAAAGAGACAAAAGAGAGAGAGAAATGGAGCGAGAGATAGTGTGCAAGAGAGGGAGCAAGAGAGAGAGAGTGAGAGAGAACGAAAAAAAAGAAAAAAAAAGAAAGAAACATAGAAAGGAAAAAAATAAAATACAAAGAAAAGAAACAAGAAAGATAAAAATAAATAATAATAATAACACAAGAGAAAGAAAGAAAAAAGTGAGAAAAGAAAAAAACAAGAAAGATAAAAAGAAACAATAAGAAGAAAAATCAAGAAATAAATCAAGAAAAAAAGAAAGAAAAGCAAAAAAAGAAGACAAAATATAGAAAAGAGAACAAAATGTAATAAAAAAGATAGAAAAAAAAACATAGAAAGAATAAAAAGAAAACAAAAAAGAGAAAGAAAAGAAAAATAGGACAAAAATAAGGACAGAAAGGAAAAGAACTACGGAACAATTTTATTTTAGGTAATAAAAACAGGACAGCAAACTGTGTGGGAAACTCACTAACATTAATAGCAGCCAATCAGAATTGATCTCCTCTTGCTTGTTATAGATCACTCATCTTCACGTTGTCAAAGTGTCATCTTTTCCATAATATGTATAAAGGAAAACATTCTTTTTGTTTATTTGTTTTATTTATTTTGTGTTGCAAAGCAAAAATCATTATTTTTAGCGGAGTCTCAGAAGCCGGTTTTCAGGCGACACGAGTTTCGGAAATGTCCTGCCGGGTTTTTTTATATTCGGTTGTCAAAATATTCCCCAAAAACACCCGAAGGAACGACTCACCGGGGGGGACGAGGAAAACTTGTCGTGTAACATCTGAGCGCCTGTGTACAACGTCGCCAAATTTAATCTGAGCAAACCTCGTGTTTTCCCCGGAGGGATCAACAATGCGAAAGTCTTCGCAGGATCGGGGAGAAAAGTACAACTATTTAAAGTGCACCTGTTATATTAAAGGAGAACTTTGGTAACAATGTTTCCAAAACAAACCCCGCCCCCCCCCCAAAAAAAAATGGGGCACTAATCTGCATGCTTACCACTAAGCATAAATTCCCCCTCCTCCCAGTGCACACCCCCACAAAAAAAACACACCTCTTACCACAAATCCTCCCCCCAGCACAAATCTCCCCAATCCCTCCTCCTAGCACAAATACCCTCCAATCATCCCTACTAGCACAATCCACCCCCCCGCCCCCATCCAAAAAAGAAAACAAAAATTCTCCTAGCACACTTTGCCTACCCCGCTACCATATCACCTCTCTTAGCACAGACCCCCCCCCCAAATCCCCCCTCCCAACAAAAATCTGACTAAATCGCCACTCCTAACACCCCCCCAATTCTTATTCCCTGCTGCACCCCAAGTCCCCTCTTCCAACACAAATCCCCTCCCCCCAATCTCCTAACAGTTCGCCCCCCACCTCACATGATACCACAGCGCCAAGAGCAGCCGCCTCTGATAAAATCCCCCTCCTAGCATAAATCTTTGCCTCATCCCCCAAATCCCCCCAGCACAAATGTGCCCCCATCCAGAAAAAAAAATCACCCCTTCTAGCAGAAATCCTCTACCTCTCAAATTTCCCCTCTAAGTACACATCCTCTCTCCCCCCTCCAAATCCCCCCCATACAGCACAAATCCCCCCCCCCCCAGGGGGTGGAACCAAGGAATAGTGCTCGGAGGTGGGTAGGGGGTGAAACAAATGAATGGTGCTTGGAGGTGGGTAGGGGCAGAGAAAAGGAATGGTGCTCGGAGGTGGGGAGGGCTGGAACCAAAGAATGGTGCTCGGAGGTGGGTAGGGGGTGGAACCAAGAAATGGTGCTCAGAGGTGGGTAGGGGGTGAAACCAATGAATGGTGCTCAGAGGTGGGTAGGGGGTGAAACCAATGAATGGTGCTCAGAGGTGGGTAGGGGGTGGAACCAATGAATGGTGCTCAGAGGTGGGTAGGGGGTGGAACCAAGGAATAGTGCTTGGAGGTGGGTAGGGGGTGGAACCAAGGAATAGTGCTTGGAGGTGGGTAGGGGGTGGAACCAAGGAATCGTGCTGGGAGGTGGGTAGGGGGTGGAACCAAGGAACTGTACTCAGTGATGGGTAGGGAGTGAAACCAAGGAATGGTGCTTGGAGGTGGGTAGGGGGTGGAACCAATGAATGGTGCTCAGAGGTGGGTAGGGAGTGGAACCAAAGAATGGTGCTTGGAGGTGGGTAGGGTGGTGAAACCAATGAATGGTGCTCAGAGGTGGGTAGGGGGTGGAACCAATGAATGGTGCTCAGAGGTGGGTAGGGGGTGGAACCAAGGAATAGTGCTTGGAGGTGGGTAGGGGGTGGAACCAAGAAATAGTGCTCGGAGGTGGGTAGGGGGTGGAACCAAGGAACTGTACTCAGAGATGGGTAGGGAGTGAAACCAAGGAATGGTGCTCGGAGGTGGGTAGGGAGTGGAACCAAGGAATGGTGCTTGGAGGTGGGTAGGGAGTGGAACCAAGGAACTGTACTCAGAGATGGGTTGGGAGTGAAACCAAGGAATGGTGCTCGGAGGTGGGTAGGGGGTGAAACCAAGGAATGGTGCTTGGAGGTGGGTAGGGAGTGGAACCAAGGAATGGTGCTTGGAGGTGGGTAGGGAGTGGAACCAAGGAACTGTACTCAGAGATGGGTAGGGAGTGAAACCAAGGAATGGTGCTCGGAGGTGGGTAGGGGGTGAAACCAAGGAATGGTGCTTGGAGGTGGGTAGGGAGTGGAACCAAGGAATGGTGCTTGGAGGTGGGTAGGGAGTGGAACCAAGGAACTGTACTCAGAGATGGGTAGGGAGTGAAACCAAGGAATAGTGCTCGGAGGTGGGTAGGGAGTGGAACCAAGGAATGGTGCTTGGAGGTGGGTAGGGGGTGGACACAAGAGGTGACAGAAGGAGGGAGTTCCTGCACCTATTCTCTGAGAAAAAAAGCCCTGGTAGTACTTAGTATGAAAATTCGGGGAAAAGGAGAAGTAAGAAGAAGGGACAGAAAGGGGGATCAGAGAGTAGGGAGGTTGCGTACAAAACCATCAACAAAACAATAAAAAGCACTCGTTCTTTATGATTGAATACCATTCGACTTGTAGAGGTAATAGCCCGAGAAAATTCAATTTCGCCCCCATTTGCACAGAAATAATATACATGCAGTTTGCTAGACGAACGGCTATGCAAATTTTCACGCTGCATAATTTAATGGACCCGATGGAAAAACGATATAAACACATTATAAATCCCGCCCACTCTCTATTACAAAGTATACAGCCTCATGTTAAAGTATTAAAGGTGGACTTGATAGGGAACTTGCATCTCATGCTGTGGCCAATCAAACTACAATATCATAAAGAGCTGGTGCCTATCCAAGTGATAAAGTAACAGCCCCTCCTAGTGGACCTGATGGGGAACCACACTGCAATGAAAAATGTGGAGCGGCTCCACCTAAGTCAGTCCATTAACCACTTCCATACCGCGCCTATTCTGGCACTTCTCTCCTTCATGTAAAAATCATCACTTTTTTGCTAGAAAATATCTCAGAACCCCCCAAACATTATATATGTTTTTTTTTTTTAGCAGACACCCTAGGGAATAAAGTGGCGGCCATTGCAACTTTTTATCTGGCACGGTATTTGCGCAATAATTTTTCAAACGCCTTTTTTTTGGGGGAAAATAAAAAAAAGATTTCATGAATCAAAAAATAACAAAACGGTAAAGTTAGCCCAATGTTTTTGTATAATGTGAAAGATGATGTTACGCCAAGTAAATAGATACCTAACTTGTCACCCTTCAAAATTGCGCACGCTCGTGGAATGGCGCCAAACTTCAGTACTTAAAAATCTCCATAGGCGAAGCTTTAAATAGTTTTTGCAGGTTACGGGCCAGATCCACAAAGAAGTTACGCTGGCTTATCTATTGATACGCGGCGTAACTTCTAGGATGCGTAACTTTTTTTTGTATCCACAAAACAAGATACGACTGAAGCTGGGCTAGATCCGACTGACGTACGTCTAAGTACGCTGTCGGATCTAAGGGGCATACTTATGCTGGCCGCTAGGTGGCGCTTCCGTTGATTTCTGAATCGAGTATGCAAATGAGCTAGATGCGCCAATCCACAAACGTACGTCCGGCCGGCTCATTTTTTTACGTAGTTTACGTAAGCCTTTTTTCGGGGTAACGTTACCCCTGCTCTATGAGGCGTACGCAATGTTAAGTATGGACGTCGGGCCAGCGTCAAATTTTCCATCGTGTACGTCGTTTGCGTAAAACGTTTGCGAATAGGGCTTTGCGTAAATTACGTTCACGTAGAAAGCATTGACTATTTGCAACGTGATTTCGAGCATGCGCACTGGGATACCCCCACGGACGGTGCATGCGCCGTTCAAAAAATACGTCATTTACGTGGGGTCAAGTAGAATTTACATAAAACACGCCCACATCTTTATCATTTGAATTCCGCGCCCTTACGCCGGCAGATTTACGCTACGCCGCCGTAACTTTAGAGGCAAGTGCTTTGTGAATACAGCACTTGCCTCTCAAAGTTGCGGCGGCGTAGCGTTACTACGATACGCCCATTTAAAGTTACGCCGATCTACGTGGATCTGGCCCTACCAGTTTAGAGTTACAGAGTAGGTCTAGTGCTAGAATTGTTGCACACGATCTAATGCACGCGGCGATACCTCACATGTGGGGTTTGAACGGAGTTTACATATATGGGCGGGACTTACGTGCGTGTTCGCTTCTGAGCGCGAGCTACCGGGGACAGGGACATTTTAATTTTATTTTTTCACTTCATCTCTTTTTTTTTTTACACGTTTTTTTTTTTTTTTTCACTTTTATTCCTATAACGTAAACATCCCTTATAATAGGAATAGTGTGTGACAGGTCCTCTTTATGGAGAGATGTGGGGGGTCAATAATACCCCACATCTCTCCTCCAGGCTGGAAAGCATGAGATAGAGAAAAAATAATTCACCGATCTCATGCTGACAGCCGCGATCGCGGCTTTGTTTACTTCCGGTAACCCGGGCGTGACGTCATAACGCCGCGCCCGGGCCTCCAACGGTCAACGTCGACTGGTTCAAATCTCTGATCCTCATCCGGCGCTGGACGATTCTTTCTTGGGGCCCCCGATGGCACGGGAGAGCTCCTGGAGAAGCACTGGATGGAGGCGGGGGCATCCCCTCCCGTCACCTATAAGAACGGTCAAAGTCAAGGACGTCATATGACGTAGGGAAGTGGTTAAATAAAATTAATAAAATGCAACAGGAAGTGAAATAAATAAAAAGATATAAGAAGAATGCGGATTGTCAACATTTTTTGGATTTTGGTTCCAATACTATACCTGATAACACTCCTTATTCTGTTGTAAGTCAGGTCATTATTCTGTTGGTTATGTGCATCGGGCATATTGATAAAAATAAATTGTTTACAGAGCTCAGTAGCTCAAGATGACATTCATTCGCACCAGGGAGTAAGTCGGGGCAGTGACTCCTCCCCCCTCCTCCCTACATAGGGCTGTATCTGAGGTTTCAGCGAAACACAGAGGGGGGAATAAATAAAATGTGCCGCCCAATGGGCATAGATTTGTTATATATAATTCTGTTTCTCTTAACCATTTTCTATGGATGTTATGTTTTGTTTGCTGCCATCTAGCGATCTTTTTGTGGTAATGCTCAGATTTTCTGTATTTCTTTTGTCTGATCGATGACACACTTCCTCTCTGTGTAATGCTCAACCCTTCTTCCTGAGTTTGTATTTCCTGTCTAATGGAGAACAGCTTAACAGGCCTCATGTAACATGGCCACATGTATTCTGCATAAGTAAGCATGATACAGGCAGTATCATCTTTTGACCGCACAATACTACAACCTTTTTATCTGATGTATTCTGATGTTTTGGATTAAAGCAACTTCTGTGAATAGAATCGGTATTGGTGAGTTCAAGCTATCTGGATAAGGATTGTCCTCAGTGATTACCGTATTTATCTTGTTTTAACGCGCCCCGGCGTATATCGCGCACCCCCGAACTTGAAGGAAAATTCCTGGAAAAAAAAATACTTAGTTTGGATGCCCCTCGTCGGTGTCTTGCCCGTCGTCCATCGCGTCCTGCCCGTCGTCCATCGACGGCCTCGTCCGGTCCGGCGTCCTTCTGCGGCCATCGTGGTGTCCTCCCCGCTCGATCCCCGCTTCCCGCGCTGTGTTTGAACCACTGCGCCGACATATACTAAGCGCAGTACACTCGGGTATAGTCGGGCAGGCTCGGCTCCCCTCGCGTAAAGGACGTACAGGACGCACAGGACGTGACCGCGAGAGGAGCCGAGCCTGCCCGACTATACCCGAGTGTACTGCGCTTGGTATATGTCGGCGCAGTGGTTCAAACACAGCGCGCAAAGCGGGTGATTTTCAGGGCAAAAAAGTGCGCGATATATGCCGATAAATACGGTATATCTGCTTATACAGGCCAGGCATAGAGGTCTCACAAGGGGTAGATCGCTTCACAACAATCGGAGTCAGAATATAAAAAGTGTCCGAGACACCTTCCATCTCAACTCGTACCATTGGATATCATATAGCTTTCGTTTTTCCCACAAATAGATAGATAGATACTGTAGATGAATAGATAACGTCTGTTTTATTTTTGGCTTCTCCCTAGTGCTCTGGCAATCTTTTGTAATAAATGTAATAAATGTGTATTTGTAAAATACAGATTATAGATAGATATATGATAAATAGATAGACGGCTAGATTTATAATGGATGATGAAAAGATTGAGATATAGATAGATTGAGAGATAGATAAATTGATTGATAATGTAGGTTCTAGATAGATAGATAGATAGATAGATAGATAGATAGATAGATAGATAGATAGATAGATAGATAGATAGATAGATAGATAGATAGATACTGTAGATTATAGATAGATAGTGGAATAGATAGATTTTAGATAGATAGATGCAATTTCTGTGTTTTTTAGCTTCCCCACAGTGCTCTATGAATCCTCTTTTGTGTAATAAATGTGTATTTGTTAAATACTGATGATTGACAGATAGATAGATAGATAGATAGATAGATAGATAGATAGATAGATAGATAGATAGTAGAATAGATAGATAGATAGTAGAATAGATAGATTCTGAGGCTGTAATTGGTGCCAAAGGAGCTTCACCAAAGTATTGAGCAAAGGCTGTGATACTTATGTACATGGGAGGAGTCTGTGATACTTATGTACATGGGAGGAGCCTGTGATACTTATGTACATGGGAGGAGCCTGTGATACTTATGTACATGGGAGGAGTCTGTGATACTTATGTACATGGGAGGAGCCTGTGATACTTACGTACATGGGAGGAGCCTGTGATACTTATGTACATGGGAGGAGCCTGTGATACTTATTTAAATGGGAGGAGCCTGTGATACTCATGTACATAGGAAGAGCCTGTGATACTTATTTACATGGGCGGAGCCTGTGATACTTATGTACATGGGAGGAGCCTGTGATACTTATGTACATGGGAGGAGCCTGTGATACTTATGTACATGGGAGGAGCCTGTGATACTTATGTACATGGGAGGAGCCTGTGATACTTATGGACATGGGATTGTTTTTCTTAATTAAATTTGCAAAGATTTCAAACAAACTTCTTTCCCGTTGTCATTATGGGGGATTGTTTGTAGAATTTTGAGGAAAATAATGAATTGAATCCATTGTGAAATAGGGCTGTAACATAACAAAATGTGGAAAAAGTGAAGCGCTGTGAATACTTTCTGGACACACTGGGCCAGATTCACTTAGCCCGGGCGCAGCGTAACGTAACCGATTTACGTTACACCGCCGCAAATTTGCTGTCTAAGTGCCCGATCCACAAAGCACTTACCTGGAAATTTGCGGCAGTGTATCGTAAATCCGTCCGGCGCAAGGCGGGCCAATTCAAATGGGGCGGGTACCATTTAAATTAGGCGCGCTCCCGCGCCGGACGTACTGCGCATGCTCCCGACGCAAATTTCCCGACGTGCTTTGCGCGAAATTACGACGCGCTGGCGTTTTGTGAATCCCGACGTGAAAAAAAGACTTGCGCCGGGAAAAATAAAAAAATAAAATAAAATTCAAAAGCGACGCGGGAAAGACGGGTATACTTTTACATGGTGGAGTAATTTTCCACTTTGTAAAAGGTGCCCTATCTTTGCGACGGCAAACTAACACTTGCGGCGACGTAACGACGGGAAAAAGTTTCGTGGATCGCCGTAACTCCTAATTTGCATACCCGACACTGGTTTACGACGCAAAATCCCCCCAGCGGCGGCCGCGGTACTGCATCCTAAGATCTGACAGTGTAAAACTATTACACCTGTCGGATCTTAGGGATATCTATGCGTAACTGATTCTATGAATCAGCCGCATAGATAGAAACAGAGATACGACTGCATATCAGGAGATATGCCTGCATATCCCTTTTGTGAATCTGGCCCATAGTATCTTCTTCTCCCCCCGGTTTAGTTTCTTGCCCCCTCTATTCCGAGTGCGGCCGTGGCAGACTACCGAGCTGGGACGGAGTGACGGGTAGCGCGCGGCGGATACGACAAGGCCCTGACACCAATCTTGGAGATCACCGGTGTAATTTACATTTCCCAGGGAACAGCTCAGAAGCCTGTAATAATTCCAGCCACTCGGGAACGGTGACACCGACCTGCGACCTCGCCCGAAATAACAGCCCTACCTCCAGGTAATTACCGCCGTTCCGCACAGCGCGCCACTAATTAGGGATAATTACAGCTTCATCGTCTTAGTTTAGAGCTCAGACAAACATACAAAGGAGATTAATTGGATTTATCGTTTAACGCTTTTTCTGCCAGAAATTGCCGGCGATATTGGAAAAGGGAAGATGGGGACGATAAATCTTCATTTGCAGCGGAGCAGACAGAGCCAGGAGTGCGGCCAAGGTGACAACGAACGGCAACGCCGAGCGACTTCAGATGGGGGAAAAGATTTCCGAAAATTACTTTGCCGCCTTTAAAGTTTGCCGCTGACACATGACCTTGAGGAAAATCAGAATAAAGTACCTCTGGGCACCGAGTTATTTATTCTAAAGACTCGCAACCCTCCGATCCGAGATTTAAAGGGAAACTTTGTTGCAATTTATAGATTTCAGATTTTTTGTAACGTTCTCCCGGAAAAACATATTTTTTTAACCCTTTTACTGCCAGACCGCATTTTGCTTTTTACATTTATTTTATTTTTATTTATTTTTTTGCACACAAATCCTCATTTTAGGTCTAGGTTTAGGTAAGATAGGTAAGGTAGGTAACCCCCCACCCCCCCCCCCCCCCAAATATTATATTTTATAACTCGGATGCTCTTGAATAAAAGTACTTTAGTGGTTACACGGGTACACAGGTACGGGCTATACACTGACGCATTTTGGCTTAGAAGCCTTCATCATTTATTTTGTATTCTGTTCTGTTTTACTCTAGTATATTCTATTATATTCTATTCCTATATTTTCTATATTAGTCTCTTCAGAAATACGAATTTTATTCAAAAACTATTCGAATGCCCTGTGGGGTTATCTTGTATGATACTCCTATCTTCCCCCCTTGCCCCCCCCTTCCCCCCCCCCCTTTTTTTTTTATTTTTTAGGGGTTTCCTCTTCCTCTTCTCCTTTGAAGTAGGAATATATAAATACACAAGCACACAAATGTGGTAAGGGGATATATGAGGGAGGAGGGGAATATGCCCCCCCTTTCTATCCCCCTTTTTTTCCCCCTTTTTTTTCTGCACACGTAATTTGAAGGGATATAATGGGGATTGAGCAATATACGTTTCCCCCTCCCCTCCTGAAGGTATATACATGGGTGTGTATGTAGTACATGTATATATAAGTACACAGCCCCAGGTATAGAATTGGGATGCACTTAGTTGGGTAATTAGGGGCAGCTGGGGGATGGGGGGGAGAAAGGGGGTGGTTGGATGGCCAGGGACCCGCAACCCTCTGGATATTTGAAACCTATGCCTCCGAGAGACCTCGGAAGATAAAAAGAATGTGCTAGGGGGATAGATAAGAATATCCGAAGCATATGCCTAAGATGATGGACCTTTCTTTATACCCGTAAAAAAAAAAAAACTATTCGAATTCGATTAGAAAATGATTCAAACTTGATTAGAAAACTATTCAAATTTTATCCAAAATGTTGTTTCGTTATTTTGGATTCGTTTACATTCATTACTATTGTAATTTGAAAAATGTGTCCGAATTTCAATTCAGAACCGCACATGTGTAGTGGGAAGGGCCCTTTCACGGTTTATTGCACCGGGGCCCTGAAGGTTCTAGTTACACCTCTGGTTCTCACCAATATAGAATGAGGGGCTCCAAACCTGCCCGCATTCTCCACCATATGTGTGAAGATTATCCCAATCAGAGCTCTTCCAAGGTCACAGTCCACTTACCAGGGCCGATCCTAGGGTCACAGACGCCTGGGTGCAGAAATATTTATGGCGCCCCCCACATGGACATGGTCATCTTTACTAACTCCTCCCCTTTACAAATGTTTCTATGGCTACGACTCAAACACAGAGATTCTCCCCTAATAAGTCTTCATTAGTGTCCCACATCAGAGCCCACCCCAGCAGGTATCCCCCATCAGAGCCCCCCACAGCAGGTGTCCCCCATCAGAGCCCCCCACAGCAGGTGTCCCCCATCAGAGCCCACCACAGCAAGTGTCTCCCATCAGAGCCCACCACAGCAAGTGTCTCCCATCAGAGCCCCCCCACAGCAGGTGTCCCTCATCAGAGCCCCCTACAGCAGGTGTCCCCCATCAGAGCCCCCCACATCAGGTGTCCCCATAGATCAGTACTTGTCCAATAGATCCCTGTAACTCGGGCGCGCTGGGAGCAGAAGCACATTACAGGGGGCGGGGCATATGTGGCATCTTTGGTTACTTGGAGGGTGGCACTCGAAGAGCATTTCTGGGAGTGTATGGGATGATTGGCAGCAGCTCCGGCCAACCCAAAAGCCTCTCATCACATCGCCTATGGGAGAAGAGCCGACACACGCAGAGGGGGTGGGGCAGACAGGAGACTGCTCCATGCGCACCGGACAGAATTAATTAGTGGAGCCTAGTGCCGGAATATGTTCCGGTATTAGGCCCCGCTGTGGTATCCAGCCCGGATTTCGGGTATGCGCTCTTGTCAGTTGCCAGCGGAGAGAGCAAGCGAAATGGGGAACCGCAGCACCATCTACATGCGTTCCACCTCTGGACACAGACAAGGAGGAGGGGAGCACTTTGGAGCTTCGGCGCCCCCACCTCTGCGGTGCCTGCACCCCGTGCACCCTGCCTAGGATCGGCCCTGCCACTTACCAAATTTTTGTTTTAGGGCGGTGGAGAGTGTGGTGGAGATTCAGCAACCACTCATAAATCTGGTTGCAGTTGGGGCCACTCGGGAGCCACAGGCCCGGCGGTAATGCCAGCCCTTTCTACCCATCCCCCCTGCTTCTGCACTCGTATCTACCATCTTAGCCTTTCTTCTCCTTTCCTGTCTCGGAGACTTGTTCGTACGCCGATCACATATCATGCTAAACACTATTTATGAAGATTATCTGGAGAGGGTAAAAGTAATGACAGCTCTGGCCGGCCCTCCAATACGTATCACCGCAGAGTGATTTTTCACCCCCCCCCCTCCTCCGATCATCTTTCACTGGCCCCCAAGCCTGCGAAAGCAACATAAAAAATATTTTATGGAAAAGGTTAAAAAGGAAAAAAAAAATATCGCGCCCGATTCTCGCATTAATAAATTCCCCGGCAGTGCGCTCGCGGGGAGTCAATTTGACCCTCTGATATATTTTCCTCTCCATCTGGTTAAACGATGTCTGTGTTTGGCGCTAGGAGTTCAGATGCATGTCAGGTACGGGCGATGGATGAGGACGTGACTTCATTAACATGAAATGATGCAGTTTGAATGCAGCATACAAATCCTCCCGAGTGCTCGGCTGATAATATCTGCGCTTTGCAGCTCTCCCCGTCCATCTCGCTGTCTCGCTGGGGAAGATTCAATGTCAGCTTACATTTCTCCGTCCATTCAGAGCGGGGGATGGATACAAAGACACGTCAACTGAATCCGCACTCTGAGCTAAACAGAGATCGTTCAATGGATCGCTGCGCCCTGTAGAGCCCGGGATAAGAGAGAGCGGGCACAGCTAGAAGCTTTCCATGGCTTCGGCCTACTGCTGGGAACAAATGCAACCACGTTATGGCCAATCAGGGAACATGGCAGCCAGGGCCGGCCCTATGATGGGACCGGGTGGTACCATGGGTACCAGGCAGCATTTTTAGGGGGGCGGCATACTGACGCCCACCAGCCAGCCCGTTCCGCCTGCTCCGCTGCATGTGAGGAGCGCAGCGCCAGGCTGCCTGTGAGGACACTCGCAGGGGGGGGGGAGCAGTCAGCAAGTGAGTGGGCAGGCGCCACTGCCTGTGAGGAGCCCGGTGCCACTGCTGTTAGTGGTGACAGGAGCGGGCGGGCGGGCAGAACATTTCTATATACATGTATAGAGCCATGACACGTCCTTTTACACTCCTTTACATGTATAGAGCCATGACAGGTCCTCTTTAGTTACCATGATATAAAATAAGCATTACTTTGCCCAGGGGCCCATGATGCTATTAAGACGGCCCTGGGTGTGTGTAAACAAACCTTCCCCGTTCTTCACTGTGACAGCTTCATTGATCGTGTGTTTCCTGATAAACACGGGAAAGACGATCACTGACGTCACACGTACAGCCCCGCCCCCCTACAGTTAGAAACACACATGAGGTCACACTTAACCCCTTCAGCGTCCCCTAGTGGTTAACTCCTAAGCTGCAATTGTCATTTTCACAGTAATCAATGCATTTTTATAGCACTTTTCGCTGTGAAAATGACAATGGTCCCAAAAATGCGTCAAAATTGTCCGATGTGTCCGCCATAATGTCGCAGTCATGAAAAAAATGGCTGATCGCCACCATTAGTAGTAAACAGATAAAGTATTAATAAAAATGCCATAAAACTATCCCGTATTTTGTAAACGCTATAAATTTTGCGCAAACCGATCGATAAACGCGTATTGCGTTTTTTTTTTACCAAAAATATGTAGAAGAATACGTATCGGCTTAAACTGAGGGGAAAAAAAATGTTTTTATATATATTTTTGGGGAATATTTATTATAGCAAAAAGTAAAAAATTATGGCCCGGATTCAGGTAGAATAGTCTAAGTTGTAGGCGGGCGTAGCGTATCTGAGATACACTACGCCGCCGTAACTTAGGGCGCAAGTTCCGTATTCAGAAAGAACTTGCGCCCTACGTTACGGCGGCGTAGTGTAAATGTGTCGGCGTAAGCCCGCCTAATTCAAATTTGGCTGGTAGTGGGCGTGTTGTATGTCAATCTATCATGACCCCACGTAATTGACGCTCTTTACGAACGGCGCATTGCGCCGTTCATGGACGTATCCCAGTGCGCATGCTCCAAATCAAGTCGCAAATAGTCAATGCTTTCGGAGTGAACGTAACTTACGCAAAGCCCTATTCGCGAACGTTTTACGTAAACGACAGAAAATTCGACGCTGTCCCGACGTCCATAATTAACATTGGCTACACCTCATAGAGCAGGGGTAACTTTACGCCGGTCCGACACCTTATGTAAACGACGCATATAAATACGCCGGGCGCAACTACGTTCGTGAATCGGCGTATGTACCTAATTTGCATATTCTACGCGTAAATCTCCGGAAGCGCCACCTAGCGGCCAGCGTAAATATGCAACTAAGATACGACGGCGTAAGAGACTTACGTCAGTCGTATCTTAGCCAAATTTCGGCGTATCTCGCTTTCTGAATACAGAAAGAAGATACGCCAGCGCATGCTAGAATTTACGCGGCGTTTCAATAGATACGCCGACGTAAATTGCTTCTGAATCCGGGCCATTGCATTTTTTTCAAAATTGTCGCTCTATTTTTGTTTATAGCGCAAAAAATAAAAACCGCATAGGTGACCAAATACCACCAAAAGAAAGCTCTATTTGTGGGGAAAAAAGGACGCCAATTTTGTTTGGGAGCCACGTCGCACGACCGCGCAATTGTCAGTTAAAGCGACGCATTGCCGAAACGCAAAAAGGGGCAAGGTCCTTAACCTGCATAATGGTCCGGGTCTTAAGTGGTTAATGGGGGGGGGGGGAGGGATTACGGCACTCCCTCGCTAAAAAAAAAAAAAAAATCTTTCCGCATGAACGATCCACCCCAACCTACTAAACCAGGACGCGGCCCGCTCGCACTTCCCGCAGTAGCTGCACGTGTCACATTGTATTATTATGGGGAAGATGAAAAGCCTTTCATGTCTTCACAAACAATAAAATGTAATCACAAGTGAGCGCGGATTAATAAAATTACAATCCGGTCCCCGGGAACGGCGGCGATTTCTCCGTAATGTTTATATAACCCATATCAATGAAAACATTACCCTTCATGTATATTTTATCTGCTGCGCTGGTGATCTGTCTTCCCTGTCCGCGCTGATATTTAATTTAGCGTTTACTGAATAATGTATTCGCGGCGTATATTAAGGCGCTAATGATAGAGAGCGCAAGTAAACTTCTGTTTCCTTCAAAGTTTTCTCATCATAAAATGGCTCCGAGTGACGACTGTTCCCTTTCATTTGTTTGTATCATTAATTGAATGACTGCGTCTGATTATTAATCAGCTGGAAAGAAAGAACGGCGCTGTCCTCTGCTGATTTATAGATTTTTTTTATTTCCGGGCATAAAATTAAAGAGACGGTAAATCTGAAATAGGAGATTCGAAACCAGTCACTAAAAATCTCAAATTTCAAAAGCAGGGGGTGGCCCGTCCGTTGTGGGTGCACGGGCCCCTTTCAGGACGCCGGACACATGAATTCCTATGGTAGGCGGGGACTGGGGGTGTGTTTTTTGAAGCACCTGACTAGAGCCAGAGGCTGTAATAGGCTTTAAATAGGGCTGGCTCGGGGCGCAGAGCATATTGCCTGGAGCCAACTGAGTTGTGTTGCAACAGCGAATGAATATTCGCTGTTGCAACACTGATCCTCCTCCCGGCCAGTCGGGAAGCAGGTCTAATACCCTCATCAATGCCCATCAGTGCAACCTATTAGTGCCCATCAGCACCGCCTATCAGTGCCTATTAGTGCCGCCTATTACTGCCGCCTCATCAGTGCAGCCTATTAGTAGACATCAGAGCCACCTATCAGTGCCGCCTCATCAGTGCCCATCAGTGCAGCCTATTAGTGCCCATTAGCGCCGCCTATCAGTGCCCATTAGTTCCACCTATTAGTGCCGCCTCATCAATACCCATCAGTGCAGCCTATTAGTGCACATCAGCGCCGCCTATCATTGCCCATTAGTTCCACCTATTAGTGCCGCCTCATCAATGCACATCAGTGCAGCCTATTAGTGCACATCAGTGCCCATTAGTTCCACCTATTAGTGCCGCCTCATCAGTGCAGCCTATTAGTGTCCATCAGTGCCACCTATCAGTGCCCATTAGTGCTGCCTCATCAATGCCTATCAGTGCAGCCTATTAGTGCCCATCAGCGCTGCCTATCAGTTCCCATTAGTGCTGTCTATCAGTGCCCATAAGTGCAGCCTATTAGTGCCCACATAGGCGTGCGCACAGGGTGTGCCAGGTGTGCCCAGGCACACCCTAATCACCCTGTGCAGCACAGATTGCCTCTACTGCCCTGACTCCCATCTTTTCCCCCGCAGCGCTGCCAGCTTCCCTCCTCTCCTATCGGCTGTTGCTGCTGGGATGTTTTAGGAGTGGGGAAGGGGCCAGTAAATATGTAATTTACCGGCCCCTTCCCCTTTCGAATGAACACGGTGAGCGATCGGTAGTGTGTGTTTGGGCTTTGGGGTGCACACCCTAAGGCAATAGGCTGCGCACACCTATGAGTGCCCATCAGTGCCACCTATTAGTGCTGCCTATCAGTGCTGCCTCATCAGTGCCGCCTCATCAATGCCTCATCTGTACAAATTGTGACATTCTTTATATTCTATTTAAATGTTTTATGAGTTAAATGACAGCTGTACCTCTGTTATACAATCCAGTAAGCACCCCCCCCCCCCCACCCCACCTTGGCTGCAGCCTCCATCAAAGTGATGGTGAAATAAAGTTATAACAAAGCCTCCCCCGCACCTCCGGCCCCTCCAGCACCGTCTTCCCTCCATCAGGACAGGCTTCCAGTGAGTCAGAACATACTTAATCTCAGTTTGTAGATTCTGGTTTGAAGATCATCACATTTGCTACGACTCTATCTTGAGTTTCCCGGCCTTGGTTGTATAATCTCGGAATGCGCTAATTATTCCTGGCAGCCGACGTCAATACCCTTCCAGTTGTGTCCACGCCGGTCCACGCCGGTCTGATAATATTATTAGTGGTGCTCCCAATTCCCACATCACCTTTGACATGAGCTTTATATGAGCTACGGACTTCTTGAAATGAACTCCAGACAGTGATACATCAATATTGGGAGCTGCCGCTAACTATTTAAATGATGAAGACTTGGCAGAAGGCTGCATGGACCGCACATTGATTGTAGCGCAACTAAACTCTTGTTTCAATAAAATGCTGACGGGTAGAACATTTTATAGCAGAAGAGACTCTGGGCCAGATTCTCAAAGAATCGGCGTTGGCGTAGTGTGAGCCATTTACACCGCGCGACCGCAACTTACTGGAGCAAGTGCCGTATTCTCCAAGCACTTGCTCCGTAATTTGCGGCGGCGTAGTGCAAATGGCCCGGCGTATGGCCGCGTAATTCAAAGGGGGCAGCTTGTATTCAAATTAAGCACGCCCCCGCGCCAATCGAACTGCGCATGCGCCGGGCGGAAAAAGGGCCCAGTGCGCATGCTCCAGCTCACGACGGAAAACGTCAATGACGCCGACGTGAGCGTCATTGACGTAAAGTCGTATTCGCGGACGACTTAGTAAAATTACGTAACCGACGGAAAAAGACGACGCTGACCCGACGCCATACTTAACATGGCATACGGCGGACTGGCGTAAGGTTACCCCTCATATAGCAGAGGTAACCTTACGCTTGCGGAAACGACGGAAACGACGACTACACGGCGCAAATTCGTTTCGGGAATCGGCGTATCAGGCTCATTTGCATAGTCAAATGAGAACTGAACGTAAACGGCACCTAGCGGCCAGCGTCAAATTACATCTAAGATCCGACGGTGTAAGTGACTTACGCCTGTCGGATCTAGGCCGTATCTATGCGAAAATGATTCTAGGAATCACTCGCATAGATACCAGGGATACGACGGAGTTTCCTGAGATACACCGTCGTAACTCTTTTGAGAATCTGGCCCTAAGTCTGTCTCTTCTTTCAGAAATGGTTCTCATTGAATACACCAGCCGCCTCAGCGCGCTTCTGCGCATTCGCGTGCGAAACGGATGACATGCACGTGCAGGGGGCGTTCCTAATTCCTCCTGGTATCTATTTAAAGGGGGCTCTGACGACCAGGCGACGCTGACTGGTCTTCAGCAAGTGCCCTGATTTCCTGACGCCTGTGTATCTTGCCAGATTTCCGTTGCTGACTTGGCTTTCCCTGACTCCTCCCTTGGACTCTGATATCTTCCTGATTACTTGGTTCCTGATCCCGGCTTCCTGTTTGACTTTGCTCCTGCCGTTCCCTGAATACCTCGCTGCCTGCCTGTTATCGTACCCGGCTGTCCACTGACCCCGTTTCTGCTGATGATCTGGTATCCTGCTGCCCGTTTGTTCACCGACCCGGCTAGTCCACTGACCTCTGCATCTCGGAAGTTCCTGCAAGCTGTTCGCCCTGACTCTGCAAGTGGGTTGGAGTTCCCTTTAACTCCGGCTGGTTCCTTAAACATTGCTTGTGCTCTGTACCTGTTGGTCCATCAGCGTCTTCAAGTCTTCACCTTCTTCTGGCCGCTCTACAAGCAACACTTACGGGCACTCGTGTTCCTCCTAGCCTTAACCGCCATCTGTCTCACCCTCAGAGGGGTTTGGGCTGGAGATACAAGAGAGGCTGACCTCATCATACCAGACTCCTACCAGGTACGTGACAGTACCAGTCAGCCAGGAATGGAGTCTGGAAGGGAGGCCTCTCCACCAAAGGACATTCTTAAAACAATTTCTGCACTTGCTCATACTGTGCAGAATCTACAGAGGGACCTCAGTCGAATGAATGAGCGATTCTCGCACGAAGAAAGTGTTGCACCAGCTCTTGCCTCTCCTTCAGTCGCAGATGCTTCTACTCAAGTTGAGTCAAGTTCACCCCATGGAATCGTCCCTCCTCCGGAAACCAAGGGTGCCTATTCCTGAACGTTTTTCCGGAAATCGTGAGACGTTTAGAACTTTCCGCAACTCCTGTGAACTCTATTTTTCCTTGCTACCCCGGAACTTTGTTTCAGAGAACATTAAGGTGGGATTTATAATCACACTTTTATCCCATGAACCGCTTTCCTGGGCTCATCATCGACGGGCCTGAGGTGGGGGGCGCCAGACCCGCGCAGAGCCGAATGGCACCAATCGCAGCCGAACGTCACCGTTCGGAAATGCACGGAAAGGCCCGAGGACAGCTCGTCTGACCTCGGCAAATCTCTGGAACGAAGGGCCAGATCCTCAAAAGGGATACGACGGCGTAACTGCTGTAACGCCGTCGTATCCCTGTTTCTAACTATGGAACTGATCCACAGAATCAGTTTCCCATAGTTAGGCAGAAGATCCGACATGTGTAAGGGACTTACACTGCCGGATCTTAGGATGCAGTACCTCGGCCGCCGCTGGGGGCATTTTGTGTCGAAATGCCGCCTCGGGTATGCAAATTAGCACTTACGGAGATCCACGAAGCTTTTACACAAAGTGTAAACTGTTTACACCATGTAAAAGCAGACCCTTCTGTCCAGCGACGCAATTTTTTTTTTGTTTTGAATTTTTTTTTTTTCGCCGTATCTTTTTTTTTTCCCGACGCAACTTTATTGACCCGTCGCAATCCACAAAGTTCGGCGTAACTTAATGTCGCGCTATGCACGTCGGGAAAATGACAACACGAGCATGCGCAGTACGGCCAGCGCGGGAGTGCGCCTAATTTAAATGGGAATCGCCCCCATGAAAAGAGGAACGCCTTGCGCCGGCAGAATTTAAGTTACACAGCCAAAAATTTCTAGGTAAGTGCTTTGTGGATCGGGCACTTAGGTAGAAATTTTAAGGCAGTGTAACTTAAATGGTAAAATTTACGTTACGCCGGATCTTTGTGGATTACCCCCAAGTCTTTCCTTTTCGGACATTTCCGAGGCTCTCTGGCGCCCCCACATGCGGTATTGCATGCCATTGAAGTCAATGCGGAACAAATTATTTTAGTTTCCATTGACTTCAATGGGGAAACTCGCTTTGATATGCGAGTACTTTGGATTAACGGGCATTCTCCTGGAACGGATTATGCTCGTAATCCGAGGTACCACTGTATATGTTTTAAGACGGCCAAGAATGTTTAGGAGTACACAATCCCAGTATACCAGTTCAGAAACTTCTCCAGCTTGGTGTCATGGGGATGATGAGTTGCATTTGTTGCGATGGTCAGCCGGGAGAGCCACAAGTATTGTCCTATGTATAAACAAAGCCCATCGATCATCCCAAAGCCAACAGAGAAGAATGGCCGCCAAGTTTAGAGGGCCTGACCGATCTCTGGCCTTCTGTGTGAACACACCGACATACAACCTCGATCACCTCTCCCGTCCCCCACAGTCAAGTCAGGATGGATGCAGCAATCTGCGCAACATGGCAATCACTAACATTATCTCCTCACTCATTAATGTAATTGATGATAACGAACTCGTCATTTTATAGGCAGTGGGGGAGCTGTTTAGAGGTGAAGTTGCACTTCTTCATAGTTATTGTACAGGCTGAGAATCTAAATCACTCAGCGAGGTCCCATCATGCTGAAATATTTCTTTCAGGAGTTCAGATATGCAGATTAGGATTTTAAAACGCAAAGTCTAACCTGGCAATTAAAAAATGAAACTGCATAAATTAAAGGGATGCTACCTCCAGGAGAAGCGTTGGCTCCCGGCACGTCTCCAAGCAACAGGTTGAAAATAGTCGGCGAACGCAGGGGGCGCAGGAACCGTGCGAAAGTCGGGAAACTCTGCCTCGATCGTTTCATGCCGAGGAGGGACGGCCTCGCACAGAGATTAAAAAATAAAAATCTTTCCACTGGGTTTTTCCTTCTATGACAAGAAGTCAATTTGGTAAAATTATAATGAGAATAACCTGATTTAAAGGGAATGCCTGAGCCATTAAAAATTGTATTTGGATACAAAAGCTGAACTCTAGATTAACCACTTGCTTCCTGGGCACATATACCCCCTTCCTGCCCAGTATTATTATTATTTTTTTCTATTTCTTAAAGACTGGGGTGAGTAAGGATATTCTTGGGGTGAATGTGCACATGTATGTTAGATTTATTTTTCTAAAAAATGTTTTTATCATATATCATTTTTCTTATTGTTTAAACAAAGTTGCTTTTCTTATAATTAAAAGTATTGATATGATTATTATATTTTTTTTATTAGAAGGTTTGTACTTCGTGGGCAGCATCCCCCGAGGAAGCCCAAGCAGTGGACGAAACATGTTGGGAATTCCATCTAAATAGCTGTACCCATAGGCATTATGCTTTGTGTACTTGCTCTAATTGTTTTTAGACAATTTTTTTTATCATTGTTTAATAAAATTATTTTATACCATCCTTCTGGATCAACATATTGATATTTACACCTTAAAAATCCCACAAATCATATTGTATCTATCCTTATTTTATTTATTTATTACAGGTACTTACAGTATATAGCGTTGTCAATTTATGAAGTGCTTTACATACTGTATATATATTCCATGTTAAGTTCCTTTTCTGCAGTCTAGTGATGCCATTGGTCCTTTCCCTGGTCCCACGGGAAGTCGTTTGAAGGATGTAGGTCATCATTCACTCTGGTGGACCTCAGAGGTCTGCAGGAGACAGTGCTTTACTGCCAGGGCCGATCCTAGGGTCACATAGATCCTAGGGTCACATAGGTCAATAGAACTTCACACAATGAAAGGTTCTTGAGAGGCAGACTTAATTAGCACAATAGCCAATAGAATGCAATCACAGCAAGCTTTTATCACTACAGCCAGGTAGACTTAATTAGCACCTTAACAGTCTATGTACCACATTGAATGAGTCACTCTCCTATTGACCTGTTGGGGTCAGAATTAACAATTTGTAATTTTTCAAGATATCCTGCAATACATGAATTATCATTATTGTCCCATCTCATGTAATTCATGATATCATTACTCAGTCATCCTATGCCCCTATTGGACATAGGATGACCCTAGACCCAAGAGTCATTAGTGAAGCTGGCACAGGAGTACCCCACACCCTTCAAAAGTCTCTGGGTATCATGGGCCATTCCGTTACACTCTGTACGTTAGGGACAGAATTAGCAGCAGGCAAAAGTTACTAACGAAGAGGGAAAAAATAGGGGTGGCAATTTCTCTGGGGCCTCTTCATGCTTGGGCATGAGACAGCCAGGCCACATCTGCCTCTCCTAACTGGTGCTGTCAGTTTGGCTGGAACCTGCTGTCTGCACTCTGTTGGAATCCATGTTCCCGATTGGGTTGTCTTGTCTTCCCTGTGGGTTTACTGTGAACAATTTTTGCATTACTTTAGTCATTCTTGGACTGTGTGTGTAATTGCTCCCACACCATGCTGCACCCCACCTACAAGCCTAACTAGAGAAGGGCTTTACATTACAATTGATGGCCTTAGAAAGAACACTATTTTCTCTGTAAAATGCCCTGATGGGGACACCTGACAGGTGGGGGCACTGTGATGGGGTCACCTAATGGAAAGGGACACTGTGATGTGGTCCCCTGATGGAAAGGGACACTGTGATGGGGTCCCCTGATGGAAAGGGACACTGTGATGTGGTCCCCTAATGGAAAGGGACACTGTGATGTGGTCCCCTGATGGAAAGGGACACTGATGGGGTCACCTAATGGAAAGGGACACTGTGATGTGGTCCCCTGATGGAAAGGGACACTGTGATGGGGTCACCTGATGGAAAGGGACACTGTGATGTAGTCCCCTGATGGAAAGGGACACTGTGATGTGGTCCCCTGATGGAAAGGGACACTGTGATGTGGTCCCCTGATGGAAAGGGACACTGTGATGGGGTCTCATGATGGAAAGGGACACTGTGATGGGGTCCCCTGATGGAAAGGGACATTGTGATGGGGTCCCCTGATGGAAAGGGGCACCGTGATGGGAACACCTAAAGGAAAGGGGCACCGTGATGGGGTCACCTGATGGAACGGGGCACCGTGATGGGGATACCTAATTACCTAATGGGGGGTGCACTGTGATGGGAACACATGATGTAAGGGGCCCTATGATGGGAAAACTTGATGTAAGGGAGTGCTCTTATGGAGACATCTGATGGAAGGGGGTGCTGTGATGAGGATGTCTGATTTCAAGGGGCACTCTGATAGGGACACCTGATGGAAGATGGCATTTTAATGGTGACACCTAATGGAAGGAAGCGCTTTGATGGGGGCACCTGAGGTCAAGTGGCACTTCTATAGGGACTCCTGATGGAAGGGGGTATTTTGATGTGGACACCCAGAGTAAAGGGGCACTCTGAGTGGGAATACCTGATCTAAGATGGCATCTGATGTCAATGGGCACACCTGATGTGCGGAGGAACTATGATGGGGACACCTGATGTGAGGGAGCACTGTAATGGGCATATCAAAATGTAAAGGGGCACTGTGATGGGAACACCTGATGTAAGGGGCCCTATGATGGGAAAACTTGATGTAATGGAGTGCTCTGATGGAGACATCTGATGGGAGGGGGTGCTGTGATGAGGATGCCTGATGTAAGGGGGCTTTTTGATGGGGACACTTAAAGTAAATTATCACTCTGATGGGGACACCTGATGTAGATGGAACCTGATTCCAAGAGGCACTCTGATAGGGACACCTGATGAAAAGGGGCAACTGATGGAAGATGGCATTTTGATGGGAACACCAAAGGGAAGGAAGCACTTTTATAGGGGCACTTGAGGTCAAGGGGCACTTCTATGGGGACACCTGATGGAAGGGGGTATTTTGATGGGGACACCAAAAGTAAAGGGGCACTCTGAGTGGAAATACCTTATCTAAGGTGGCATCTGATATCAAGGGGCACTCTGATGGGGACACCTGATATGCGGAAGCAGTTTGATGGGGACACCTGATATGCGGAAGCACTTTGATGGGGACACCTGACGGAAAGGGGCACCTGATGGAAGATGGCATTTTGATGGGGACACCTAATGGAAGGAAGAACTTTGATAGGGGCACGTGAGGTCAAGGGGCACGTCTATGAGGACACCTGATGGAGGGGGGTATTTTGATGGGGACACCTAAAGTAAAGGGACACTCTGAGTGGAAATACCTGATCTAAGGTGGCATCTGATGTCAAGGGGCACTCTGATGGGGACACCTGATGTACGGAGGCACTTTGATGGGGACACCTGATGGAAAGGGGCACACTGATGGGGACACCTGATGTACTGAAGCACTTTGATGGGGACACCTGATGGAAAGGGGCACACTGATGGGGACACCTGATGTACGGTGACACTCTGATGGGGACACCTGATGTACGGAGGCACTCTGATGGGGATACCTGATGTACGGAGGCACTTTGATGGGGATACCTGATGTACGGTGACACTCTGATGGGGACACCTGATGTACGGAGGCACTCTGATGGGGATACCTGATGTACGGAGGCACTTTGATGGGGACACCTGATGTGCGGAAGCACTTTGATGGGGACACCTGATGGAAAGTGGGACACTAATGGGGACACCTGATGTCAAGGGGCACTCTGATGGAGACACCTGATTTACGGAGGTATTTTGATGGGGACACCTGATGGAAAGGGGGACAAATGATGTTAGGGAGGACTGTGATGGGGATACCTACTGTAAATAGGAACTGTCATGGGAACACCCGATGTAAGGGGGCACTGTGATGGGGACGTCTTTTGCAGGGACACTATGATGGGGAAACTTGAGGTAAGTAAACATTACGGCCCAGATTCTCGTAGATCGGGGCGTATCTCTGCGGCGGCGTAACGTATGTCATTTACGTTACGCCGCCGCAAGTTTTTCATGCAAGTGCTTTATTCACAAAGCACTTGCGTGTAAAGATGCGGCAGCGTAGCGTAAATCACGCGGCGCAAGCCCGCGTAATTCAAATTTGGCGGGTAGGGGGCGTGTTTCATTTAAATGAAGCGCGTCCCCGCGCCGAACGAACTGCGCATGCGCCGTCCGTAAAAAAATCCCAGGGTGCATTGCTCCAAATGACGTCGCAAGGACGTCATTGTTTTCGACGTGAACGTAAATGGCTACCAGCCCCATTCACGGACGACTTACGTAAACGACGTAACTTTTCAAATTTCGACACGGGAATGACGGCCATACTTAACATTGGTTGCGCCTCATATAGCAGGGGCAACTTTACGCCGGGACAAGCCTAACGTAAACGTCGTAACTTTGCTGCGTCGGCCGCGCGTACGTTCGAAAATTCGCGTATCTAGCTAATTTGCATACTCGACGGGGAAAACAACGGAGGCGACACCTAGCGGACAAAAAAATAAATTGCATTTAAGATCCGACGGCGTAAGAGCCTTACGCCTGTCGGATCTAATGGTTATCTATGTGTAACTGATTCTAAGAATCAGTCGCATAGATACGACGGGTCAGATTAGGACTTATGGCGGCGTACATGGCGTTGCGCCGTCGTAAAGCCCTTAGAGAATCTGGGCCTACATTTTTTTACATTACCTATTTTTTAATAGACATAAAACGTACTGAAGCCATAGCACAAACAGGAGATTTGGACTTCAGCTGGAAGAAATTTTTGTTAACTGGACCTCCTGGAATTTGACTCCGTTACTCCTGCCCTACAGCAAGCAGCGAGCGCCGCCGCTCAAAAATGATAAAAACACAACTTGGTGGGATATTTATTTTGAAAAAGCTTCTTTTTTTTTTCCAACGCTTCCAGCCTGTTTATCAGAACTCCTCGTAGCCCTGGCCGAGGAGCTGTCAGTTCAGCCAACATTCAGACCTTAGACGTTGGCTGAGAGAGTCCATCACCGGGGATCCGACCCGCCGCACTCCGTACAAATCCTCATCCCCTTCCACAGAAATGAAGCCTGACCCGCTGGGGACGGCTCGGCTCAGACGGTGTTTTGGGAAAACTGATGAATCGCACATTTTGGTGGTTAGGAGTGATAAGGCCGGGAACAATAATATCCATCTCTCGGGGGGAATGTCTTGTGATATTCAGCACCTGCTCAGCCCCAGAATCCCATCAAGAATCTGATTATATCAGATGGAAATGTATTCCGCGAAAGAGAAGTCTACAAAATATTAGGCAATATGCGCGGAAACGGGATGCCGCCTAGACAAGTAATTTATGCAGCATGCCGCGGCACGGAGTGTGATGTTTGTTAGTCGCATGTGTAATAAATGGTGATGTGAGGTGACTTAGAAAGTGCGCGGATTAGGGAGCCGCAGCGAGCGTTGGCTCGCCGGGAACTCTGCTTTATTAGAATCATTTCGTGTCATACAAGTCTATTAGACGAGTTTTATGTCAACAGTTTTGCCGTGGTAACGAATCGCGCCAGGCGCCGCGAGCGCTTTGTATATTTTGCCGCCGGCGGGGCTCATTCGCTAAGACGCTAGGTTTACGCTTGTATTGCACCTAATCTAATGATTGCGGGGAATTGCTGGGTAGTGAAGGGGGTCATGCTGGCAGAAATGGTAAATATTTCTCAAAATACTCAACTCTGCCCAACATAGATTATTACCGGAGTCTTAACCCACTTGAACCCCCCGGGCATTTTCTGGCACTTTTTTTTTACATGTAACAATCAGTGACCCAGATTCAAAAAGCAATTGCGTCTGCGTAACCATAGTTACGCAGCGCAATTGCTTACTTGCGCCGGCGTTTCAAATGCTCCTGATTCAGGAACCTTGTTACGCCGACTGCAGCCTAAGATATGACTAGCATAAGGTTCTTATGCCAGTCATATCGTAGGCTGCATTCTTGCGATGGCCGCTAGGTGGCGTTCCTGTTGTGCTTAGCGTATAGTATGCAAATTGCATACTAACACCGATTCACAACGTTGCGCGAGCCCTGCGTACGCAATTTACGGCGTTTCCGTACGGCGGTTTTTGCATAAGGCTGCCCCTGCTATTAGCAGGGGCAGCCAATGTTACATATACCCGTCGTTCCCACGTCGCGAAATTTGAAATTTACGTAGTTTGCGTAAGTGAATCGTGAATGGCGCTGGATGCCATTCACGTTCACTTTGAAGCAAATGACGTCCTTGCGACGTCATTTGCCGCAATGCACGTCGGGAAAGTTTCCCGACGGAGCATGCGCTCTACGCTCGGCGCGGGAACGCGCCTAATTTAAATGATTCCCGCCCCCTACGGGATCATTTAAATTGCGCGCACTTACGCCGGGCATTTTGCCAGCGTGCCCACGCAATTTACGGAGCTACTGCTCCGTGAATCAAGGGCAGCGCAGTAAATTTGCGGGGGCGCAGGGCAAAAACGTTGCCCTGCGCCTCCGTAAAAAATGCGCAAATCTACTTGAATCCAGCCCATAGCGTCTACAATATAGGGGATAGTTTTATGGCATTTTTATTAATATTTTTTTTTTTACTAGTAATGGTGGCGATCTGCGATTTTAATCGCGACTGCGACATTATAGCGGACACATCGGACACTTTTGACACCATTTTGGGACCGTTGTCATTTATACAGCGATCAGTGCTATAAAAATGCACTGATAACTGTAAAAATGACACTGGCAGGGAAGGGGTTAACCTGTAGGGGGGCGCTGAAGGGGTTAAGTGTGTCCTAGGGAGTGATTCTAACTGTTAAGCCTCGTACACACGATTGGTTAACCAGAGGACAGCGGTCTGATGGACCGTTTTCATCGGTCAAAACCGATCGTGTGTGGGCCCCATAGGTTATTTAACCATAAGTTAAAAAAAAGCCAACTTGCTTTAAATTTTAACCGATGGATTCCTAACCGATAGGTCAAAACCGATCGTTAGTAGGCACAACCATCGGTTAAAAATCCGCGCATGCTCAGAATCAAGTCGACGCATGCTTGGAAGCATCGAACTTCGTTTTTTTTCAGCACGTCGTTGTGTTTTACGTCACCGCGTTCTGACACGATCGCTTTTTCAACCGATGGTGTGTAGGCGCGACGGACCATCAGTCAGCTTCACCGGTTAACCGATGACAACGGTCCTTCAGACCGTTCTCATCGGATGGACCGATCGTGTGTACGAGGCTTTAGGGGGCGTGGCTACGAGTGACACATCACTGATCGCTGTTCCCGATGACAGGGAACATTTGATCAGTGACATGTCACTAGGAAGAACGAGGTGATGTTGTGTTTACACCGACATCTCCCAGTTCTTTAGCCCTGTGACCCGATCGCGGGACACCGGCGGACATCGACAGGGTCGCGAGCGCGCCGGCGTGCGACCACACGGCGGCAAAGTAAAGGGGACGTGTATACATGCCCATTTGCGCAGCTGTGCCATTCTGTCCTTCAGACCGTTCTCATCTGATGGACTGATCGTGTGTACGAGGCTTTAGGGGGCGTGGCTACGAGTGACACGTCACTGATCGCTGTTCCCGATGACAGGGAACATTTGATCAGTGACATGTCACTAGGAAGAACGAGGTGATGTTGTGTTTACACCGACATCTCCCAGTTCTTTAGCCCTGTGACCCAATCGCGGGACACCAGCGGACATCGACAGGGTTGCGAGCGTGCCGGCGTGCGACCACACGGCGGTAAAGTAAAGGGGACGTGTATATACGCCCATTTGCGCAACTGTGCCATAAAAAATAGTGCGCGGTCAGCAAGAGTTTAATCCAGTACTTTTTCTTTTCTTTATCACTGTAATGGTAACATTTATCCTTCGACGTGGAGATCTGTACCTACAACTTCCCATGAAGTCAGGTAAGACGTGAAGTCTGCCGCGTTTGGGGGTGGGGTTGTGTTCCAGTTGTGACGCGGGATATAAATAAATCAAAGGACGCGTCCTATGGCGCTGGGTGCCGGCCTCTCTTTTAATAAATATCTTCCCGCAGTTTTTACTTGTGTTTTGTCTCCGGGAGACTCTGATGTATAAATAATTCAGAAGCTTCGCCGGCATCCGGCACAAATCTTCCAGCCCGGATCCGCCCTTAGAACCCATATGATGCTGTAAATAATGGATCTCGGCCGTAGATTATAGGCGGATATGTAAATCCTGGCTGAGCGGATTGTGAGTGTGTGTGACATGATTCAGGATGGTGTGACCATTGGCATTTCCCGATACACTTTATATCCTTTCTTTATGTTATTCTTTGTCGGCACGGACAACAAGTCACCCAACTAAGGCCTAGTACACAGGAGAGGATTTATCCGCGGATACGGTCCAGCGGACCGTTTCCGCGGATAAATCCTCTCGAGGATTTCAGCGGATTTGGATCCGATGGAGTGTACTCACCATAGGATCGAAATCCGCGCCGAAATCCCCTCGCGATGACGTGTTGCGCCGTCGCCGCGATGATGACGCGGCGACGAGCGCGACGCTGTCATATAAGGAATTCCACGCATGCGTCGAATCATTACGACGCATGCGGGGGATTCCTTCGGACGGATTGATCCGGTGAGTCTGTACAGACCAGCGGATCAATCCGTTGGGATCGATTCAAGCGGATAGATTTGTAGACATGTCTACAAATTTTTATCTGCTGGAATCGTGAAATTTACGCGGATAAATATCCGCAGGAATGTACACACCATAGAATCTATCCGCTGAAACCGATCTGCTGAGATTTTTCAGCGGATGGATTCTATCGTGTGTACGGGGCCTGAATCAAATAAGAAAACCTCACTCAGCTGACTTCTAGGCCCAGATTCTCATACAATTACGTTGCTCCTGGGCAGCGTAACGTATGTGATTTACGTTACACCGCCGCAGGTTTACAGCGTTAGTGCCTGATTCTCAGAACACTTACCTGTAAACTTGCGGCGGTGTATCGTAAAAGCGCTCGGCGCAAGCCCGCCCAATTCAAATGGGGCGGGCACCATTTAAATTAGGCGCGCTCCTGCGCATGCTCCGTCGGGAAAATTACCCGACGTGCATTGCGCTAAATGACGTCGCACCGACGTCATTTGCTTAGACGTTAACGTAAACGGCATCCAGCGCCATTCACGGACGTCTTACGCAAAAGACGTAGATTTTTTAAATTTCGACGCGGGAACGACGGCCATACTTAACATTGGCTGCGCCTGATAGACCCAGGGGCAACTTTACGAGTCGGAAAGGCTACGGAAACTACGTAAATTCTCTGCGTCGAGCGCGCGTACGTTCGGGAATCGTCGTAATTTGCTAATTTACATAAGCGACGGGGGAAAACGACGTCCGCGACACCTAGCGGCGGGAAACAAAATTGCATTTAAGATCTGACAGCGTAAGAGCCTTACGCCTGTCAGATCTAATGGGTATCTATGCGTAACTGATTCTAAGAATCAGTCGCATACTGTAGATACCCGGGGCCAGATTAGGACTTACGACGGTGCAAATGGTGTTGCGCCGTCGTAACGCCTTTGAGATTCTGGGCCCTAGTGTCTTTTTCGGGGGAGAGCTTTGTGTTGGACTCGTTTTCAGCGGCTCAATCTGGACTTCTGCCTTGGCATCAATGCCCCCAGTCTTTCCATTTTGACATTAGCCCTTTCTAATCGGAGTTCTCAGCCCCCCCTTTCACGTCAGAGTCCTCAGTTCCCCTAGCTCCTTCCTTTTCACATTAGAGTCCTAGGTTCCTTTCCTGCCCTCTCACATCAGAGTCCTCAACTCTATCCTCCCCCCCTATCCTTTCACACAGGGTTGGACTGGGACAGAAATTTGGCCCTGGACTTCATCCAGACTGGCCCACTTTGACAGGTCTCTCCCAATGGCGGCCGGACAACTCCCGCACCCCCCCCCCCCCGGCCACCCAAGCCCCCTCTCCCCCTTCACTAGCCACTAGCCATTCTACTTTATTAGAGTAGAATGGCTGGTCCTGGTACTCTTATAGGCAGTACCACTGGGGAAGCTAGACATTATTTCACCCGGGGCAAAGAATCAGTTCGGTGCCCCCCCCCTTATGGGACAAGATTAGGCAGAAGTGAGAAACTCCCAGGCCATAGCTGTTGAGTCAGCTGTATGTCCCCTCCCCCCATGCTCCTCTGTCGTCGTCCCTGCTCCTCCCCTTGCTTCTTTGTTCCCCCCCAGGTAAGCGCTGAGGGGAGGGAGAGACAGAGGAGCGGAGGGGGGCGGCAGTCCGCTGTCACTGAAGCCGGCCCAATGAGCCATCAGCCCACCGGGAAACTCCCTGTAGTCCCAATGGCCAGTCCATCCCTGCTTTCACATCAGAGTTCTCAACTCACCCCATCCTTCACATCAGAGTCCCCAGTCCTTCTCCCTTACACATCACCCCCCCCCCCTTCACATCAGAGTCCTCAGTTTCCCTCACCTTACAGTCTTCACCACCTCTAGACTATGGCAGCATATCAGCAGGCGGAAGGGGTACCAGGTCTAACCAGAGGAAGACTTTTGTCCCCTCCTTCATGCTCGGGCTGCCCTCCATACCGAACGGCCCTGTACTAGTGTCATGCGTTTCCACGGTTCTGGAGGCCGGCGTGCCTCCAACATGGAAATGCAAGTCACTGTGTGAAAAATACTGAATGGAGCACAGGACCCCTGAGGAGCACACCAAGATGTCCTGGCTCCCCCGTTGGGATATGCAGACTTAAAGGGGTTGTAAAGATACAATTTTTTTTTCCTAAATATCTTCCTTTCCCTTAGTGCAGTCCTCCTTCACTTACCTCATCCTTCCATTTTGCTTTTAAATGTCCTTATTTCTTCTGAGAAATCCTCACTTCCTGTTCTTCTGTCTGTAACTCCACACAGTAATGCAAGGCTTTCTCCCTGGTGTGGAGTGTCGTGTTCGCCCCCTCCCTTGGACTACAGGAGAGTCAGGACACCCACTAACACACAGCTCCTTTCTCTATCTGCAACGTAGAGAGCGTCCTGACTCTCCTGTAGTCCAATGGAGGGGGCGAGCACGACACTCCACACCAGGGAGAAAGCCTTGCATTACTGTACTGTACTGAAGGGGAGGGGGAATGAGAACTCTGATGTGAAGGAGGGGGAGTGAGGACTCTCATGTGAAGGGAGGAGTCAAAACTCTGATGTGAAGGGGGGTAAGAACTAGGGTTGCCACCTTATCCCTTTAAACCCGAACACACATGAATTACACAGGTTCTGAGTCTAATTTAATGCAGGAAAGGCACCAAGTGAGTTTAATTACCACCTTAATCAGCCACAGAACCTGTGTAATTAATATGTGTTCGAGTTTAAAGGGATGAGGTGGCAACCCTAGTAAGAACTCATGTGAAGGGGGGAGTGAGGACTCTGATGTGAAGGGGAGGGGGAATGAGAACTCTGATGTGAAAGGGGAGGGAGTGAGGACTCTGATGTGAAAGCGGAGGGAGTGAGGACTCTGATGTGAGGGGGGAATGAGAACTCTGATGTGAAGGAGGGGGAGTGAGGACTCTGATGTGAGGGGGGAATGAGAACTCTGATGTGAAGGAGGGGGAGTGAGGACTCAGATGTGAAGGGGGAGAGTGAGGACTCAGATGTGAAGGGGGAGAGTGAGGACTCTCATGTGAAGGGAGGAGTCAAAACTCTGATGTGAAGGGGGGTGAGAACTCATGTGAAGGGGGGAGTGAGGACTCTGAGGTGAAGGGGAGGGGGAATGAGAACTCTGATGTGAAAGGGGAGGGAGTGAGGACTCTGATGTGAAGGGGAGGGTGAATGAGAACTCTGATGTGAAAGGGGAGGGAGTGAGGACTCTGATGTGAAGGGGGAATGGGAACTCTAATGTGAAGGGGGGGGAGAAAGGACTCTGATGTGAAGTGGGGAATGAGAACTCTGATGTGAAAGGGGGAGTGAGGACTCTGATGTGAAAGGGGAGGGGGGATGAGAACTCTGATGTGAAAGGGGAGGGAGTGAGAACTCTGATGTTAAGGGGAGGGGTAATGAGAACTCTGATGTCAAAGGGGAGGGAGTGAGAACTCTGATGTGAAGGGGAGAGGTAATGAGAACTCTGATGTGAAAGGGGGGGAGTGAGGACTCTGATGTGAAGGGGAGGGTGAATGAGAACTCTGATGTGAAAGGGGGGGAGTGAGGACTCTGATGTGAAGGGGGAATGAGAACTCTGATGTGAAAGGGGAGGGAGTGAGAACTCTGATGTGAAGGGGAGAGGTAATGAGAACTCTGATGTGAAATGGGAGTGAGGACTCTGATGCGAAGGGGAGGGTGAATAAGAACTGTAAAGTGAAGGGGGGAGTGAGGACTCTGATGTGAAGGGGAAGGTGAATGAGAACTCTGATGTGAAGGGGAGGGGGAATGAGAACTCTAATGTGAGGGGGGGGGGAAGGACTCTGATGTGAAGTGGGGAATGAGAACTCTGATGTGAAAGGGGGGGAGTGAGGACTCTGATGTGAAGGGGAGGGGGAATGAGAACTCTGATGTGAAAGGGGGGGAATGAGAACTCTGATGTGAAAGGGGGGGAGAAAGGACTCTGATGTGAGGTGGGGAATGAGAACTCTGATGTGATGTCATCATAGCTATGATTAACTTCATGCGGTGTAAAAACGCGTCAGCAGCTTTTCCTGTTTTCTGTGATATGAAGTGACTGTATTGGATTTCATCTGCTACACAAGATATCAATAAAGATGCCTCCAGGATTTGTTCTCCCTTCCTGGTTGGTTGCAGAGCCAGCACCTGTAAGTTCCTAAAAGGGGCGTGTGCTTTAGAGGACTGGGGCGTGTGCTTTAGAGGACTGGGGCGTGTGCTTTAGAGGACTGGGGCGTGTGCTTTAGAGGACTGGGGCGTGTGCTTTAGAGGACTGGGGCGTGTGCTTTAGAGGACTGGGGCGTGTGCTTTAGAGGACTGGGGCTTAGAGCGGCACTCCTTCTCCATTGGGACTTCTAATGTTTCCTTGAATTCCTTGAGTGAAATGCGCTTCTAATTTGGTTGATTTAACACTCCAGCATGAAATCAGAAATATTAGACTTCGGTGGACGGACCCTTCGCTTTTTCCCCCGCTGTCCCTTATCATTATTTGGTGTGAAATAATTACCAGACCAGCCGCAGAGGTAACCATGGAAGGCGTACCGCGGCGGACCACCACCGCGGCTCGTGTCAAATTGCTAAGTAATTCCCCAGCCTTCAGCCGGCATGTGCTCTGGTGCGGTTAATCAACGGAGAGAGCGCGTTAAGAGCCTTTTCCGCATTTCCTCCCCTTTTTAAAGGGGGATTTTTACCTATCATTAAGGCCGGCTCAATTGGGCGGAAAGCCGCAGGCCTTGCATTAAGCGACGTTCAGAAAGACGCGAATATACAACGGCGGGCGAGAACATTTTTACTAGATGCGATAAATTGAAATAAGACGCCTTTAAAACACAGAAAGGAAAAAAAAATAAAAAATTCCCTTGTTAGGGGACTAGTCACATCGCTGACAGGCACTGCGCCAATAACGCGGGAATCAGAATCAAACCATAATCCGCTAAGAACCCAATAATAAAGTGTCGTGATAAAACCTAATAGTATCAGGACGTAAAAAATAAATAAAATAAAAATAAAATAACCGTCTAATCAGGACCTGCTAGGCTTCTTTTCCTCGCTCTCTCTCTCGCGCGCGCACGCATTTCTCTTTTTTTTTTCGCGGCGCGGATTGTAACAACGCCTTTGCTTTATTTACGCAGCCGCATTTACGGCTGTAAATAGTTAATTGCGATCATCATAAAAAAAGGGAAAGCTGCGTAGCAGCAAAAAACAAAAAAACAAAAAGGGTCCATATATCAAACTAAAAGCTTTGATGTGCGCCAATTATTTTTTCAATTTTCTGCTCACTGTTGTGTCAGTCAAAGAAATTGGTTAATCAAACTTGTTATCATGGAATGCAGATCATCAGCAGAGAAGCTTAAAGTAAATGAAAAGCCAAAACTTTGTTTTATTTCACTTCGGATGGCGGAGGGGCGGAAGGATTAGTACCCCCCCCCTCCCCCATTGGGCATATGGGACTGTCTGGGTCCCCACTAGGGAGGAGCCGAACACCCCCCCCGTTCGGTTCGCACCAGAACCTTCGAACGGACCGAACGTTTGCGCAAACATTTATAGCCAGATTCAGAGAAACTTAGGCTGGCGTATCAGTAGATATGCCAGCCTAAGTCATAATTTGCGTCGGCGCGAATTTAAGCGTATTCTGGTAACCAGATACGCTTAAATTAGGCTCAGATACGAGCGGTGTAAGTGTCTTACACCCTCGTATCCTAAAGTGTAATTTTTAGGCTGGCCGCTAGGTGGCGCTTCCATTGCGGTCGGCGTAGAATATGTAAATCAGTAGATACGCCTATTCACGAACGTACGCCCGGCCGACGCAGTACAGATGCGCCGTTTACGCAACGCATTAGCAGGCCTAAAGTTATTCCATCAAATAGCTGGAATAGTAATGTTAAGTATGGCTGCCGTTCCCGCGTCGAAATTCGAAAATTTTACGTCGTTTGCGTAAGTCGTCCGTGAATAGGGATTTACGTCGTTTACGTCCACGTCGAAATCAATAGGCCCGTGCGGCGGACTTAGCCGCAATGCACACTGGGAAATGTAGGCGCACGGCGCATGCGCAGTTAAAAAAAAACGTCAATCACGTCGGGTCAAGCCTCATTATCATAAAACACGCCCCCTCAGACAAATTCGAATTAGGCGCCCTTACGCCCGCCCGCTTTAGGCTACGCCGCCGTAACTTAGCAGGCAAGTACCCTAGGCAATATAAGATTATGGGGCCCTCGGGCTTACAGATGGCCACCACGCCAGGAGGCGGTGCAGAGGCGGGGCAGCTAAAATCTCCGGATTTTCACATCAAAAGCATGTCGGTTTCAGACATATCAGGGACAGATGTAAAAAAAAAAACAGAGGCCCAAATTCTCAAAGGGCTTACGACGGCGCAACGCAATGTACGCCATCGTAAGTCCTAATCTGGGCCGTCGTATCTATGCGGCTGATTCTTAGAATCAGTTACGCATAGATATCCATTAGATCCGACAGGCGTAAGGCTCTTACGCTGTCGGATCTTAAATGCATTTTTTTTTTCGCCGCTAGGTGTCGCCTTCGTAGTTTTCCCCGTCGAGTATGCAAATTGGCAAAATACGCGAATTCCCGAACGTACACGCAGTGAATTTACGACATTTACGTTAGATTTGCGCCGCGTAAAGTTGCCCCCGCTATATGAGGGGCAACCAATGTTAAGTATGGCCGTCGTTCCCGCATAGAAATTTTAAAGTTTACGTTGTTTGCGTAAGTCGTCCGTGAATGGGGCTGGACGCCATTTACGTTCACGTCGAAACCAATGACGTCCTTGCGACGTCATTTCGAGCAATGCACCCTGGGATATTTTCCGGACGGCGCATGCGCAGTACGTTCGGCGCGGGAACGCGCCTAATTTAAATGCTCCACGCCCCCTACCCGGCTAATTTGAATTAGGCGGGCTTGCGCCGGGTGATTTACGCTACGCCGCCGCAACTTTACAGGCAAGTTCTTTGTGAATAAAGCACTTGCCTGTAAAACTTGCGGCGGCGTAACGTAAATCAGATACGTTACGCCCGCACAGTTTTACGCCCATCTACGAGAATCTGGGCCAGAGTTTTACATACTGTCCCTGATTTTATTGAACCTGGCAACCCTGATGAGGCCCCCTAGTGGCATGGGGCCCTCGGGCAGTGCCCGAGAGCCCCAATGATCAGTCCGCCACCTGCTCCCAAAGCACCAAGCACACCCCCAGTTCTTTGCGTCATCTAGCAACTCCCATGCACCACTGTCTATACAAACAGGCATGGGCATCCGCTCCATAGGGCAAGGGGGGTCGTTTGCCCCCCCCTGGAATCGCCAGGAGCAGGGCCGAACTGGCCCTGGGGCCGATTTAAGCGGTGACTGCAGCGCACCCCTCCTTTCTAGTTGTCCCTTATTTAGAGTGCCTGTCCCTCTTCTGAAATCAAATCCATTTGTCCCTCATTCCAAAAGGTTCCTCTTTTTGACCTGAAATAAATATACTGTCAATATAGTGCAGTGTTTCAATCAAGGGAAAGGGGTGCTGTGTAATGTAAAGAAGTCCAGTGATGCAGGGTGCTGTGTAATGTAAAGGGGTCCAGAGCTGTGGGGTGCTGTGTAATGTAAAGGGGTCCATAGCTGTGGGGTGCTGTGTAATGTAAAGAAGTCCAGTGATGCAGGGTGCTGTGTAATGTAAAGGGGTCCAGAGCTGTGGGGTGCTGTGTAATGTAAAGGGGTCCATAGCTGTGGGGTGCTGTGTAATGTAAAGGGGTCCATAGCTGTGGGGTGCTGTGTAATGTAAAGAAGTCCAGTGATGCAGGGTGCTGTGTAATGTAAAGGGGTCCAGAGCTGTGGGGTGCTGTGTAATGTAAAGGGGTCCATAGCTGTGGGGTGCTGTGTAATGTAAAGGGGTCCAGAGGTGCAGTTGTGGAGAGGGGGTACACAGTAGTGACAAAGAGATATTGAAAGATGCAGGGGGCATAGTGGGGTGTTATTACATTTTAACGTGGGGGGGGGGCGCTTTTAACCCGCGCTAGAGGTTCAAAGAAAGGGTAAAATGCGACTGTGTATCGCCGCTGCCGAAGCGCCCCCCTCTGAAAAAAAAATTGCGGACACCCATGCCGACAGGGATTCTAACCCCCTTTCCCATCTCAATCTCAACCATAAGAAAAGTTTTAGCTTTAGATAAGCTTTGCGTTTTATTTCGTGTAACCAAAGGACAGGTGGGTTTCCCGCCATTGTACTCGCAGTCCCCTGATTAGTAATTTAGTGCGTTCGGTGAGAGAAGCGGCTCATCGTCTCCCGGGGTAGACACATGATTAATATACTCCTGCCTTTCGCACCTCCAGCCTCTGACATATTGTGCGAAAATCAAACAAAACAAATCGTTTTATTTCACCACATATGCAAATCGAGGGAGCGACCGACAAACTATTCACAGCTTGATCAATTACTCTTTTCTTTGTTACCCCCGATGCCTTCTTTACAATCCTTCCTGACCGCTGGCTGCTGTTACATCGCCGCCGCCGCTTCTTTAAAATTAATTCAGATTCGGGAGAGAGAAATAAGTCGACTGCTCTATTGGGAGAAACTTTTGCTTTTCTCAGTGTTTTCAGCCCGCTCTACGAAACAGCGACAGTGACTAGGAGGAGCGATCAGTCAACTGCTAGCGCCTTGCAGGAAACACTGAAACGGCGTTGAAGGCAGAGGGTTCATTTTTACTTTAAAGCCCAACTCCACCTTTTAATAAAATCAGCTTGTGGGTGGGGCCTAAGTGGTTCGCAGGGTCGGTGCTAACACTAGGCAAAATGGGCAGCCGCCTAGGGCACACTGCTGCCTAGGGCGCCCGGCCACTGGTGTTCCTACTCTCTTCTCTCTGCAGCAAGCAACCAAGTCTCAGCATCGGCATCCGTTAGCACATAGTGTCAGAGGCGCAGCGGCGGAGGAGGGCTGTGTCCCGACTCCCGAATGAATGGTAGCAAGCAAACATTCATTGATGGGCACTGATAGGTTGCATTGATGGGCACTGGTGAGGCTGCATTTGATGGGCGCTGGTGAGGCTGCATTTGATGGGTGCTGGTGAGACGGAATTTGATGGACGCTGGTGAGGCTGCATTTGATGGGCGCTGGTGAGACGGAATTTGATGGACGCTGGTGAGGCTGCATTTGATGGGCGCTGGTGAGGCTGCATTTGATGGGCGCTGGTGAGGCTGCATTTGATGGACGCTGGTGAGACGGAATTTGATGGGCGCTGGTGAGGCTGCATTTGATGGGCGCTGGTGAGGCTGCATTTGATGGACGCTGGTGAGGCTGCATTTGATGGGCGCTGGTGAGGCTGCATTTGATGGACGCTGGTGAGGCTGCATTTGATGGGCGCTGGTGAGGCTGCATTTGATGGGCGCTGGTGAGACGGAATTTGATGGACGCTGGTGAGACGGAATTTGATGGGCGTTGGTGAGACGGAATTTGATGGGCGCTGGTGAGACGGAATTTGATGGACGCTGGTGAGGCTTCCTACCCATAAATGCAGCCTCACCAGCACCCATCAAATGCAGCCTCACCAGCACCCATCAAATGCAGCCTCACCAGCACCCATCAAATGCAGCCTCACCAGCACCCATCAAATGCAGCCTATCAGCGCCCATCAAATGCAGCCTCACCAGCGCTCATCAATGCGGTGGTGAGTCAGCATTGATGAGCGCTTGTAGGCTGCATTTATGGGCGCTGGTGAGGCTACATTGATGGGCGCTGGTGAGGCTGCATTTGATGGACGCTGGGGAGGCTGCATTTGATGGGCGCTGGGGAGGCTGCATTTGATGGGCGCTGGTGAGGCTGCATTTGATGGGTGCTGGTGAGGCTGCATTTGATGGGCGCTGGGGAGGCTGCATTTGATGGGCACTGGTGAGGCTGCATTTGATGGGTGCTGGGGAGGCTGCATTTGATGGAAGGCAAAGAAGAAGCCCAGTACCGGAGCGAGGCTGTGGGGCCCTAGGGCAGATAGGAGCTGGACTTTGTGGAGGATATGATAATATGACAGGGAGGCTGCAGGGGCCCCCTGGAGCTAGGGGTGGGGTTTGCGATTGTGACCCCTGCAACCCCTTATGCTACTCCCAAGTGGCAATGTGGCAGCCTTTTTTTGGGGGCATCAGATCATCTCTGGGGGTGGTGGTTGTGTCAGTTTTATTCTGGGACACAATTGTCCTGGTATTAACCGGTTAAGCCCCGGACCTTTAGGCAGCTAAATGCCCAGGCCAGGTTTTGCGATTCGGCACTGCGTCGTTTTAACAGACAATTGCGCGGTCGTGCGACGTGGCTCCCAAACAAAATTGGCGTCCTTTTTTCCCCACAAATAGAGCTTTCTTTTGGTGGTATTTGATCACCTCTGCGGTTTTTATTTTTTGCGCTATAAACAAAAATAGAGCGACAATTTTGAAAAAAATGCAATATTTTTTACTTTTTGCTATAATAAATAGCCCCCAAAAACATATATAATTTTATTTTTCCTCAGTTTAGGCCGATACGTATTCTTCTACCTATTTTTGGTAAAAAAAAATGGCAATAAGCGTTTATCGATTGGTTTGCGCAAAATTTATAGCGTTTACAAAATAGGGAATAGTTTTATTGCATTTTTATAAAAAAAATTTTTTTTTTACTATTAATGGCGGCGATCAGCGATTTTTTTCGTGACTGCGGCATTATGGCGGACACTTCGGACAATTTTGACACATTTTTGGGACCATTGTCATTTTCACAGCAAAAAATGCATTTAAATTGCATTCTTTTTTTTAAAAATGACAGTTGCAGTTTGGGAGTTAACCACAGGGGGGCGCTGTAGGAGTTAGGGTTCACCTAGTGTGTGTTTACAACTGTAGGGGGGTGTGGCTGTAGGTCTGACGTCATCGATTGTGTCTCCCTATAAAAAGGATCACTCGATCGATACGCCGCCACAGTGAAGCACGGGGAAGCTGTGTTTACATACGGCTCTCCCCGTTCTTCAGTTCCGGGGAGTGATCGCGAGGGGGCGGCTAGAAACGAATAGCCGCACCCTCGTCCCGGATTGCTCCCCGAGGGTTTCCGACTGCCGCATGTTACGGGGGGGGTGGGTCCCGATCGGACCCCCGACCCGCGGAAAGGCGGGGACACCCGTACCTGTACGCCCGTGTGCCTGTACGTGCCATTCTGTGGACGTACATATACATGCGGCGGTCGGGAACCGGTTAGGGTGCCCGGGACAGACCTACAAAATGCGGGACTGTCCCGGGCAATCCGGGACACTTGGTCACACTACGCGAGTGCCATACTCTCCAGAATTAAGAACTGACAGCTCTGGCCATTCAGTCTCAGTCAGTCCTGTTTTCAGAACAAGCACCAACCTATGCATCTTTGAAAGCAATGTTCCATTATTGAACTGATACAACCTTTATACTACTCAAACATCACTACTGCATTGCACTTACATCCAGGCCTGTCCACAAGTACGGACAATATAACCCAAGACCGCTTTTAATCCCAGCCTGACATTACTTGTGTTGTAGCCAAGCCTTTTATCTAGTTTTTCCTCCACAGAATAGAGATGGAACAGGCTATTTGTTGTTTGGTCGAAAAAATACTTTTATATTCCATCTGTTAACTCTTGACAAGTCTGCGGAGCGTCTGCGGATAAACGCTAGACACAATCACATGTATGTTTTCCCCCCATAAAAGGTTAAAACTCAAAAGCAAGTCACATCAAATGGCCAAGGCAAGCCTAAGATCTTGGATCTCTTTATAGAATAAAATATGATTTCTATACATTTCCTGTGATCTCTGTCTTCTCTTCTGACCTTGTATCTGGCTGGGTTTGCTGCGAATTACGATTTCCTCCACGGAGCCTCTCCTACTACTACAAACGCCAATCCGGCGCCATTCTTGCGGTTTTCCTCCACTCTTATAAATATTCTAGGAGAGCTCCAACCTCAGTTTGGTGTGCTGGAGCTTCTCTGATCAGCAATCCGCTTTCCTATTTCATGAAATAAATGTCAAAGAAGCCACGGGGGTTCCCAATTCTTACTTAAGATGGCAATAGATGGGTAGAATTTCCAGCAAAAATCCTTAGGAAAAGAATTTCCTTAAAGTGGAGGTTCCATCAAAAAAACAATTTTGCTTTAAACTGTAGCTTACACCTAAAAAAGAAAAAAAAAAAAAGTTTTTTTTTTTTTTTTACTCATCTGGAAATGCCTGTTGCTATGCGGTCCCACGAAATCTGCCTTTGAAACCACCTAGGATTCTGACATCATCTCCCTCTAATGCTTCTGGGAAATGTGTGTCATCATTTCCCAGGATGCAGTGCGCTATCCAATTATCACTCCCCATCCAAGACTTCCAGGAAGTAAGGGCCGGATTCACAAAAGGGATACGACGGCGTATCTCCTGATACGCCGTCGTATCCCTGTTTCTATCTATGCGACTGATTCATAGAATCAGTTACGCATAGATATCCCTAAGATCCGACAGGTGTAATTGTTTTACACTGTCGGATCTTAGGATGCAGTACCGCGGCCGCCGCTGGGGGGGATTTTGCGTCGTAAACCAGCGTTAGGTATGCAAATTAGGAGTTACGGCAGATCCACAACGGATTTTTGCGTTCGCTACGTCGCCGCTAGTCTAGTTTCCCGTCGTTTTAGGTGCCCTAACTTTAGTCAGCAAACGTATTGCTGTCTAAAGTATGGCCGTCGTTCCCGCGTCGAAATGTAAAAATGAACGTCGTTTGCGTAAGCCGTCCGGGAATACGGAAGTACGCTACGCGCATCGCCGTTCGAAAAAATTACGTCACGGCGGGAGTTAGGAAACGGAGCATGCGCAGTAGGTCCGGCGCGGGAGCGCGCCTAATTTAAATGGCACACACCCATTTGAATTGGCCCGCCTTGCGCCGGAGGCGGCCGGCGCAGTTTTTATCGCAAGTGCTCTGTGAATCAGGCACTTGCGATGAAAACTTGCGGCGGTGTAACGTATCTACGATACGTTACGCCGCCGCTCCCCTACGTGAATCTGGTCCTTAGTGCTTGTAGGCTTCACAATGCCCACAAGCAAAATGACAACGGTGTAGACATAGTTTTATAAACTATCTTTTTTGAATATCTATGCGGATCGGCGGCGGATTGTAAAATAGTAAGTGACCGGATTTATATTATAAAAACGCAGGATGAAAGGACATACATTTAAAAAATGCTAATTGTGGTTGGAACCCCGCTTTAAGAAAGTTTTACTAAATCATTAGTGGGTCAAATCAACCTTCATTTTTGGATGAGAAAATTTAAAAGAGGATGGATTTATTTTTTTCTCAAATGAGCCAATTTTTAATGCCTCGTACACACGACCGCTTTTCCCGTCGGGAAAACTGCCATGAGAGCCTTTGGCCGGGAAAACCGGCCGTGTGTATGCTCCATCGCAGTTTTCCTGACGAGAAAACTTCCGGAAAAAAAAAGCACTGATCGCTGTATTAGTGTCACTGGTTCCCGCAAAGTGGCAAAAGTGCAATATCGCAGTCCCGCTATAAGTCGCTGATAACCTAGTGGTGTATTTAGGTTTTGTGCTGCCCTAGGCCTGACTAAATTCAGGCAACCCCTAATTTAAATATGACCAGGGATGGACTGGCCATTGGGACTACAGGGAGTTTCCCGTTGGGCTGATGGCTCAGCGAGCCGGCTTCATTGACAGCGGACCACCCCTGGGAGTTTCTCACTTCTGCCTAATCTTGTCCCATAAGGGGGGGCACCAAACTGATTCTTTGCCCCGGGGGAAATAATGTCTAGCTTCCCCACTGGTACTGCCTATAAAAGTACCAGTACCAGCCGTTCTACTCTAATAAAGTAGAACAGCTAGTGGCTAGTGAAGGGGTAAAGAGGGCTTGGGTGGCGGGGGGGGGGGGGGGGGGGTGCGGGAGTTGTCCAGCCGCCATGGGAGAGACCTGTCAAAGTGGGCCAGTCTGGATGAAGTCCAGGGCCAAATTTTTGTCCCAGTCCAGCCCTGAATATGACCCACCTTTCCTGTCAAGGCCATACCCCTTCATATTTAATTTCCGTCCTATCATCTGTAACCCACACCCCTTTCAGACCCCCGCCCCCTCCATCTCCCCCTTTCAGCACAAATCCTCAGCCTCATATAACCCTTTCCAGTACAAATCTCCCATCAGCACAAACCCTTGCCTCAACCTCCCCTTTCCCAGCACAAATCCCCCCTCTTAGCACAAATACTTCCCCATCTCCCCCTCCCAACATCAGATGTGGGAGGGGGAGTTTGGAACTGCTCAGAAATACTCAGTTCCCGAGCCTTTCTGAGGTCAGCCGAGCTGTCCTCAGGCCTTTCCGGCCGTTTCTGAGGCTCTCCGGCGCCCCCCCACCTCTGGCCACATGCGGCATTGCGTGCCATTGAAGTCAATGGGGAATAAATTATTTTCGTTTCCTCTGACTTCAATGGGGAAACTCGCTTTGATATGCGAGTGCTTTGGATTACGGAGTATTCTCCTGGGACAGATTATGCTCGTAATCCGAGGTTCCACTGTACCTTCATTAAACGTAACCCTATTGCTACACTTATGTTGCGTACACACGATTGAAAATTTCCGACAACAAATGTTCGATGTGAGCTTTTTGTGGGAAATTCCGACCGTGTGTAGGCTCCATCGGACATTTGCTGTGGGAATTTCCGACAACAAAAATTTGAGAGCTGGTTCTCAATTTTTTTTCCGACAAAAAAAGTTTGTCTGTATGCAATTCCGACGCACAAAAAAACACGCATGCTCAGAATCAAGCAGAAGAGCCGCACTGCCTATTGAGCTTTAGCAATCTCGGCTTGTCTTACGTCTTGTACGTCACAGCGTTCTTGACGTTCGGAAATTTCTTACAAGATTTGTGTGACCGTGTGTAGGCAACACAAGTTTGAGCGAACAATCCGTCGGGAAAAAAAAATCCACGGTTTTGTTGTTGGAATTTCCAATCGTCTGTACGATTAGAGGCGCCTCTTCTCTTTTATACCCAGTTGTGACATGATGCTACTTGTATATCCAGACATCGCTTGTAAATTGAGTCAACATTTATAAAAATAAAAAAAAGTTGCTTGTCTTGCAAAACGCTCTCAAACCAAGGATTTACTTGTAAAAGCCAATCCAGTTGTCAGGTCACCTGTGGCCAGATGACAGATGCACCCCGTTGGAGTCAGGAGTGCACCACAAGGTAGTGAACCCTATGGCAGACTGCTGCGGATGGAACACAGAGTGGATATGGGAAGGCAGGTCCACTGGAGCACAAACAGGGATCCCACAGGAAGCTTGAGCCCAAGATTCCCCAGGGCGCAGAGTCTAAGATTCAGCAGGTATTCACCAGAGCCTCTAGTGGTGAGGATGGCCTTGGCTGCAACTGAATCCAGGTCGCGGCCCCCAGAGTCCCCCAGGTCACGCTCCATAGGGCATAGAGGAGAGAGGGGGAAGCAGCCACTCAGGATAAAAGAGATAGTGAGGGGTAAGCCAAGGTCAGGGCGACAAGCAGACAAGGATAAACAAAGGACAGGCCAAAGGTCAGGGGCACAAGCAAACAGGAATAGTCAGGGACAAGCCAAGATCGGTACACAGAGATAAACGTAGCACACGGCAGGCCGAAACACAATGCTTAACCAACAACGTTGATCAGCAAGGCAGACTTGCAGTGCACTGGTTAATATAGAGTTCCTGATATGGCCTGGGGTGGAGCCATACAGGGAGGAGAGATGATAAAGGCAGCCAGGTGACATAAGGGTCTGGCCTCTAATGCTGCGTACACACCATCACTTTATGTGATGAAAAAAAACGACGTTTTTAAAAACGTCACTTTAAAGTGGAGGTTCACCCAAAATCTTAATTTTTAACATTAGATTGATGCTCATTTTGTCAAAGGTGTTTTTTTTTAAAATCGAAGCAGTACTTACCGTTTTAGAGAGAGATCTTCTCCGCCGCTTGGTCTTCGGGACTGGGTGTTCCTTATTGATTGACAGGCTTCCGACAGTCGCATACATCGCGTCACGATTTTCCGAAAGTAGCCGAACTTCGGTGTGCAGGCGCCGTATAGAGCCGCACCGACGTTCGGCTTCTTTCGGCTACTCGTGACGCGATGTATGCGACCGTCGGAAGCCTGTCAATCAAATAGGAACGCCCAGTCCCGAAGACCATACCCGGAAGCGGCGGAGAAGATCTCTCTCTAAAACGGTAAGTACTGCTTCGATTAAAAAAAAAAACACCCGATTCCCCTTGACAAAATGAGCCTCAATCTAATGTTAAAAATTGTTTTTCGGGTGAACTCCCGCTTTAAATGACCGTGTGTGGGGGAAAACGTTGTTTTATGTCTTGTAAAAAACGACAAAAAAAAATTTAAGCATGCTTCAATTTTATGTGTTGTTTTTCAAAACGTCGTTTTTTACTTCACAGAAATTGACCGTGTGTAGCAAAAAACATTGTTTAAAACAACGTTTTTACACCCGCGCATGCCCAGAAGTTAGTTATGAAGGGGGCTTCAATGGAAAAACGTGGTGGAACGTAACCTCGCTTTGCTAGAGCATTGTGAGAAAAACAATGGTGTGTAGGCAACTTCGTCTTTGAAAATTGAAGTTTCAAAAACGTTGTTTTTTACTTCACAGAAAATGTCGTTTTTTTTCATCACATAAAGTGATGGTGTGTATGCGGCATAAGGTGAACACATGGAGATGAAGGTAAGCTGCCAGACTTTACTGCATATCCATGACACCAGTCCTAAACTCCACACCTGGAGCCCAGCTTTAATAAATCTGGATGAAATACGATCTATAAAATATGTAACAGCAATCCAGTAAAAAGCGGGCGCTGTATCACAAATTGCTTCCAAGCGAACGTCCCAGTAATAAATGGTGAACTCTGTGAGAATACTCGCCATCTTCCCTACAGGTTTCGACTTTTTTTTTTATTTTTCATTTATTCAGCCAGGAAGGAAGATACAAAAATAAAACTCTTAAATCTTAATTCATAAAAAGCGAGCGGGATTCTCTGCCTTTACTGCGGCTCTCCGATCGATATCCAGACTAAATAAAAAGTTTACATTCCAGAGGAGAATAAGATGTAAAAAAACGGCTTTGAATGGCGGCGAGTGAATCCCGCATTAAGCAGGGAATAGACGTCATCGAAGAGCGAACATCCATTCAGTCGGAATACACAAATTACCCGGACCTGACATCGTTTATTCCAAAGCCCTCGAATAGCTTAAAGATTTTATAGATTTCCAAGTTATCACTGTCACGGCGGTCAACCGGAGAAAATCGCGCATTATGCCTGTGCGCTACGACCGCTCGTGGCGCTGGAATCCCGCAAGTTTACGGAGGAGAGATTGCGTTGTTATTATTGGCGCCTTCGGAAAAAAAACGTCCCCCGGCGGGGTCAATTACTTCTCTGCGTTCCGAAGTCATAACTTTTTCTGATAAAAATAAGTTTATGTGCGGGAAAAATTTATTTTACGCTTAAAAAAAAAAATATGTGGTGCCGGGGGGAATGGGGGCCCATAACTCTTTATAAAAGATCGTTGGTTTCTACGAAGTGGCGGCGGAGAGGCGACGTCCGTCCTGGAGGAAATAGAAACACGGGGAGAATTTGAATGATAGCAATTTGTAGGGTTGGTGTAAGCTTGTAGAGTTTTTAGTTTTTTTTTGGATTGCTTTTAATACACGAGCAAAAGGTGACATTTAACAGTCCGCAGAGTTTGTTTTCTTTACACAGAACTCTGGCGGAGAATCCAATTTGTCTTTTAGTGAAAACAGGATTTTTGTATTGACTGCAAAATCCCTTTCTTATATTGAGTCCATTGAGAGACACAAGAACAGTATACAGTGTATTGACTATGGGTTATATAGCACCACCTACAGGAGAGTGGACAGTAGTGCAAACAAGACTTTTGGTCAGCCCTAGGGTTATACAGTGGCGGTTCGTCCATAGAGGGCATTGGAGCGCCGCCCCCTCTGGCTCTCGCCCGCCACTGAGTCTAATAACATACATTCATGCATTGCATGAATGTATGTTATTGTTTCCAGCTGCCGCTGGTCTATTCAGAGATGGCCGGAACTTGAGCGCCGGCCACCTGAATAACGGCAGCTGGTTGGCTGTGCGGAAGTGCCTATGAGAGCCAGCAACTCTGATAGGCTTTCCAAGTACAGCTCTCGGCTCCCGGATGTCTTATCCTCGGGACGTACGGGGGGTGCGTTCCTTGGATAAGACTGACGGCCGTCTCAGCCAATCAGGTTCCCCGATTCTGGTCATCGGTAACCTGATTGGCTGAAGCGTCACCAAGGCGGGAGAAGACATCGAGGGACGTGGAAGAAGTAAGGTAAGTGCATTTTACAGGGCACAGCGGCGACAATGGGCACAGAGGCGACAAAGGGCACAGTGGCATCAATGGGCACAGTGGTGACATAGGGCACAATGGCATCAATGGGCACAGTGGTGACAAAGGGCACAGTGGTGACAATATGCACAGTGGTGACAATGGGCACAGTGGCAACAATTAAAGGGCACAGTGACATGCACAGTGGCAACAATGGGCACAGTGGCGACAATTAAAGGGCACAGTGGTGACAATTGGCACAGTGGCGACAATTGAGGGGCACAGTGGCTGCGTTTGATGGCATGGCACAGTGGTGACAATTGATGGCACAGTGGCTGCGTTTGATGGCATGGCAGAGTGGTGACAATTGATGGCACAGTGGCTGTGTTTGATGGCATGGCCCAGTGACTGCATTTGATGGCATGGCAGAGTGGTGACAATTGATGGCACAGTGGCTGCGTTTGATGGCATGGCACAGTGGCTGCAATTTTTTTTTTTCGTTTGCGCCCCCCCAAAATGTTAAGCACCAGCCGCCACTGCTAGGGTATATACACTATATTACCAAAGGTATTGGGACGCCTGCCTTTACGCTCACAACTTTAATGGCATCCCAATCTTAGTCCGTAGGGTTCAATATTGAGTTGGCCCCGCCCTTTGCAGCTTCAACTCTTCTGGGAAGACCGTCCACAAGGTTTAGGAGTGTGTCTATGGGAATGTTTGACCATTCTTCCACAAGCACATTTGTGAGGTCAGGCACTGATGTTTCACGAGAAGGCCTGGCTTGCAGTCTCCGCTCTAATTCGTCCCAAATGTGTTCTATCGGGTGGAGGTCAGGACTCTGTGCGGGCCAGTCAAGTTCCTTCACCCCAAACCCTCTAATTTATGTCTTTATGGACCTCGCTTTGTGCACTGGTGCACAGTCATGTTGGAACACGAAGGGGCCATTTCCAAACTGTTCCCACAAAGTTGTGTTCTATCGGGTTGAGGTCAGGACTCTGCATTTAAGGTGCTATTCAATGAGTCAGGCTAAAAGGTGCCATGCAGTGCTTCAGCTGGTGTGTCTAGGGTAGAGGAACCACATTGGAGCAGAGATTCTTGCAGCTCTGCAGGGACAGGCCCAGAGGTAGTTCGCGCCACGCTAGCTGGAGCCAGGAATGGTGATGTGTGATAATGGCACAGACCTCCTGTCTGCCCTTAGACAGGGAAAGTTGACACATGTGCCATTCCTGTCACACGTCCTCAATTTGGTGGTGCAGCGTTTCCTTGATAGGTACCCAGGGTTGGGAGATCAGGCCGGAAGAGCGTGTGTAACCATTTCAGGCGATCATACACAGCCAGTGCTCGGTTGGCTGAAATTCAGCGGGAATTCCACGTGCCGTAAATTGCCTGATTTGTGACATGCCCACCAGGTGGAACTCGACTTTGGCAATGCTGCAGTGGTTGCACATGCAGCAGAGGGCTGTCAACAAGTACCTGTGTGAGTGTATGGCACAACGACAGGCTCAGGCTGGCTAGGCATTTTTTGTGCCACGCCAATAGCTGCTCATAAAGGATACATACGCTGTACTGTCACCATTTGAGGAGGCCACAGGGATGGTGAGTAGGGTGATCACGTGTTCCGGATTGCCCGGGACAGTCCCGCATTTTGCAGGTCTGTCCCGGGCACCTTCATTCCAGGACAATACAGTGTCCCAGAATGAAACTGACACAGCCAGCCCCCCCCCCCCCCCCGCGGGCCAATCTGATGCCCCCAAAAAAGGGCGCCACATCACCGCTTTACTCACTGATAGTACTTGTCCTGGCCGGGAATGCCTGGAGGAGCACAATTCCCGCCCCCTGCTTGTGAATGGAGAAATCATAAATCCCGCCTCTTGTGTCCAATCACTGTGCTGTGATTCGTTACATCACAAGCTGATTTTTGGGAAGGGGGGGTGTCCCTGAATGGTAGTTTGGAAATGTGGTCACCCTAATGGTGAGCCATGACAATGCATGCATCAGTGACAATCCCTAATGCACACTGGGATATGTACACGGATGACGCATGCGCCGTTCGTAAAAAACGTCAATCACGTCGGGTCACCAAACATTAACATAATACACGCCCCCAATCCTCATTTGAATTAGGCGCACTTACACCAGCCCCATTTACGCTACGCCGCCGTAAGTTAGGAGGCAAGTGCTTTGTGAATACAGTACTTGCCTCTCTGACTTAAAGTGGAGGTTCACCCGGAAATACGATTTTTTAACATTAGATTGAGGCTCATTTTGTCTAGGGGGAATCGGCTAGTTTTTTTTAAATCGAAGCAGTACTTACCGTTTTAGAGAGCGATCTTCTCCGCCGCTTCCAGGTATGGGCTTGCGGGACTGGGCGTTCCTATTTGATTGACAGTCTTCCGACGGTCGCATCCATCGCGTCACGATTTTCCGAAAGTAGCCGAACGTCGGTGCACAGGCGCAGTATAGAGCCGCACCGACGTTCGGCTTCTTTCGGCTACTCGTGACGCGATGGATGCGACAATCGGAAGCCTGTCAATCAAAATAGGAACGCCCAGTCCCGAAGACCATACCCGGAAGCGGCGGAGAAGATCGCTCTCTAAAACGGTAAGTACAGCTTCGATTTTAAAACAACTAGCCGATTCCCCTTCACAAAACGAGCATCAATCTAAGGGGGAAAAAAATGTTATGGGTGAACTCCCGCTTTAAGGCGGCGCAGCGTAAATACGATACGCTACGCCGCCTTAAAGATGCACGCCCCTACCTGAATCTAGCTAATAATAATGAAGAAATTTGTTTTTTTTTTGGGGGGAGGGGGATATTTATTATAGTAAAAAGTAAAAAATATTGTTGTTTTTTTCAAAATTGTCGCTATTTTTTTGTTTATAGCGCAAAAAAATTAAAACCGCAGAGGCGATCAAATACCACCAAAAGAAAGCTCTATTTGTGTGGAAAAAAGGACGTCAATTTTGTTTGGGAGCCACGTCGCACGACCGCGCAATTGTCAGTTAAAGCGACGCAGTGCCGTCTCGCAAAAAATGGCCCGGTCATTAAGGGGGCAAATCCTTCTGGGGCTGATTTGGGTTTAATGTTTCTTCTTTCAGGTCTATTTTTTTATTTTTTGTTTGACCCGGTTACACCCGTATGTCCAATCTGCGTCTTCTCCGCCGTTCTTCCCGTCCAATCTGTCCCGCGGCATCTATTATTTTTTCCAAGTTGAAAGCGTTCTCCGTTGCCACAGAAACACCTTGCGAAAGTTAAAGCACTTTAACGCAGCGCCGCTCAGCCACCGTCGTTGTTAATGTGACAATGCGACTGCCGGAGTTAATATTATTCCTTTTCCCATTTTTTTTTAAAAGCTGAGACATTTCCCTTCTTCTTTTCTTTTCTTTTTTTACTATCGGAGAAAATTGCATCCCCCCTACGGGGGCGGAAATACCTAGGACGCTTTTTTAAAATTGCGCATATTGTCAAGCCGCGAACATTTTTACATATATATCTGTAGATGTTACACGCCGTTCCTTTTTTTTTTTTTTTTTCTCCCGGCGAGCGCGCTGTATTTTAAATACATATGCGGATTTTATGGAATCCAAAACGAGAGCAATGAGAATTGCTACAATAACATCATTTGTATTCAAAGACCAATAAGGAGAGAGCGAAGTGCGCCGCTGCCTGGGAGATGGTTTATAACCGTCACAAGATAAGATCCCTGGAAGGGGCCTTCTGTCTTCTGCTAACGCGTCGCCGCAAATCTATGTGTGAAACGCGCTTGGCAGGTCCCGGCGCTCCTCATCACCTCTCCGCATCATAAACTGTTTTGTTGTTAACAGTGGTTCACGGCGAAGCTGCGCATTAAATATTTATCATGTTTTATTGTGAAATCGCACAAATGCCAATTGATATGAAAGCTGCGGCGGGGCTTTTTTTTTTTTTTCGCTAAGTGGCTCCAGCTCTCTGCGCTGGCTCACGGTTGCCTGGGCCCCGGCCAATTTGGCAGCCCGGGGGTTTGGCCGGCGTAAAAAAATAAAAAATAAAAACGCGGTTGTGTTATATCGCACCTTTTCATCTCGGTTCAGTGCCGCGCAGCCGCGCATCGTTTAGCCCCGGCCCGGCCCTGATTTATTGCATCGGAGATCCTTCGGGAGATTCGGGGGAAGAAAAAAAAAAAAGACGCTTTTAAGGTATCTAAAAAAAAAAAAAAAATAGCACGCGTTTAAAGAAAAAAATATAAAAATAAGTCAGACGGATAAGCGGTAGATATTTCCTCCCTGCGGCGCAGTCAGGGTTTTTTTTTCTTGTCATTTGCTGCCAAATATTCTGCTTTGTTTTTCAAAAGCCAAATTCCCCGACAAACAGCTTAATATGCGGAAAAAGCGTAATAACAGAAATGCGTAAAAAAAGAAAAAAAAAAAGTTTAACCGCTTAACCTCCCGAAGATATACCCCCCCTCCACCCCTTCATGACCAGGCCTTTTTTTTTTTGCGATACGGCACCGCATTACTTTAACTGACAATTGCGCGGTCGTGCGACGGCGCACCCAAATCAAATTTAGCCCAGGTTCAGCTGAACTCGCGCAATTTCACTCCCGTCTGTCAGTCCCGATATCGGCCGCGATTACAGAGACATCTGTGCGGGTTTCTGCACAGATGTCAATGTAAATCGCGGGCCGAAATCGCAAAAGGTAGTACAGAAACGACTTTTTGAAATCGATGTCATTGCCGCGATTTTTTCCCCCCACAAATATCGTTTTTTTTTTAGGTAGTATTTGATCCCCTCTGCGGTTTTTTAGCTGGATTCAGATAGCTTTACTCCGGCGTATCGGTAGATACGCCGACGTAACTCTGAATCTACGCCATCCTAAATTTAAGCGTATTCTGGAAACCAGATACGCTTAAATTAGGCTAAGATAATAGCGGCGTAAGTCTCCTACGCCGTCGTATCTTAGGGTGCAATATTTAGGCTGGCCGCTAGGTGGCGCTTTCGTTGAGTTCGGCGTAGAATATGCAAATGACTAGATACGCCGATTCAGAAACGTACGTGCGCCCGGCGCATTTTTTTTACGTCGTTTACGTACGGCTTTTCCCGGCGTAAAGTTAGTCGAACAAATAGCTGGCCTAGTCAATGTTAAGTATGGCTGTCGTTCCCGGCGTCGAAATTTGAAATTTTTACGTCGTTTGCGTAAGTCGTCCGTGAACAGGGCTGGGCGTGATTTACGTTCACGTCGAAACCAATACGTCCTTGCGGCGTACTTTGGAGCAATGCACACTGGGATATGTACACGGACGGCGCATGCGCACGCCCCCTTGTCCTCATTTGAATTAGGCGCGCTTACGCCGGCCCCATTTACGCTACACCGACGTAACTTAGGAGGCAAGTGCTTTGTGAATGCAGCACATGCCTCTCTGACTTACGGCGGCGTAGCGTAAATACGATACGCTACGCCGCCTGAAAGATGCGCCGCCCTACCTGAATCTAGCTATTTATTTTTTGTGTTAACAGAAATAGGCCAACAATTTAACCACTTAAGGACCGCCGCACGACGATATACGTCGACAGAATGGCACGGCTGGGCACAAGGGCGTACATGTACGTCCTCTTTAAGAACCCAGCCGTGAGGGTTAGGGTTAGGGTTTCCCATTGAAGAATATGGCTAGGACTCAGGAATTGGAACAGGGACCTCCCCCAAAGGTCAGAAGGCGGGTTCCCAGAGGTCAAAAGGTTTACAGGGCGTGGCTGACCCACCCCCACCAAAGTGTACCGCCTACCCCAACTAAGTCGGGGAATGAACAAGTCGGCGAAAGGCTGGCGGTGGCGTGCTTGCGACCCGGTTCTAAGCTCCGTGACCACGCCCGCTGGACCCCCGCGATCGGGTCACAGGAGCTGAAGAACGGGGAGAGGTGAGTGTAAACAAACCTTCCCCTTTCTTCTCTGAGGCTTAATTGTCACTGATCGTCTGTTACCTGTCATAGCGCCCAGCACGGTGCTCACTGTTTACCTTTTTTGACACCTATTAGAGCCTATGGTTCAAAAAAAATACCCCGCCGCTGTAATTCAGGTGCCTGGCGCCCGAAAAGGGCCGGGTGCCTAAATTGGGGATGTCAGCGGCGGCCATAGATAGATTCATGCATTGCATGTATCTATCTATTGGTGATAGGGGGGTTGCAGGAGAGAGAGAGCGCCTGTGTGCCCTTATGGACGCGCCGCCACTGCTCCTCACCAGACGCGTTTCGCCCTAGCCTGTCCATTTGAGGGCTTTTCTTGTGGTGGATGGTAGAAGTGTACGAATCTGTTTGCTATGGAACACTTTGAATGGCTCTAAACTCTGCAGTCCCGCCACAAGAAAAAATACGTCTTCCTTCAGACCGCCGCAGACTTCTTGCTTGTAAAACACTCTTCCGCCATTCAGCAGCTTTTCTTTAATTGACAAAGATGGTGCTAAAAGCCACCGTCTGGCATAAGCAGTAAAATTTAACGGATTAATCAACACACATTTTAATTTTAAGTTTTAATTGCATCTTGTTATTAAACTAAAGCAAAATGACACTTGCCAGTTTGGACTTTTTTTCCCCCTGCATGTTATAATCCATCGTAGCCATCTATTTATCCTCCTCTTCCAAGATACACCATATTGTCAAAAGTATTGGGACGCCTGCCTTTAACCACTTGTCCACGGGGCCTTTTTTGGCACTTCTCTCCTTCATGTAAAAATCACAATTTATTTGCTATAAAATTAATCAGAACCCCCAAACATTATATATTTTTTTTAGCAGATACCCTAGGGAAGAAAAATGGCGGTCATTGCAACTTTTTTTTTCTCGCACGGTATTTGCGCAATAATTTTTCAAACACCTTTTTTGTGGGAAAAAAACGGTTTCATGAATTAAAAAATAACAAAACAGTAAAGTTAGCCCAATGTTTTTGTATAATGTGAAAGATGATGTTACGCCGAGTAAATAGATACCTAACATGTCACGGTTTAAAATTGTGCACACTTATGGAATGGCGCCAAACTTCGGTACTTAAAGCGGGGGTTCACCCTAAAAAAAAAATGTTTTTGTCTATCATGCCATGCAGCATACTAGCGTCAGCTACAGTATGCATTTATTTTATTTTTTTCTGCTGTACTCCCCGAGGCGTTCCTATCAAGAGGGGAACATGATTGACGGCCAGCTATGGCGCGTCACGCTTCCCGAAAATAGCCGAAATAGGACTTGGCTCTTAACGGCGCCTGCGCAGTCAGCTCCTAGTCTGTGCGCAGGCGCCGTATAGCGCCGTGAAGAGCCGAGACCTACTCTGGCTATTTTCGGGAAGCGTGACGCGCCATAGCCGGCCGTCAATCATGTTCCCCTCTTGATAGGAACGCCTATTCCCCGCGGGTGTCTAAAACGAAACTAAGGGATTACACTGTGAGTACAGCGCAAAAAAATAAATAAAGGCATACTTTAGCCGACGCTAATATGCTGCATGGCATGGTAGAAAGTAGTTTTTTAGGGTGAACCTCCGCTTTAAAAATCTCCATAGGCGACATTTTTAATATTTTTACAAGTTACTATTTTCGAGTTACAGAGGAGGTCTAGTGCTAAAATTGTTGCACACGCTCTAACGCACGCGACGATACCTCACATGTGGGGTTTGAACGGCGTTTACATATGTGGGCGGGACTTGCATGCGTGTTCGCTTCTGCGCGCGAGCTACCGGGGACAGGGGCGTTTTAAAAAAAAATAAAAAAATTATTTTTATTTTACTTAATTATTTTATTTTTACACTTTATTTTTATTTTTTTTGATCACTTTTATTCCTATTACAAGGAATGTAAACATCCCCCTAGTGGCATGGGGCCTTTCAGGCAGTCCCTGAGTGCCCAAATGGTCAGTCCGCCCCCTGAGGTCAGGACTCGGTGCAGGCCAGTCAAGTTCCTCCACCCCAAACTTGCTCACCCATACATAGGATGCATTAAAGGGGTTTTATGGTTTTGTTTTTTTTTTTTTTAAATATCGAACATGTTATACTTACCTCCACAAATCATTTTGCACAGAGTGGCCCCCAACCCACGTCTTCTGGGGTCCCTCGTGGCTGTCTCGGCTCCTCCACGCATCAGCTAGCCCCCCCTGGGAAGCGGTTCCCAAGGGGGTTACCTTGCGGGCGCGCTCCCGAGTCCTGTATCCAGCATCCATAGGGAATTGAGAATGGGGGGGACCGCCGCGAATAGAGAAGCTGGGGGGGGGGGCTGCCGCGGCAAATTAAGGTCGGAGGGGGGCTTTGGGTGCTGACGAACCAAAAAAAAATGTGAATAAGAAAAAAGGGCCCTGGGGACCACCGAGCCCCTTAGAGGTTGGCGGGGGGGCTTTGGGTGCTGACGAAAAAAAAAGAAGGGGGGATGCCATCCGAGCCCCTGGGGACCACCGGGCTAGAGGTCGGGGGGGGCTTTGGGTGCTGACGACATTTTTTAAAAAAAAGGAGGATGCCATCCAGGGGCCCTGGGGACCACGTGCCCCTTAGAGATTGGGGGGCAGCTTTGAGTGCTGACGAAAATTTTTTATAAAAAAAGGGGGGATGCCATCCGAGCCCCTGGGGACCACCGGGCTAGAGGTCCGGGGGGGGCTTTGGGTGCTGACGGAAATTTTTTTTTAAAAAAAAGGGGGGATGCCATCCGGGGCCCTTGGGACCACCGGGCCCCTTAGAGGTTGGGGGGCGGCTTTGAGTGCTGAAGAAAAAAAATAATAAAGAAAGGGGGAATGCCATCCGAGCCCCTGGGGACCACCGGGCTAGAGGTCGGGGGGCTTTGGGTGCTGACGAAAAAAAAAAAAGGGGGATGCCATCCAGGGGCCGTGGGGACCACGGGGCCCTTAGAGATTGGGGGGCGGCTTTGGGTGCTGACAAAAAAAAAGGGGGGGATGCCATCCGAGCCCCTGGGGACCACCGGGCCCCTTAGAGATTGGGGGGCGGCTTTGGGTGCTGACAAAAAAAATAATAAAAAAGGGCGGATGCCATCTGAGACCCTGGGGACCACCGGGCTAGAGGTCGGGGGGGGGCTTTGGGTGCTGACGGAAAAAAAATATTTAAAAAAGGAGGGGATGCCATTCGGGCCCCTTACAGGTGTACTGCCTGTACCCCCCTGATGGCGGCCCTGCTCGCGTCATTGGAGCAGGGCCACTGCTCCAATGCCCCCCCCAATCTAGCACCTTCCTATTATCTGGTATTTTCCTTTAAATGGCTAGAACATTCTATTCGGAACCCTCGAATAAAACCACAATGACTGTGAGATACATTGTATCTTTTTTTTATTCTGCAGCGGTTGTCATTTGACCAATCCTATCCATTCATCAAGAATCTATATATATATTTTTTAACAAACGGTCCTGAATTAGCATAAACGGCGTATTACAAGCGAGCGCAGTAATAAATCGGTCCTGATACAAATCTCTGATAACATTTCACCTTGAAAGCTGGATGGGAGCGGAGACAAAAGTGATTGGCAACTTAATAAAAGATTTCAGAGTATTTCAATTATGAGGGAGGTGCGGGGCCTGGCGGGGGGTTTGGTTACGCTAGGGGGTTTACGCCAGATATTTTATATTCCCACTTGTACTTACAATGACATTCAGAGGAATGGAAGGCACGGCATTCGTAGATTTACATTCTATGACTTAGCGGCCTCCGATTTTTGCTTTAGGCCTGCGACCGCGACGAAAGCTTCTTTGTGACACCAACCTGACTGCATGTAGTGGATACAGGGCCGCCATCAGGGGGGCACAGGCAGTACACCTGTAAGGGGCCCGGATGGAATCTCCTTTTTTGAAAAAAAAAAAAAACATTTTGTCAGCACCCAAAGCCCCCCGACCTCTAAGAGGCCCAGTGGTCCCCAGGGGCCCTGATGGTATCCCCTTTTTTTTCATTTATTTTTTTTACATTTTAAATTTTTTTTCATTTTCATCAGCACCCAAAGCCCCCCCCCCCCCCCGACCTCTAAGGCCCCGTACACACGAGGGGGTTTCCAGTGGACATTCCTCCTCTGGATTTTGTACAAGCCATCGGATCAAAATCCGCGCGGAAAACATCCGCGGTCACGTGTCGCGACGCTGGAAGGTGAATACTTCCACGCATGCGTCAAATCATTACGACGCACGCGAGGGATGGGAGCGGACGGACTGATCCGGTGAGTCTGTACAGACGAGCGGATCAGTCCACTGGACTGGATTCCAGCGGATAGATTTTGTAGCATGCTAAGAAATTTCAATTGTCCGCTCGGACGTACACACGACCGGATCTATCCGCTGGAACTGATCCGCGGATCAATCCCAGCGCATAGATCCGGTCGTCTGTACGAGGCCTTAGGGGCCTGGTGGTCCCCAGGGCCCCGGATGGCATCCCCCCTTTTTTTTTTCATCAGCACCCAAAGCCCCCCGACCTCTAAGGGGCCAGTGGTCCCCAGATGGCATCCCCTTTTTATTTATTTTTTAAATTTAATTTTAAATTTTAATTTTATTTTCGTCAGCACCCAAAGCCCCCCCCCCCCCCCACCGACCTCTAAGGGACCTCCCTTTTTGTTTATTTTGTAAAAAAAAATAATTTAACATTTTTATTTTATTTTCGTCAGCACCCAAAGTCCCCCCCCGACCTCTAAGGGGCCCGGTGGTCCTCAGTTTAGGCCGATACGTATTCTTCTACGTATTTTTGGTAAAAAAAAAAAATCGCAATAAGTGTATAGTGATTGGTTTGCACAAAAGTTATGTACAAGGCACACAGCATCGGTCTCCTCTCCCTGACAGGACGTGGATCTGTGTGTGTGTTTACACACACACAGATCCACATCCTTGTCTGTATAACGGACGATCGCGGGTACCTGGCGGACATCGCGGCTGCCAGGCAAGCGCATCGGCATCTCAGTGACGCGGCGGGGGCACGCGCGCCCCCCAGTGGCCGGAGGAGCCGAGGACGTCAATAGACATCCTCCCGGCATTTTAGAGCCACCTTGTGGCCGTCTTTTGTCTATGTTCCAAGTGGTTAAAATATATCCTCGGTTTCCAAAATAATTCAATCAAAATATATACTAGTTCTCCCAATTTTTTTTTTTTATTTAACCACTTCCCGCCCGGGCAGTCTGACACCCTGCATCTCCGATCTCGGTAAAGAGCCTTCGGTGGAGGCTCTTTACCAAGTGATCAGCTGTGTCCAATCACGGCTGATCACGATGTAAACAGGAAGAGCCGTTGATCGGCTCTTCCTCACTCGCATCTGATAGACGCGAGTAGAGGAGAGCCGATCGGCGGCTCTCCTGACAGGGGGGGTTCACGCTAATTGTTTATCAGCGCAGCCCCCCCTCGGTTGCCCACACTAGACCACAGGGAAGCCGCCAGGACCACCAGGGATTGGAGGAAACATGTGGATGGCCAGGTACATCCCCCATGGCCATCCACATGTAAAAAATATGCACAATAGATGCCAATCAGTGCCCACAAATGGGAACTGACTGGCAACATGGGCGCTGATTGGAAAAATTGAAAATAAACAAGTGCCACCCATCAGTGTCCATCAGTGCCACCCCTCAGTTTCCATCAGTGCCACTTCTCAGTGCCCATCCATGCCCAGTGCCCACCTATCTGTTCCACCCATCAGTGCCACCCATATGTACCCATCAGTGCCACCCATATGTACCAATTAGTGCCACCCATATGTACCCATTAGTGTCACCCATATGTGCCCATCAGTGCTGCCTATGAGTGCCCATCAGTGCCACATACCAGCGCTGCCTATCAGTGTCCATCAGTGCCGCCTATTAGTGTCCATCAATGCCGCCTATCAGTGCCCGTTAGTGCCACCTCATCGGTGCCCATCAGTGCCACCTCATCAGTGCCCATCAGTGCCACCTCATTGGTGTCTGTAATTAAAAAAGAAAACGTACTTATTTACAAAAAATGAACAGAAAAAAAATAAAACTTTATTTTTTTTCAAAATTTTCGGTCTTTTTTTTGTTGTTGCGCAAAAAAAAAAAAAAAATCGCAGAGGTGATCAAATACCACCAAAAGAAAGCTCTATTTGTGGGAACAAAATGATAAAAAAATTGTTTGGGTACAGCGTAGCATGACCACGCAATTGTCATTCAAAGTGCAACAACGCTGAAAGCTGAAAATTGGCCTGGGCAGTAAGGTGTGTAAGTGCCCGGTATGGAAGGGGTTAAATATATCATTTTAAGAAATCTACCATGAGGATATAAGTCGATATTTTCCCACACACAATGTCGCTTTCCCGGCAGAGAGGAGTTGCTGCGAGTTCCTCGTTGCGTCGGAGGTTGGAGCCTCCCAGGGGGGAATGAAATGTTGAGTCCTCTCAAATAAAACTTGTCCAATTTGTTTTGTCTTTCTTGTGAACTGACACACAATGGGGCTGATTTACCAAGCCTTTACTCCATGACTCATGGAGTAAAAGCAGGAGTAGCAGCCGTTTTGCCATTTACTAAAGAAATACGCTGCTAGTGCAGTGTATTTCCCTAGTTACTAATGTGCTCCGTGCGCCCAGGAGAGGGTGCATTGTGCACCAGTACAGACCTGGCGCACGGCACATTAAACTGTAAATTGCGGGGGTTTGGGCGGGAGTTTATTAGGGGGGGAGGTGGGGGGATGCAGGGGAAGTGAAGTGACATGTGTTTTAAAGTGTTTGGCGGGCCGAATTGAAAGGGAAAGTGTTTTTTGAAAACAGATCCCCGTACGCTTGCACAGTGCGCCTGAACCTCGGGAGGTTCATTTGCATACTGGGCATGCGCAGAGAGAAAAGTCAGGGATTCCCGTGCGCCTTGTCAGTACGCCGTGAAAATCTTGGTAAATACCAAGCGGCGTACCCGTGAATGCGCTGCGTGACGCGGCGCACGGGAATCTCCGAGCTGTTTTCAGCCCTGAAGGGGAACTCCGCGCCAAATTTCAAACTTGAAATCGGCGCGGGTCCCCCTTCAGGGCTACATTAGGCTCTTAGGCTTGGTCCGGAACGTGAGGGGTTAAACCCGCGCCGATTCGGCGCGGGGGTCCCCCCCAGATCCAAACCAAGCCCTCATCCCAAGCATGCAGTCTGGCCCGGACAGGAATGGGGGCGGGGATGAGCGAGCGGCCCCCCCCCCCTCCTGAGCCGTACCAGACCGCATGCCCTCAACATGGGGGAGTGTGTGCTGTGGGGGAGGGGGGCACTGCCCCCCCACCCCACAGCACTCTTGCCCCCATGTCGATAGGGACAAGAGCCTCTTCCCGACAACCCTTGCCATTGGTTGTCGGGGTATGCGGGCGGGGCTAATCGGAATCTGCGAGCTCCCTTTAATAAGGGGGCCCCCAGATGCCGGACCCCCACCCTATGTGAATGAGTATGGGGTACATCGTACCTCTACCCATTCACATGGGGGAAATGTAAAGTAAAATAAAACACCACACACAATAAAATATTTTATTAATCAGCTCCGGAGCCCCCCCTTTCTTCTTTAGCTCTCTTAGAAGGGGGGGTTTCTTCTCTCCCGATCTTCTGCCGGGACCCTGGGCTTCGGTGATTTCTGCCGGGGGAGGGCGCCATCCATCGGTCCTCTCCGGAGCCTTCCGCCGGATGCCCCCACCCCATTTAAGCTCTTTTTCATTAGGGAGGGGCATCCGGACTTCGGGGTCTTCTGCCGGGGGATGGCGCCTATCCCCCGGTCTTTCCGGTGCCTTCCGCCAGGGTTCCGGTCTTCCTGGTCTTCTGCCGGGGGTGCGCCAACTCCCCGGTCTTTTCTCTGCTCCCTCTTCTGCCTGGCTCCCCCGCGGAGCCAGGGCTTTCTTCCGTCTTCTTTCTTCTCTCTTCCTTCTTCTGCCTGTCTCCTCCGGGAGCACAGGGCTTGTCTGCGCTGTCCTCTCCCTTCTCTTCCATTGGATGTTGACACGACGAGGTTCCGCGCTGACATGCCGTGTCAGCGGCGGGCATGGACTTATATAGGGCAATGCCACCATGTGACCTCAACCCATGTGACATCACATTCCCTGGGCATGATGGGAATGTGATGTCACATGGGTTGAGGTCACATGGTGGCATTGCCCTATATAAGTCCATGCCCACTGCTCAGACGGCATTCCAGCGCCGGACCTCGTCGTGTCAACATCGAATGGAAGAGAAGGGAGAAGACAGCGGAGACAAGCCCTGTGCTCCGCGGAGGAGACAGGCAGAAGCGGAAGGCATCGCAGAAGCCCGGAGAGTGGCGCCCTCCGGCGGAAGACACCGTACAAGCCCGGGACCCTCCCCCAAAGGCAGGAGCCTCCCTGGTGAAGGGGGTCCCGGTGAATTACGTCGCTGAAGACGGGGGTGGGGTGCCAGTGCACCCCCCCCCGCAGAAACCGTCGTGGAAGCCCGGGACCCTCCCCCAAAGGCAGGAGCCTCCCTGGTGAAGGGGGTCCCGGTGAATTACGTCGCTGAAGACGGGGGTGGGGTGCCAGTGCACCCCCCCCCGCAGAAACCGTCGTGGAAGCCCGGGACCCTCCCCCAAAGGCAGGAGCCTCCCTGGTGAAGGGGGTCCCGGTGAATTACGTCGCTGAAGACGGGGGTGGGGTGCCAGTGCACCCCCCCCCGCAGAAACCGTCGTAGTAGCCCGGGACCCTCCCCCAAAGGCAGGAGCCTCACTGGTGAAGGGGGTTCCGGCAGAAGATGGCGAAGCCCGGGGCCTAATGGGGTGGTGGTGGGGGGCCCCGGCAGAAGACCCCCGGCTGACTAATAAATTAATTTATTCATGTGTGGTGTATTATTTTTTTCCATTTTTTTCCCCAGGTGAATGGGTAGGGGTACAATGTACCCCCATACTCATTCACATAGGGTGGGGGGCCGGAATCTGGGGACCCCTTTATTAAAGGGGTCTCTCAGATTCTGATAAGCCCTCCGCCCGCATACCCCGACAACCAACGGCCAGGGTTGTCGGGAAGAGGCTCTTGTCCCTATCGACATGGGGACAAGAGTGCTTTGGGTTGGGGGGGCAGTGCCCCCCTCCCCCACAGCACACACTCCCCCATGTTGAGGGCATGTGGTCTGGTATGGCTCAGGAGGGAGGGGGGCGCTCGCTCGTCCCCACCCCCATTCCTGTCTGACCAGACTGCGTGCCTGGGATAATGGCTTGGTTTGGATCTTGGGGGGGACCCCACGCTATATTTTTTGCGCGGGTTTAACCCCTTATGTTCCAGACCAAGCCTAAGAGCCTGGTATGCACCTGGAGGGAACCCACCTTATTTTTTTTTCGGGGGTCTGGAGTTCCCCTTCATGAACAGCGATCTGTCATTTTCACATGTCAGTCCCCCCCCCCCTACAGTTAGAACACACCCAGGGAACATATTTAACCCCTCCCTCGCACCTAGTGTTAACCCCTTCCCTGCCAGTGGCATTTTTTGAGTAAGCAATGCATTTTTTACAGCACTGATCGCTAGAAAAATGCCAATGGTTCCAAAAAAGTGTTCGATGTGTCCGCCATAATGTCGCAGTACCGATAAAAATCGCTGATCGCCCCAATAACTAGTTAAAACAACAAAAAAAAAAAATTTGTAGACGCTATAACTTTTGCAAAAACCAAACACTAAACGCTATTTGCGATTTTTTGGAACCAAAAAGATGTAGAATACGTATCGGCCTAAACTGAGGGGTTTTTTAGTTTTTTCAATATATATTTTTGGGGATATTTATTATAGCAAAAAGTAAAAATAATTTTTACATATGTGGGCGGGACTTACGCAAGTCCCGCCCACATATATAAACATCGTTCAAACCACACATGTGAGGTATTGACGCGTGCGTTAGAGCGAGAGCAATACTTTTACCACTAGACCTTCTTTGTAACTATAAACTGGTAACCTGGAAAAAAAAGAAAAAGGTCGCCTATGGGGATATTCACGGAATTCATTTTGGCCCCATTGCAGGAGTGTTTCCAATAGTAAAGCGTGACATGTAAGGTATCTATTTACTCAGTGTAACATCATCTTTCACATTATCCCCAAAAATTGGGCTCACTTTTGTGTTTTGTTAATTTTTAAACAATTGAGCCCGGACCATATTTCTGGTCAATGACCGGGCAAGTTTTTGTGATTCGGCACGGCGTCGCTTTAACTGACAATTGCGCAGTCGTGCGACGTGGCTCCCAAACAAAATTGGCAACCTTTTTTTTCACACAAATAGATTATTAAATGTGCGTGTTTACTTCTGTTTTTAACACCTCCCCTTCAGGCTGGAAAGCATCAGATCAGGGGAAACCAAAAAAAAAAAGCTCTCATTCCATTGCAGCTTGGTTCCTACATGTGTGATGAACTGAGCATGCTCAAACACTTAGAAAAAAAATATCCTTTCTTTTTAAAAGGTGAAAAACACTCATTGGATGCTCATAGAGCGTGGTTTGGATTAATTGCAGGTGTGCCCAATTACAAGCTCACCCAAACTAGAGACTGCAATTTGTTCATGTGATTCCAATTGCTTCATTACTAGCACTGTTATAAAAAGCTTGGATCGATCAGTCCTCAGCTGCCCTCAGAAGGGGCAGGCTGGCAGAAATGCTGTTGCTAAACACAAATGTGGTTTGTTGCATGGGTTTTGTTTTATTTTGCCAATGGTTTTGGTTTATTTTTAAATGATGTTCACTTTGATGTATTTGTCTATGTGGCCTTATTTTATGAAAAATGTGTAAAGCTATGGTTAATTAGAATTTTGAAATGTATTTTTGTTTGTTTGTTTGTCTTTTTTTGCTTTCCTTGTTTTGTTGACCAATAAAAATTACTTTAAAATTGTTAAGTTTGTCTTTTGTTACTTTTTCATGCTACATATGTTGACAGCTGCAGCTGAACTAGGTTAGGGCCTAACAAATTATGTGTGATTTTTGTCTAAGCTTCTTTCCTGGTGTGTAATCCTGAAATGTTTGCCATGTTTATTCTCCCTGACTTTAAAGACAAAAACTGGTAAGTATTTTATTTATTCTGCAGTGGTTTTCAGCCCTCAAGTACCCCCGACAGGACATGTTTTGGGGATTTCTCTTATCAAGAATTGCTGTCCAGACTATTTTAAAGCACATGTGCAAGATGAAGGAAAACCTGCAAACATGGCCTGTGGGGGGGGGGGGGTTTGCTATTGGTGGACAGGCTTGACGTGCTGATTTACAGCACTGTGCTTAAATCTAGCGCAAGGCAATCCTATTCAAATTGTGGGTGTTTGAGGGAAGCCAAGTGAGTGTTAGAACCCCTGCTTTGTGTTTTTTTATTTTTGTGTTGAGCTTTGTGTCCCTTTTCTTAAAATTGGCTTCACTTCCTGTCACACAGCTGAACAGGAAGTGAGGTTAAAACCCTACCAGTGTCATTTCTTGGGGACACCGGTCAATCTAACTAGTGTCCCCATTAAGCAAATTGCACTCCAGCACTGCTGTGTACACCCCAAATCATGGGTCTTCAAACTACGGCCCTCCAGTTGTTCAGGAACTACAATTCCCATCATGCCTAGTCATGTCTGTGAATGTCAGTGCATTACAAGGCCTCATGGGATGTGTAGTTCTACAACAGCTGGAGGGCCGTAGTTTGAGGATCCCTGCCCCAAATGATTATTTAGTTTGGGGTTTAGTAAAGGCAAAGCCACTCTGCAGTACAAGCATAGTTGCTGAAAATCAGAGAGGAAGCACTGATGGTTTTAACATCCAATCCTGTAGAAGCAAAGTTGTTTTGTTTTCTTCCTTGCTTTGCACTTGTAGGAGTGGATTTGCCTTTAGTAAATGGACCCCAAAGTCCAAGATCCCTAATAATTTGGGGTGTACACAGCAAAATGCTAGAGTGCAATTTACATAATGGGAAACTATTTAGATTGATCTCTGTGTCCCCAAGAAAATATATTAGTAAGGTTTTACCCTCACTTCCTGTTTGGCTATGTGACAGGAAGTGAATGAATTAGAAAGGGTGAAGACACCTCACAAATGTTGTCACTATCAGGGGTGCAGACATCCCCAAAAAAATGAGCAGATAATACTTATTTGCAAATTAATAATTTTTTAGTTAACATTGGGTGGGGTGCTCTAACACACACATTCCTACATATTAGCAACGCTCTATCCTGGCCTATTGGCATGGTTATATTTTCTTAGGGCTCTCAATAAAACTCTATGAAATTTGTGCTTAAACTAGAACCAGGGGTGGACTGACAACTCATGGGGCCCCTGGGCAATAGAAGATTATGGGGCCCCTCTGGCTTACAGATGACCACCACGCCAGGAGGTAGTGCAGAGGCGGGCAGCTAAAATCTTGGGATATTCACATTAAAAGCATGTCATTTTCGGACATATCAGGGACAGATCTAAAAAAAACACAGATTTTTACATACTGTCCCTGGTTTTACTGAGCCTGGCAACCCGGATGGGGCCCCCTAGTGGCATGGGGCCCTCGGGCAGTGCCCGAGTGACTCAATGGTCAGTCCGCCCCTGACAAGAACTATAATCAACAAGTTTTATTTTCTTTCATTTTGGATAGAGTGAGGGAGGGTTATAGGCCCTGTCAGTTTATTTTGTATTATCTGTGTCCAATTGGGGAGATTTGCCTTCACTTCCTGCCCCATAGCCAAACAGGAAGTGAGAGAAAAACTATGCAAATTAACCACTTCCCGCCCAGCCTATGGCCGATTTACGTCCGGGAAGTGGTTACACAATCCTGACAGGACGTCCTGCAGGATTTCATGCCGCATGCGCCTGTGGGGGCACGCAGCGCGGCGATCGGTGATGCGGGGTGTCAGTCTGACACCCTGCATCTCCGATCTCGGTAAAGAGTCTCTCACGGAGACGGAGACTCTTTACCACGTGATCAGCCGTGTCCAATCACGGCTGATCACGATGTAAACAGGAAGAGCCATCGATGGCTCTTCCTCACTCGCGTCTTACAGACGCGAGTATAGGAGAGCCGATCGGCGGCTCTCCTGACAGGGGGCGTTCGCGCTGATTGTTTATCAGCGCAGCCCCCCCTCGGATCACCACACTGGACCACCAGGGATGCCCACCCTGGACCACCAGGGTGTGCAAAAACAAAAAAAATATAGAACAAAAAAACAAAAAGCATTAAAAAATAAGAAAAAAGATGCCAATCAGTGCCCACAAATGGGCACTGACTGGGAAAATCAGTGCCACCCCACAGTGCCCATCCATGCACAGTGCCCACCTGTGCCACCCATAAGTATCCATCAGTGCCACCCATAAGTGCCGCCCATAAGTATCCATCAGTGCCACCCATAAGTGCCGCCCATAAGTATCCATCAGTGCCACCCATAAGTGCCGCCCATCTGTGCCGCCCATGAGTGCCCATCAGTGCCGCCTATGAGTGCCCATCAGTGCCGCATAGCAGCGCCGCCAATCAATGCCACCTCATCTGTGCCGTCAGTACTACCTCATCGATGTCCATCAGTGCCATCTCATCGGGGCCCATCAGTGCCGCCATATCAGTGCCCGTAATTGAAAGAGAAAAACTTATTTACAAAAAAATTAACCTAAAAAAAGAAAAAGGTTTTTTTGTTTCAAAATTTGCAGTCTTTTTTTAGTTGTTGCGCAAAAAAAAAAACGCAGAGGTGATCAAATAACAACAAAAGAAAGCTCTATTTGTGGGGAAAAAAGGACGCCAATTTTGTTTGGGTACAGTGTTGTATGACCGCGCAATTGCCATTCAAAGTGCGACAGTGTTGAAAGCTGAAAATTGGCTTGGGCGGGAAGGTGCGTAAGTGCCTGGTATGGAAGTGGTTAAGGGAATCCAGTGCCCCCCCAGAACTAGTGTGTGGGTCCCCTGAAAATTACTGGGCGGGGTTATACAAAAACAGGGTGTGACCTTGACAGGAAGGGGTGGGTCATTTTTCTATTAGGAGGTGCAGATATGTAGTCAGGCCTAGGGCAGAACCAAACCTTAATATACTACTGCATATTAGGGCTTATTTAGACCGGAACCGATTTACAGCGTGTTTTTATATTGTGGGAGGAAACCCACGCAGGCACAGGGAGAACATGCAAACTCCATGCAGATGCTGTCACGGGCGGGATTCGAACCAACGACTCTTTTGCTGCTAGGTCAAAGTGCTATACACTACACCACTGTGGTGAACGAACATGATTGCAGCTGAAAGCATGAGATCTTTTTTTTTTTTTTTCAATACCATGCTTTCCAGCCTTATTGACCCCGCCTCTCTCCATAAAGAGGACCTGTCACACACTAGTCCTATTACAAGGGATGTTTACATTCCTTGTAATAGGAAGAAAACTGATCATTTTTTTTTTATTTTTTTATTTCAGTGTAAAACATTATAAAACTAAATAAAAATAAATAAGAAAACCCCAAAAAAAATGTTTAAAGCGCCCCGTCGCGACGAGCTCGCGCACAGAAGCAAACGCATACGCGAGTAGCGCCCGCATATGAAAACAGTATTCAAACCACACAAGTGAGGTATCGCCGCGATCGTTAGAGTGAGAGCAATAATTCTAGCCCTAGACCTACTCTGCAACTCAAAAAATGCAACCTGTAGAATTTTTTAAACGTCGCCTATCGAGTTTTTTAAAGGGTAAAAGTTTGACGCCATGCCACGAGCGGGCGCAATTTTTAAGCGTGACATGTTGGGTATCATTTTACTCGGCGTAACATTATCTTTCACAATATAGAAAAAAATTGGGCAAAATGTATTGTTGTCTTATTTTTTAATTCAAAAAAGTGATTTTTATCCAAAAAAAGTGCGCTTGTAAGACCGCTGCGCAAATACGGTGTGACAAAAAGTATTGCAATGACTGCCATTTTATTCCCTAGGATGTCTGCTAAAAAAAAATATATAATGTTTGGGGGTTCTGATTAATTTTCTAGCCAAAAAATTGTGATTTTCACATGAAGGAGAGAAGTGCCAGAATTAACCCGGTGGGCAAGTGGTTAAAGTACTCATGGCTATAAAGAATAGAGTCATTGCTCATTAAAAAAAAAAAAAAAAAAAGGGGGTCCCTCCAAATTAAATTACCAGGCCCTTCAGGTCTGGAATGGATATTAAGGGGAACCCCGCCGTAAAAACCAAAAAAAAAAAAGACGTGCGGTTCCCGGCAAATATCCATTCCAGACCCTTCAGGTCTGGTGTGGATTTTAAGGGGAACTCCACCCCAAATTGAAAAAAAAAATGGCGTGGAGTCCCCCTAAAAATCCACACCAGACCCTTATCCGAGCACGTTGACCTGGCCGGCCGCAGAAAAGAGGGGGGGACAGAGTGCGGCCCCCCCCCTCTCCTGAACCGCACCAGGCCACATGCCCTCAACATGGGGAGGATGTCCCCATGTTGATGGGGACAAGGGTCTCATCCCCACAACCCTTGCCCGGTGGTTGTGGGGGTATGCGGGCGGGAGGTTTATCAGAATCTGGAAGACCCCTTTAACAAAGGGGACCCCCAGATCCTGACCCCCCCCTGTGTGAAATGGTAATGGGGTACATTGTACCTCTACCATTTCACCCCAAAAAAAATGTCAAAGTGATAAAAATGACAGTAGCCGGTTTTTGACAAATCTTTTAATAAAATCTTCTTTTCTTCTTTCCTTCGGGGTTCTTCCGCTGCTTCTTTCTTCTCGTCCACATCTTGCCCGACGTCTTCTTCTATCTTCTCCGTCCGTCCTTCCGCCTTCTGGTCCCGCATCTTGCCCGTTGTCTTCTCCGTCCGCCTCCTCGTCCGCATCTTGGGTCTTCTGCGGTCTTCTTCTCGGTCCGCCGCCTTCTCGTCCCCTGCGTTTGAATTGTAATTGGCCGCCGTTTTCCCGCTCCTGGGACCCGCCCCCCTCTGACGCCACAAGTAAACTCCTTAGAAGGTCATGTGCGTCAGAGGGGGGCGGGGTCACATGAGTGTGACACGGCGGGAACTTCTTCTCCGGGCGGCGCGATTGAAATTGAATTCCCCCGCTGTGTGACGCTCTGCGACCCCGCCCCCCTCTGACGCACATGACCTTCTAAGGAGTTTACTTGTGGCGTCAGAGGGGGGTGGGTCCCAGGAGCGGGAAAACGGCGGCCAATTACAATTCAAACGCAGGGGACGAGAAGGCGGCGGACCGAGAAGAAGACCGCAGAAGACCCAAGATGCGGACGAGGAGGCGGACGGAGAAGACAACGGGCAAGATGCGGGACCAGAAGGCGGAAGGACGGACGGAGAAGATAGAAGAAGACGTCGGGCAAGATGTGGACGAGAAGAAAGAAGCAGCGGAAGAACCCCGAAGGAAAGAAGAAAAGAAGATTTTATTAAAAGATTTGTCAAAAACCGGCTACTGTCATTTTTATCACTTTGACATTTTTTTTGGGGTGAAATGGTAGAGGTACAATGTACCCCATTACCATTTCACACAGGGGGGGGTCAGGATCTGGGGGTCCCCTTTGTTAAAGGGGTCTTCCAGATTCTGATAAACCTCCCGCCCGCATACCCCCACAACCACCGGGCAAGGGTTGTGGGGATGAGACCCTTGTCCCCATCAACATGGGGACATCCTCCCCATGTTGAGGGCATGTGGCCTGGTGCGGTTCAGGAGAGGGGGGGGGGCCGCACTCTGTCCCCCCCTCTTTTCTGCGGCCGGCCAGGTCAACGTGCTCGGATAAGGGTCTGGTGTGGATTTTTAGGGGGACTCCACGCCATTTTTTTTTTCAATTTGGGGTGGAGTTCCCCTTAAAATCCACACCAGACCTGAAGGGTCTGGAATGGATATTTGCCGGGAACCGCACGTCTTTTTTTTTTTTGGTTTTTACGGCGGGGTTCCCCTTAATATCCATTCCAGACCTGAAGGGCCTGGTAATTTAATTTGGGGGAACCCCTACACATTTTTTTGTTTGTTTTATGAATGAATCCCTTTAGAATTGTCAGAGCCGACAATTCATTATAGCCGCGTGTGAATTTTTAAATGACTTTTTTCCTTCAGAATGTCACTTTGTGCAGGGGGAGTTCTAAGTGCGGGAAAAATGCGCTATTTCACATGCTGACATTACACCCCCCCTAGGTACGAAATTTAAAGGAATATTTCACTTTTATTGTTTCACTTTAAGAATTATTAATTTCACTGCTCCCGAAAAAACGGCCGTTTTAAAAAATAAAAAAAGCATTGATACATGTTCCCTGGGGCAGGACTGAGGTCCCCAAACACTTTTTAGGACTAAACTTGCAGATTAGCCTTTAAAATGAACACTTTTGATTTCTCCCATAGACTTCTATAGGGAGTTCGGCGCGGCTTTACATATTAGTTTCAATGCGCCGGCTGCTACGCTGGTTCATGCGCCTGATTAAGCCTCCACCCGGAGTACTAATTAATGCATGAACCAGCGCAGCGCACATAGCTTAGTAAATCAGGCCCAATGTATCGGAACGCTCAGATCGTGGCGACATTTGACTTTTTTTGAGTTGACGCGGCCGCGTTATCACATCTTATATAAAAATCCATCTTTTTTTTCTTCATGTTCCCCGTCTGTCACGTAGGACGAGGGTCCTGAGGTTCTTCTTGTCCAGCTGAACACCTTTCTTCAGCCGCTTCCTCTAATCTCTCCGCTCCGCTCTGACGGCTCTTTGACGTGAGAACTATTCTTCTTCTTCAGCAGTTCTGCTCTATCATCCTTCGCCCCGGCTTCACGTGTCAAGGCTGAGCACCATTAATTAAAGCTCAAACCTGCACGCGGCTGATACTGTCCCTGCCACTTGGACGGGGCTCCTCGTTGAAGTTTGACTGGTTTCTTCTCCTTCTCCGCTTCATCAGCTGAAAGTGACGGGAGACACTTTAAAGGGACAGTCATTGTTTATCTTACAAATTGCCTTCTTAAATCTTTTTTTTTTTTTTTCCCAGCCTGATGTTGGGCTAGTTCTTGGAGCAACAAAGAAAAAAAAACGCGTAGGCAGAGAAGTCACCATGTCGCGGTGACACGTGGGAAAGGGTTGACGCTGTTTGATGTCAGCATTGAATTTTGCTAGCATTGTGCTCGTTAGAGAAGTTATAAAGCCGAATAGACTCATTAGGGTCCCATCCACAAGGATAAGGATCTTTGGGCCAGATTCACAGACAAATATGTTGCGCAGCGGTGGCGTAACGTATCCTATTTACGTTACACCGCCGCAAGTTTACAGCGTAAGTGCCTGATTCACAAAGCACTTACCTGTAAACTTGCGGCGGTGTAACGTAAATCCGCTCGGCGCAAGCCCGCCTAATTCAAATGGGGCGGGCACCATTTAAATTAGGCGCGTTCCCGCGCCGAAGTACTGCGCATGCTCCGTCCGTCAAATTACCCGACGTGCATTACGCTTAATGACGTCGCAAGGACGTCATTGGTTTCAACGTTAACATAAATGGCGTCCAGCTTACGCTTACGCCAACGACATGAAATTTAAAATTTCGACGCGGGAACGACGGCCATACTTAACATTGCTTAGACCACCTAGAGAGCATGCTTAGTTTTACGCGACGCATCTCTACGGAAACAGCGTAAATTTAGATAGACGGGCAAAGCGGACGTTCGTGAATCGCCGTAACTAGTCATTTGCATATTCTACGCCGGCCGCAATGGAATCGCCACCTAGCGGCTGGCCTAGAATTGCAGCCTAAGATCCGGCGGTTTAACACAGTTACACCTGTCGGATCTTAGGGCTATCTATGCGTAACCTGATTCTATGAATCAGCCGCATAGATACGACAATCATATCTCAGAGATACGACGGCGTATCAGGAGATACGCCGTCGTATCTCTTTTGTGAATATGGCCCTTTGTCTTCGTCATTTTTAAATCGCATTGGCTCTTTGCTGAAAATAACTGTCATTTTTTTTTAAAACAAGGGGCTGGATTCAGAAACGAGAAACGACGGCGTATCTCCGGATACGCCGTCGTATCTCTGAGTTGCGGCGTCGTATCTATGCGCCTGATTCATAGAATCAGTTACGCATAGATTTCCCTAAGATCCAAATGGCGTAAGCGTCTTACACCGTCGTATCCTAGGCTGCATATTTACGCTGGCCGCTAGGTGGCGCTTCCGTATAGTTACATGAGGAATATGCTAATTAGGTATTTACGCCGATTCAGAAACGTAGGTCCGGCCGGCGCATTTTTTTACATCGTTTACGTTAGGCTTTTTCCGGCGTAAAGTTTACCCTGCTATATGAAGCGTAGCTAATGTTATGTATGGACGTCGTTCCCGCGCCGAGTTTTGAAATTTTTACGTCGTTTGCGTAAGTCGTTCGCGAATAGGGCTGTACATAAGTTACGTTCACATCTAAGGCAATGACGACTTGCGGCGTAATTTCGAGCATGCGCACTGGGATTTTTTTACGAACGGCGCATGCGCCGTTCACAAAAAATGTAAAATAGGCGGGGTCATGTTAAATTTAAATAAAACACGCCCACACCATCCCCATTTGAATTAGGCGGGCTTACGCCGGCCCACTTACGTTACGCCGCCGTAACTTAGGGAGCAAGTTGTTTCTGAATACGGAACTTGCGCCCAAATTTACGGCGGCGTAACGTATCTGAGATACGTTACGCCAGCAGAAAGATCCGCTGATTTTTCTGAATCCAGCCCAAGGTTTATTCTTGTGTGTGTGTAAGCTTTGCAGATTGAGCCGATTATGTATTGCGAATTGAAATGCTGGCGGAGAAGACTCGCTTCTCTAGCCGCTTTTTTGCTATAATAAATACCCCCCAAAAATATATAAAAAAACAATATTTTTGGTAAAAAAAAAATCGCAATAAGCGTTTATTGATTGGTTTGCGCAAAAGTTATAGCGCCTACAAAATAAAGGGTAGTTTTATGGCATTTTTATTAATATTTAATATAATATTTTATAATATTTTAATTCATATTTTTTTTTCTAGTAATGGCGGCGATCAGCAATTTTTTTCGTGACTGCGACATTATGGCGGACACATCAGACACTTTTGACACATTTTTGGGACCATTGTCATTTTCACAGCAAAAAGTGCTATAAAAATGCATTGATTACTGTGAAAATGCAGTTTAGGAGTTAACCACTAGGGGGTGCTGTAGGGGTTATGTGTGACCTCATATGTGTTTCTAACTGTAGGGGGCGGGGCTGGACTTGTGACGTCATTGATCGTCTTGCCCTATATTAGGGAACAGACGATCAGTGACACTGCCACTGTGAAGAACGGGGACTGCGATATTATGGCGGACACTGTTGAAGCCATTTTGGGCGCACTCCCCAGGACACACTTAACCTAGGACACACTTAACCCCTTCAGCGCCCCCTACTGGTTAACCCCTTCACTACCAGTGTAATTTTTACAGTAATCAGTGCATTATGATAGCGGCCATTTCTCCATGGGTGGGGGGGGGGGTAGACATTTCTTGTCAGAACACTACCCCTAGCACTGATGGTCAGGCACCATAGCTGGCTAGGGAGAGGGCTGGCCGGGCCTGTAAGGGGCCCTGGGGACCATTGGGCCCCTTACAGGTGTAAGGCAAAAAATAAATAAATAAATAGAAACAGGAGGGGGGCCAGCCGGGCCTGTAAGGGGCCCTGGGGACCATTGGGCCCCTTACAGGTGTAATGCAAAAAAAAAATGGGAGGGGGCCGGCTGGGCCTGTAAGGGGCCCTGGGGACCACTGGGCCCCTTACAGGTGTAATGCACAAAAAAAATGGGAGGGGGCCGGCCGGGCCTGTAAGGGGCCCTGGGGACCATTGGGCCCCTTACAGGTGTAATGCAAAAAAAATGTATTAAAAAAAAATGGGAGGGGGGCCGGCCGAGCCTGTAAGGGGCCTTGGGGCCCATTGGGCCCCTTACAGGTGTAATGCAAAAAAAAATGGGAGGGGGGCGGCCGGGCCTGTAAGGGGCCCTGGGGACTATTGGGCCCCTTACAGGTGTAATGCAACAAATAAATAAATAAAAAAAAACAGGAGAGGGCTGGCCAGGCCTGTAAGGTGCCTTGGGGACCATTTGGCCCCTTACAGGTGTAATGCAAAAAATAAATAAATAAATAAAAATGGGAGGGGGGCCAGTCGGGCCTGTAAGGGGCCCTGGGGACCATTGGGCCCCTTACAGGTCTAATGCCTGTACCCCCCTGATGGCGGCCCTGGTCTCCCATACTTTCCATAAATCATTGCTATTAAACTAAAAAAGAAATAAAAAATGAAAAATGTTCTTTATTTATAAGACAAACACAAATACATTCTTTCCTCCGGTGACAAGCGTGACACTGTGACATTGCTGGCGGTGGCCTTGTCATTTATTTCTCTTAGTGTTGTTCAGAACAAAGAAAAACAAATAAAATTATTTCTTTCAATAGTATTTTTATGTGAGAAATGCGTTCTTTCCTCTGTGGGCATCGTGACATTGTTACATTGCTTGTGGTGGCCTTTTGTCATTTCTTTCTCTTTTTCTTTTGTTGTTCGATCCAAAAAAATAGGTAAATATTTATTTTTAATGATAACATTTGATAAGACAGAGAGTGGTTGGAGGTAGAGAACTGGATGATGGAGAGTTACCTTAACCACTTCCCGCCCGGCCTATGGCCGATTTACGTCCGGGAAGTGGTTCTGAAATCCTGACAGGACGTCCATGGACGTCCTGCAGGATTTCATGCCGCGCGCGCCCGTGGGGGCGCACAGCGCGGCGATCGGTGATGCGGGGTGTCGGTCTAACACCCTGCATCTCCGATCTCGGTAAAGAGCCTCCGGCGGAGACTCTTTACCACGTGATCAGCCGTGTCCAATCACGGCTGATCACGATGTAAACAGGAAGAGCCGTCGATGGCTCTTCCTCACTCGCGTCTGACAGACACGAGTAGAGGAGAGCCGATCGGCGGCTCTCCTGACAGGGGGGTTCGCGCTGATTGTTTATCAGCGCAGCCCCCCCTCGGATCGCCACACTGCCCGTGAAGGACCGGATCGCATTGAAGGCCCCCTGCCTGACCCACAAATGTGTACAGGGAACTGCTCCCCAATATTTACGTGAGAATATAAAATACCACAACCCCAACCGCATTCTCAGGTCAACTAACCAAAATCTACTTAAAATCCCCAAGGCCTGTTACAAAACAAAAGGAGAGCGAAGATTTGCGGTCCAAGGACCCCGACTATGGAACGCATTGCCAACCAATATCCGGACAGAAACTAATCACCAGGCCTTCAGGAAAAAACTCAAGACCCACCTATTCTGAAGGCCAAATTAGAAGTAAATTGATACCAAGCTCCTTGAGGCGATTCAGTTCGCATGTGTAGTAGCGCTATATACGTTTTTCTTTCATTCAACTAAATAAATGTATTTTTCGGATGAAAACGAAATTCCGAAACTAAATATTTCAGTGTGCACATGTCTAAAGATAAATACTAACACATAGATTCGGGTAGATTGGCTTATTTTTCTGCGGGCGTAGCGTATCTCAGATACGCTACGCCGCCGTAACTTAGTGAGGCAGGTTCTGTATTCACCAAGAACCTTCACCCTAAGTTACGGCGGCGTAGCGTAAATCTTCGGGCGTAAGCATGCCTAATTCAAATTGTGAAGAGGTGGGCGTGTTTTATGCAAAGTTAGTTTTTGACTAGTTTTTGACTAACGGCGCATGCGCCGTCCGTGAAAGTAACCCAGTGCGCATGCTCCAAATTAACCCGCAAAAAGCCAATGCTTTCGACGTGAACGTAAATTACGCACAGCCCCATTCACGGATGAGTTACGCAAACGTAAAATTCTCAAAACTCGACGCGAGAATGACGTCCATACTTAACATAGGATACGCCACATATAGCAGGGGTAACTTTACGCCGGAAAAAGCCGAACGTAAACGACGTAAAAAAATGCGCCGGGTGGACGTACGTTTCTGAATCGACGTATCTACCTAATTTGCATATTCCTTGCGTAAATCGATGGAAGCGCCACCTAGCGGCCAGCGTAAATATGCAGCCTAAGATACGCCGGCGTAAGAGACTTACGCCGGTCGGATCTTAGTCAAATCTATGCGTAACAGAATCTAAGAATCAGGCGCATAGATACGACGCCGCACACTCAGAGATACGATGGCGTATCTGGAGATACCTTGTCGTATCTCCTACCTGAATCTGGCCCTAAAACATCAAATGTATTACATTAACCGGTTAAGGACCGCTGCACGACTATTTATGTCGGCATAATGGCACGGCTGGGCACATGGGCGTACAGGTACGTCCCCTTTAAGATGCCCAGCCGTGGGTCGTGCTCGCGACCCGGTCCTGTCGTCTGTGACCGCACCCGCGGGACCCGATCGCCGCCGATGTACCGCGATCGGGTCACAGAGAGGAGGAACGGGGAGAGGTGAGTGTAAACAAACCTTCCCCGTTCTTCCCAGTGTGGCTGTCAGTGATCGTCTGTTCACTGTGTTAGGGAAAGACGATCAGTGGCGTCACACGCACAGCCACGCCCCCCACAGTAAGAATCACTCCCTTAGTACACACTTAACCCCTTCACTGCCAGTGTCATTTTCACAGTAATCAGTGCATTTTTATAGCACTTTTCGCTGTGAAAATGACAATGGTCCCAAAAATGTATCAAAAGTGTCCGATGTGTCCGCCATAATGTCGCAGTCATGAAAAAAAATCGCTGATCACCGCCATTACTAGTAAAAAAAAAATATATTAATAAAAATGCCATAAAACTATCCCCTATTTTGTAAACACTATGGGCCAGATCCACAAAGAGCCGCCCGTAACTTAAATATTCTGATTTAAGTTACACTGCCGCAAAATTTCTACCTAAGTGCCCGATCCACAAAGCACTTACCTAGAAATTTTCGGCTGTGTAACTTAAATCCGTCCGGCGCAAGGCGTTCCTATTTTCATGGGGCGAGTCCCATTTAAATTAGGCGCGCTCCCGCGCCGGACGTACTGCGCATGCTCACGACGTCATTTTCCTGACATGCATAGCGCGGTTTTACGTTACGCCGAGTTTTGAGAATGGCGCCGGGTAAAAAAAGTTGCGTCGGGAAAAAAAAAAGATACGGCGAGAAAAAAAATAAATAAATAACAGCGTCGCGGGTAAGAAGGGTCTACTTTTACAAGGTGTAAACAGTTTACACTTTGTAAAAGCAGCCCTAATTTTACAAATGCAACGTAAGTATTTACGGAGATTTCACAAAGCTAAACCGCTCATTTGCATACGCGAAGCGTCATTTCGACTCAAAATGCCCCCAGCGGCGGATGCGGTACTGCATCCTAAGATCCGGCAGTGTAAGTCCCTTACACATGCCGGATCTTCTGCCTATCTCTTGGAAACTGATTCTGTGGATCAGTTCCAAAGATAGAAACAGGGATACGACGGCGTATCAGTAGATGCGCCGGCGTATCCCTTTTGAGGTTCTGGCCCTATAACTTTTGCGCAAACCAATCAATAAGCGCTTATTGCGATTTTTTTTACCAAAAATATGTAGAAGAATACGTATCGGCCTAAACTGAGGACAATTTTTTGGGGGGATATTTATTATAACAAAAAGTAAAAAATATTGAATTTTTTTTTCAAAATTTTCGCTCTAATTTTGTTTATAGCGCAAAAAAAAAAAAAAACGCAGAGGTGATCAAATACCACCAAAAGAAAGCTCTATTCGTGGGGAAAAAAGGACGCCAATTTTGTTTGGGAGCCACGTCGCACGACCGCGCAATTGTCAGTTAAAGCGGCGCAGTGCGGAATCGCAAAAAGGGGCAAGGTCCTTTACCTGCATAATAGTCCGGGTCTTAAGTGGTTAAATAATAAAAAAATATAAAAGATTATAGTACTAATATAAAAGAATACAAATACAACATCATTTCCAGATATTAAGATAGACTTGAAGGTCGGGAGTAGAGGGGGTCAGGAGTAGAGGGGGTCGGGAGTAGAGGGGGTCAGGAGTAGAGAGAGGGGTGAAGTGTGAGGGTGGTAGGGGGACGATGGAGGTTAACAACAAAGTTACAGTCGGGCTTCACAGCTTGCAGGAGGCCGAGCATGCCTGCCATTTCTCATGTGTGGTGTTGGTCTTCCCTTTCATCCGTAGCCTATTAAAGATTCAGGAGAGAGGATGAACCAGCATGGGCCACCTCAAACCACCTTCCACCAAGGAAAAAAAGAACTTATGATCTTTTTTTATATAGGAAGTCACGTCCACAAGGCCTTTGGAGGACTGGGCTACCTTCCTAAAATAAATACCAAAACATTTAAATATTTTACATTAAATGTAGCACTACCCCGGCAGGGGTTGCAGATGACAGGGTTCACCACTGCTGCAGAGCCAGGCACTGTCATGGAAATTCGGCTGTACGCTGAGCACACACCTTGGACCAGATTCTCAAAGAGATACGACGTTGTATCTCCTGATCCGCCGTCGTATCTCTGAGTTCTGTCGGTCGTATCTATGCGCCTGATTCAGAGAATCAGTTACGCATAGATATCCCTAAGATCCGACAGGTGTAACTGTGTTACACCGTCGGATCTTAGGCTGCAATTCCAGGCCGGCCGCTAGGTGGCGTTTCGGGTTTTTTACGCGACGATTATGCAAATGAGGAGTTACGCCGATTCACAAACGAACGACCGCCTGGCGCTTTTTTTTTACGTCGTTTGCGTTCGGCTTTTTCCGGCGTATAGTTACCCCTTAAGTATGGCCGTCTTTCCCCCCAACGAAATTTGAATTTTTTACGTCGTTTGCGTAAGTCGTTCGCGAATACGGATGGACGTAATTTACGTAAACGTCGAAACCAATGATGTCCTTTGCGACGTCATTTGGAGCAATGCACGCTGAGAAAATTTCCAGACGCTGCATACGCTGTTCGATCGGCGCGGGAACGCGCCTGATTTGAATAGTACACTCCCCCTAGCCGCAGAATTTGAATTCCGCCGGGGGATTTACGATACGCCGCTGCAAGTTTTGAGGTAAGTGCTTTGTAAATTAACCACTTGCCTCAAAAACTTGCGGCGGCGGATCTTAAATCAGATAGGTTACGCGGATCTAAAGATCAGCTAACCTATGTGAATCTGGCCCCATATCTCCTGTGCTAATAAGCACACATTTCATCGAATGATATGTAGCGCTACCCCCTCAGGAGCCGCTGGTTGTTTTGGGATCGGCGTATTACGTTACCTCTTACCGTTGTCTAGGGGTAAAGTTGATGAGTAGATTAGTGAGCGAATGTCCAGATAATAAATAAAGGGTTTTCTGAATGCTTTATTCTCGGCCCAACATGACCAACATCAACATGAGGTAGAGAGGAAAGGTTGATGAAGCGATAGAGAACTTTGCAGTATCAGGCCTGGATATGAAGCGAGAAATCATGCTCTCAGTAGTAGTAGATACAGTTCGCCGCCACTCTAGCCAGAGTGGGTGAAGTGCCCCCGGACAAACTCCTGCCATGAGCTTGGCAGCCGAAGCGCTACTTAAAGGTTGCTGGGAGGAACAGGCCTCTGCCACCGACCCGGCTCTAGGGACCTCTGCCACAGGCCTAGTACTTGGATGAGCTGAATGGATTGAGCGAATCCTCCCAGTAAATTAAGTCAGGGTCACCGGGTGACAGTGGAAGTGTACCTGTCAATGTCCCGGTCACCAGACCCCCAATGGTTCATTCAAGCCCCTCAGATTACCTGCCTCTAAGTTCTCCTTGAGCTGATCCCCCACCGTTCAGCGCATAGCTTGGGATCTCTTCAATAGAGCCAGGGACGGGAGCTGTGGTGGCTCAACGCGATTGGCACTGCGCTGACAAGCCATTCACCTCTGCAGCTAGAGGTTCGGATCCCGGTCTCGGCTTCATGTGAATTGAGTTTGGTGGTCTCAGCCCGGCTCCCGGTGGGTGTGCTATGCGAGGTAAGCCTGCGCTTAGTACGCCCACCCCCCTCCCACAAAAACCACCACACCTACACACGCACTCTAAATTGGGTTAACACACTCACATTGACCACGCGGTCTCTAAAAAGAGAGGCGAAGGACTAACGGGGCTGGTTGAGCGGGCTAGATCCTCTCACTCCCTTATAGGGAGTCCCTCTGCCCCGTTGGGCTTCAAAGCGGAGCAGGTAGGGCGGGCTATGTGGGAGGATCCCCTCACACACCCGCCATTGCCACCCGGGGCATGGAGAAAGGTGGCAGATTGCCTCTGGGGGAGGCCTGCCTACTCCCAACTCCTGCAGTCCGGCTCCTCTCTCGAGTACACGCACAAAAATACACTTAAAAAAAAAAAAAAAAAAAAATGCATTGCACCACAATGTACAAAAAAAAAAAAAAAAAAATAGAGCCAGGGACCCAGCGAGTCACTGGGGCCCCTTTGAGCAACATGGAGCTTTGCGTAGCATGCGACCCCGGCCAGATAATCGTTCAAGGTCGGGGGACCCAGCGACATAACCAGGTGACCCCGCCCTACTGACATTATGTGACGTCAGATGGGCGGGGTCACCTATTTACATCAACGGGTGGCCCCGCCCTTGCCTTATTAACAGCTGTCACAGCCAAGAGACAGCAGTCGGTGGGTCACCTCCCATAGATGCAGGGCTTTTTTTCTTCTATTTTCCGGGTCTTGGCACAGTGATTGAAGATGGATGGACATTGCGGAAACACTTTTTTTTTTTTTTTTTTTTTTAATAAAGGAATTGTCCAAAACTGCCTCCTGTCGTTTTTACTTTTTTTAACACGTTTTCAGTGAATGGGTAGGGGTACAATGTACCCCATGACCATTCACAGGGGGGGGGCTGGGATCTGGGGGACCCCTTGTTAAAGGGGCCTTCCAGATTTAGATAAGCCCCCTGCCGCAGACCCCTACAACCACCGGGCAAGGGTTGTGGGGTGAAACCCTTGACCCCATCAACATGGGGACAAGGTGCTTTGAGGGGAACCCCAAAGCACCCTCCCCATGTTGAGGGCATGTGGCCTGGTATGGTTCAGGAGGGGTGCGCTCGCTCGTCCCCCCCTATCCTGGCCTGCCAGATAAGGGTCTTGTATGGATTTTGGGGGGGCCCCAAAGCACCCACCCCATGTTGAAGGCATGTGGCCTGGTACGGTTCAGGAGGGGGGCACTCGCTCGTCCCCCCTATCCTGGCCTGCCAGGTTGCATTGCCAGATAAGGGTCTTGTATGGATTTTGGGGGGGTCCCCAAAGCACCCTCCCCATGTTAAGGGCATGTGGCCTGGTACGGTTCAGGAGGGGGGGTGCTCGCTCGTCCCCCCTATCCTGGCCTGCCAGGTTGCATTGCCAGATAAGGGTCTTGTATGGATTTTGGGGGGGTCCCCAAAGCACCCTCCCCATGTTGAGGGCATGTTGCCTGGTACGGTTCAGGAGGGGGGGGGGTGCTCGCTTGTCCCCCCTATCCTGGCCTGCCAGGTTGCATTGCCAGATAAGGGTCTTGTATGGATTTTGGGGGGACCCCAAAGCACCCTCCCAATGTTGAGGGCATGTGGCCTGGTATGGTTCAGGAGGGGGGAGCACTTGCTCACCCCCCTTATTCTGTTCTACCAGGTTGCTTGCTCGTATAAGGGTCTGGTATGGATTTTGGAGGGGGTTCCCCTTAAAATCCATACCAGACCTGAAGGGTCCATCCAGGATCAGCCCTGCAGCCGGGATATTTCAAGTGCCTCGCAGGTGTCCCGGAGCCTCAGCCAAAATGCAGGAGACTCCCCGCACCTCGCGGGACACGGGAGACTTGGGATGCCTGAAAACTGGCCCACCGGGAAAGTCCCTATGGTCAGTACATGTCTGTTCAGTGCTGGAGGTGCCGTATCTGTGTTCCTCCCACGTTTCTGCTGAAAAAAGCCTAGAGTCTGTGATTTTTTGGGGTTTGTTTTCTTTATCTGCAACACTTCCGGCACAGAACATGGTTGCCAACATCTAAATGCATCTTGTTCTAATCAAAGGAAAGAGATGAGGAGGATTAGTTGCTGGATGGCATTGGGTGTTTTTCTTCCATAAATGCAATTCACAGCAAAAAAAAGCTAGCCTAGGTAAATATCTGTCTGCTTTCTATAGTATAGGACTGAAGAGTATCTGAGCAGCAAGAAGCCCTGCCAGAGCTGATCCCATCCACACACACACACTGCTCTGCAAGCAAACTAAATGCGGTTTCCTATCTATTTCATGGTTTTATGGGTCATGCACCAGTTTTAATGGAAGTCTACTAATAACTATGCACGCTCATGCATTCTTGATGCCTTTTAAAAGTGTGGCAATTACTCCGGAGGATCTGCAATTACCCATATTCACTAAAAACTAATCCGCTGCCCCTAAACCCTTGTGACGGCTTAGGCAGATAAATATTATCACTTTGATTTAGCTCTGTGGCACGTTATGAGCGCGTGCGTACGTTTTATCGGAGGAACCAGAGGCGTTTTACGCCCTTGTAAGAAAAAGCCAAGTGACAGGAGGAAATACATTGTAATGGAAAGGATACCTTTGTAATCACTAGCCGTAGGTTAGCCACTTTTTAACCACTTAAGGACCGGACCAATATGCTGCTAAATGACCCAAGGGGTTTTTACAATTCGGCACTGCGTAGCTTTAACAGAGAATTGCGCGGTCGTGTGACGTGGCTCCCAAACAAAATTGGCGTCCTTTTTTCCCCACAAATAGAGCTTTCTTTTGGTGGTATTTGATCACCTCTGCGGTTTTTATTTGTTGCGCTATAAACAAAAATAGAGCGACAATTTTGAAAAAAAAGCAATATTTTTTACTTTTTGCTATAATAAATATCCCCCAAAAACATATATAACATTTTTTTTCCCTCAGTTTAGGCCGATACGTATTCTTCTACCTATTTTTGGTAAAAAAAATCGCAATAAGCGTTTATCGATTGGTTTGCACAAAATTTATAGCGTTTACAAAATAGGGGATAGTTTTATTATTTTTTTACTAGTAATGGCGGCGATCAGCGATTTTTTTCGTGACTGTGACATTATGGCGGACACTTCGGACAATTTTGACACATTTTTGGGACCATTGGCATTTTCACAGCAAAAAATGCATTTAAATTGCATTGTTTATTGTGAAAATGACAGTTGCAGTTTGGGAGTTAACCACAGGGGGCGCTGTAGGAGTTAGGGTTCACCTAGTGTGTGTTTACAACTGTAGGGGGGTGTGGCTGTAGGAATGACGTCATCGATCGAGTCTCCCTATAAAAGGGATGACGCGATCGATGCAGCCGCCACAGTGAAGCACGGGGAAGCTGTGTTTACATACGGCTCTCCCCGTTCTTCAGCTCCGGGGAGCGATCGCGAGGGGGCGGCTAGAAACGAATAGCCGCGCCCTCGTCCCGGATCGCTCGGACAGCCACAGGAACCGCCGCATGTACCGGGGGGGTCCCGATCGGACCCCCGACCCACGTCTAGGCAGGGACGTACAGGTACGCCAATGTGCCTGTCCGTGCCATTCTGCCGACGTATATGTACATGCGGCGGTCCGGAAGTGGTTAAGCAACTGGCAAAACCAGTGGCAGCTCGTCCATTAGGGGGCGCCGGAGTGCCGCCCTCTCTATCCACGGCCGCCAAACCCAATGCTCTATCCACGGCTGCCACCCCCATGCTCTATCCATGGGTGCTTTTGTGACAGGACACTGCCAACCTCTATTCATGGGTCCAGGGCCCTTTCAGGATGCCAGGCACGTGGATTACAGCAGCAGGATGAGTTAATACAAACAACCAATGAATAATGGCTAAAGGAGTCTTATGGGCGTGGCTGAGCAGAGACAGGGTGTATGCTTTTCCTGGAAGCCATTTTATTAAAATAAATAAAGGAAGCCACATGGCTAACAAACATTAACTCTGTCTCTGACCATAACAACTCAAAGACTCCCGTATTTCCGCTGGTATGAAATCCTTATTCTGCGTTGTTCCAGAGAACAACACATACCCGGATTATACTACCGTTCCTGTGGATGAGAGATTATCTGCAGGTGTACGCTATGAGTCCCGCCATGTGCTGATCAGACACACAGCAGAGACAAGAGCGCCCATCCCCCCATAACCGATAATGTCCTTGCAGAGTGAACATATCCCCTCCCCTTTCAGGATGCCAGGCACGTGAATTACAGCAGCAGGTTTTTTTTTTTGGAAGCACCTGATTAGAGCCATAGGCTCAAAATAGGACGGGCTTGTGGTGCAGAGCATTGCAACAGCGAATGAATATTCGCTATTGAAACACCGATCCTCAATCCGGCCAATCAGAAGCAGGTCTGAGACCCGTTTTCCGATTGGCTCGAAAAGAGAAGAGTCCCAATTGGCCGCTGCTAAGGAGAAGGGAGGAAACGGAAGCCGCCGCAATGCCCGTGGAGAGCAGGGGAAGGGAAAGCCTTCGCCATCACCCAGGGCCAGTGCTACGACTAGACAAACTAGGCAGCCGCCTAGGGCGCTCGGCCACTGGTGTTCCTAATCTCTTCTCTCTGCTGGAAGTAAACTAAGTCTCAGCATCAGCAGGCTGCCTTCTTCCAGCTCCCGAATGAATGGAAGCAAGCAAACATTTATTGATGGGCGCTGGTGTCCCTAACAACCAGTGAATATCAGTGACACCACCCCTTGTGATGTCAATGACCCAGCATGCCCTCAGTCAATGATGTCACAAGGGGGCGGGTTCACCAGGTGACATCACTGGGTGGCCCCCGCCCCTTAGTTATTAAAGAGCAGGATCTGGGGGCCGCTTTGTTAAAGGGGGCTTCCAGATTCTGATAAGCCCCCCTGCCCGAACACCCCCACAACCACCGGCCAGGGTTGTGGGGAAGAGGCTCTCGTCCTTGAATTATTTTTCCCATCATGGGTGTGAGTGGGGGGCCCCATGTCAAGTTTTGCCTAAGGCCTCACAAAGCCTAGAGCCGCCTCTGTGAATGGCCCAACACATGGGATGACCATTGTGGTGCACTGCAGTGGATCCTCTACCGCAGAACCCAATGCACCATAACGCATATCCCGTACCTTGTGGTGCAGAGCATTTTGAAAAATGGGTCATCTTTATGTTTCCACCCATTGTGGTCCATGAGCAGCTATATATTGTCATTGGCTGGTGCGGTGCCATGTGTTATGGCGATGTGCATCTTACCACAACGGGTGAACCGTGCAGGGCCGATCCTAGGGTCACAGGCACCTGGGTGCAGAAATATTTCTGGTGCCCCCATATGGGCGTGGTCATTTTACTAACTCCTCCCCTTTACAAATGTTTCTATGGCAATGACTCAACCACAGAAATGTTCCCCCACAAAGTCTTCATTACCCTGGGATCCTTACATGATCTCTTAACAATAAACAAAATACAGGAAGAGAAGCAGAGTACTTTATTGGGACCTGGAGGGGGGGGGGGGCTCTCTGATGGACACAGAGAGGGCTTCTGTTAGAGAGTCTGTTAGAAAGAACCCCAGACATACTACAGACATTATACAGGAGATGATCAGAGACTGCAGACATGATACAGGAGATGGTCAGAGACTGCAGACATAGTACAGGAGATGGTCAGAGACTGCAGACATAGTACAGGAGATGATCAGAGACTGCAGACATGATACAGGAGATGGTCAGAGACTGCAGACGTAGTAAAGGAGATGATCAGAGACTGCAGACATTGTACAGGAGATGATCAGAGACTGCAGACATTATACAGGAGACGGTCAGAGACTGCAGACGTTTTGTTTTGCACTATATTTGGTAAGGCTTTTTGAAAGGGAAAAAAAAAGAGAAAAAATGAAAATGTCTGTATATGTTTTTTATATGCTCGTTTTTTCAATAAAAAATTATCTAATTAAAAAAAGAGACTGCAGAGGTAGTAAAGGAGATGATCAGAGACTGCAGACATAGTATAGGAGATGGTCAGAGACTGCAGACATAGTACAGGAGATGGTCAGAGACCGCAGACATTGTACAGGAGATGGTCAGAGACTGCAGATGTAGTAAAGGAGATGATCAGAGCCTGCAGACATTGTACAGGAGACGGTCAGAGACTGCAGATGTAGTAAAGGAGATGATCAGAGACTGCAGACATTGTACAGGAGATGGTCAGAGACTGCAGACGTAGTAAAGGAGATGATCAGAGACTACAGACATTGTACAGCAGACGGTCAGAGACTGCAGACGTAGTAAAGGAGATGATCAGAGACTGCAGACATTGTACAGGAGACGGTCAGAGACTGCAGACATGATACAGGAGACGGTCAGAGACTGCAGACGTAGTAAAGGAGATGGTCAGAGACTGCAGACATAGTACAGGAGACGGTCAGAGACACATCAGTTCTGGATGAACACACACCTATGCTCAGAACACAAGTTCTGGACGGACACAAACAAGGAGAGAAGGAGGGAGGGGAGAACTCTGCCACTTTGGCGCCCCCACCTCTGCAGGCGCCTGGGTGCAAAGCACCCTGTGCACCCTGCCTAGGATCGGCCCTGGGTGAACGGGGCCCTCAGAGACTCTCCTCATTGGCGACACCGACAGCAATAAAAACTTGGCCAAGTGTCTTTTGTCCTAAATCAGAATAAAAAATAATAAGAAGGGGTTCATCAATGAAGTTGGGGCTCTACTGGCAGAGAAATGGTCCTATTCCATACAAGTCCTGACTGATGCCAATTGATCCGCGGTGAATTGATCGGATACATTTTTATCAATATTATTTTGTAAGCAATCTCGCCGAATGATGGCGGAGAGACAACTCTCCCGTAACGCGTCTCCTCTGAAATATGATTTGACAATTTTATTGTGTCTAATTTGTTCCCATTATGAGCGGGGTGAGGGAATCGCTGCGAGGATCATTTATAAAGCTGAAAGCAAACTCTATTATATTGGCGCGATCGTTCTCCGTGATTTATGAGAGCGCCGGATCTTTCAATGAATGGGCTCAGGGCGGCCCGGGAGTTCTGTCCACCAGGATGATGATGTCAGCCAGCGCTGTCCATGTTATAGGGGAACTCTACATCACCAAAGATTTACATCCGCTATATCAGTGTAGATTAGTGCGCCGGACATTCACTGGGGTGGATTCAGGTACGAATTGCGCCCTCTTACGGAGGCGCAGCGTACCGTTTTAACGCTGCGCCTCCGTAAATTACCTGCGCTACGCTTCATTCATGAAGCAGTAGCTACGTAATTTGCGCGGGCGCTCCTTAAAACTGCCCGGCGTAAGGGCGCGTAATTTAAATGATCCCGTAGGGGGCGTGGATCATTTAAATTAGGCACGTTCCCCCGCCGAACGTGGTGCGCATGCTCCGTCGGGAAACTTTCCCGACGTGCATTGCGGCAAATGACGTCGCAAGGACGTCATTTGCTTCAACGTGAACGTAAATGGCGTCCAGCGCCATTCACGATTCACTTACGCAAACGACGTATTTTTCAAACATCGCGACGCGGGAACGACGGGTATACTTAGCATTGGCTGCCCCTGCTAATAGCAGGAGCAGCCTTATGCGGAACCCGACGAACGTAAACGACGTAAAATACATACGTAGGGCACGCGTACGGTTGTGAATCGGCGTTAGTATGCAATTTGCATACTCTACGCTGACCACTACGGGAACGCCCCCTAGCGGCCATCGTAAGAATGCAGCCTAAGATACGACGGCATAAGAGCCTTATGCCAGTCATATCTTAGGCTGCAGTCGGCGTAACAAGCTTTCTGAATACAGAAAAGTCGTTACGCCGGCGCAACTAAGCAATTGCGCTGCGTAACTATGGGGGTGCCAAAGTGCTACCCTCCCTCCTCCTCTCCTTGTGTGTGGGCAGGCGTGCTAGTGTGGGCACAACCGCCCAGGGGCGAACTGACCGCCAGCACCACGCCCTGCTCAGAAAACCTCTTCCTTAGCCCAATCTACCATCCCAGCGTCTGTGTCACAGCTCCTCCCCCGTGGTTGCCTAGCAGCAGGACGCTGTAGACAGCGGAGTGGTGGGTGAAGGTACCATGGTGCCCAAGTAGGAGGGAATAAAGAGCATGGGTGAGAAGAAGGAGAAGGTGGCAGATGAGAGGACCAGAGGGGAGCCCGTCACAGAGCCACTGGTAGGTTGCATTGGATGGGCACTGATGAGGCTGCAATTGGTGGGCACTGATGATGCTGCAATTGATGCATAGATCTCTTGTATCATTTCCGCAGTCTCTGACCATCTTCTGTATCATGTCTGCAGTCTCTGACCATCTTCTGTATTATGTCTGCAGTCTCTGACCCTCTCCTGTATCATGTTTGCAGTCTCTGACCATCTTCTGTATTATGTCTGCAGACTGTAGTCTCTGACCATCTTCTGTATCATGTCTGCAGTCTCTGACCATCTCCTGTATCATGTCTGCAGTCTCTGACCATCTCCTGTATCATGTCTGCAGTCTCAGACCGTCTCCTGTATCATGTCTGCAGTCTCAGACCGTCTCCTGTATCATGTCTGCAGTCTCAGACCGTCTCCTGCCGTATGTCTGAAGGCTCTCTCTAATAGTGTTGAGCAGAATACGCCATATTCGATTTCGCGATATATCACGAATATATAGCCGAATTTTCGAGAAATATTCGCTAAATTCGAATATTCGTGATATTTTATCGAAATTAAATGTTTGCGAAATTTCGCTATTGCGAATGCGAAAATAATTGCGAAATTTCGACAACTGCTGTAGGAGCACTCTGATTGGCTCAGAATATTCGTGATATTTTATCGAAATTTCGCAAAATGCGAATGCGATATTTACTGCGGAATTTCGACAACTGCTGTAGGAGCACTCTGATTGGCTCAGAATATTCGTGATATTTTATCGAAATTTCGCAAAATGCGAATGCGATATTTATTGCGGAATTTCGACTACTGCTGTAGGAGCACTCTGATTGGCTCAGAATATTCGTGATATTTTATCGAAATTTCGCAAAATGCGAATGCGATATTTATTGCGGAGTTTCGACTACTGCTGTAGGAGCACTCTGATTGGCTCTGATGCAGAAGAAGGGCGAAGAAAATAATCGCGCAATATTCCTATTGCCGAATAATCGCATTGCAAATTTTCAGCAATATAAAACGATCGCTTCAGCTACTCGGCCCAAGGTCTCTAATCATACCAGCAATGCTTTTAGACGTCGATGGAGATCACTAGGATGTGATCTGTTCTAAAAATAAAATTGAAAAAATCCGAATATTCGGAATAGCGAATATTGGCCGCGAAATTCGAGATATTCGCGAATACTCGAATATGCCATATTCAAGCCGAATATTCGCAATACGAATATTCGTGAGCAACACTACTCTCTAACAGACTCTATAACAGAAGCCCTCTCTAGAGCACTTACTGTTAAGAGATCATGGGAGGATCCCAGGGTAATGAAGACTCCTTAGGGGAGCATCTCTACGTTGGGTCGTTGCCATAGAAACATCTGTAAAAGGGAGGAGTTATTAAGATGACCACGCCTAAGCAGGGGCGCCAGAAATATTTCTGCACCCAGGCATCTGTGATAGGGTGACCACGTGTCCCGGATTGCCCGGGACAGTCCCGCATTTTGCAGGTCTGTCCTGGGCACCTTCATTCCAGGACAATACAGTGTCCCGGAATGAAACTGACACAGCCACCCACCCCCCGGGCCAATCTGATGCCCCCAAAAAAGTGCGTCACATCACCGCTTTACTCACTAGGGTAGATTCAAGAAGCAATTGCGCCTGTGTAACCATAGGTTACACAGCGCAATTGCTTACTTGCCCCGGCGTAACGAATGCTCCTGATTCAGGAACCTCGTTACGCCGACTGCAGCCTAAGATCTGCGCGGCATAAGGGTCTTATGCCCGCATATCTAAGGCTGCATTCTTGCGATGGCCGCTAGGTGGTGTTCCCGTTGTGCTCAGTGTATAGTATGCAAATTGCATACTAACGCCGATTCACAACGTTGCGCGAGCCCTGCGTACGCAATTTTCGTTGTTTACGTACGGCGGTTTTCGCGCAAGGCTGCCCATGCTGCTATTAGCAGGGGCAGCCCATGTTACGTATACCCGTCGTTCCCGCGTCACGAAATTTGAATTTTACGTAGTTTGCGTAAGTGAATCGTGAATGGCGCTGGACGCCATTCACGTTCACTTTGAAGCAAATGACGTCCTTGCGACGTCATTTGCCGCAATGCACGTCGGGAAAGTTTCCCGACGGAGCATGCGCTCTACGATCGACGCGGGAACACGCCTAATTTAAATGATTCCCACCCCCTACGGGATCATTTAAATTGCGCGCTCTTGCGCCGGGCATTTTGCCGGCGCGCCCGCGCAATTTACGGAGCTTCTGCTCCGTGAATCGAGGGCAGCGCAGCAAATTTGCGGGGGCGCAGGGCAAAAACATTGCCCTGCGCCTCCGTAAATAATGCGCAATTCTACCTGAATCCGGCTCACTGACAGTACTTGCCCTGGCCGGGAATGCCTGGAGGAGCACAATCCCCGCCCCCTGCTTGTGATTGGAGAAATCATAAATCCCGCCTCTTGTGTCCAATCACTGTGCTGTGATTCGTTACAGCACAAGCTGATTTTTGGGAAGGGAGGGTGTCCCTGAATGGTAGTTTGGAAATGTGGTCACCCTAGTCTGTGACCCTAGGATCGGCCCTGCTTGGCCCCTCAGGGGTTGGGCTTGGCCTCTTAGTTCCAGTGAAGGGAACTCTTAAGGCGTCAGCACACCAAGACATTTTGGACAATTTTATGCTCCCAACTTTGTGGGAACAGTTTGGAGGACCGCCCCTTCCTGTTCCAACATGACTGCCCACCAGTGCACAAAGCAAGGTCCATAAAGACATGGGGCCAGATCCACAGACGAAGTACGCCGGCGTATCTACTGATACGCCGGCGTACATTCAAATTTCCCGCGTCGTATCTTTAGTTTGAATCCTCAAACCAAGATACGGCAGCTTCTGGGTTAGATCCGACAGGCGTACGCCTTCGGATCTTAGATGCAATACTTCGGCGCCCGCTGGGTGGAGTTCGCATCGGGTATGCAAATTGGCGATTTACGACGATCCACGAACGTACGCACGGCCGTCGCATTTTCTAACGTCGTCTGTAGTCGGCTTTTTCCGGCGTATAGTTAAAGTTGCTAGTATAGATAGACTTGCCATGTTAAGTATGGCCGTCGTTCCCGCGTCGAAATTTGAATTTTTCGTCCGTGAATAGGGATGGACGTAACTCACGTCTAAGTTAAAAAAATGACGGCGGGAAATTTCGGGACGACGCATGCGCAGTTCATTCGGCGCGGGGACACGCTTCATTTTAATGAAACCCGCCCCAATTTTAAATCCGCCGCCAGAAATACACTACGCCGCCGTAACTTACGGCGCAAACTCACTGAGGATTCGAATATACGCCAGGTAAGGTACGGCGGCGTAGTGTATCTCTGATACGCTGCGCCGATCGCAATGTATGTGGATCTGGCCCATGGATGAGCGAGTTTGGGGTGGAGGAACTTGACTGTCCTGCACAGAGTCCTGTCCTTAACTCGATAGAACACCTTTGGGATGAATCAGGGATAGTCGGGAGCTCTGATATTAATGAATACAGAGCTGCATTAAGTTTTATCTTTTATATCTTCCTGGAGTTATAAATCATCCATGTAGCAGCCGTAATAATACCATGCACCAGGTGGCGGATTCAGAGAGATCTTTTTAGCACACCGGTGTGACAATAATTTCCGAAAAACTGCGCAGTCTCGGCCTGAATACTAAGCACCCGGCGCCGGCTCCCTACGTTTATGAGATCGCTTTATTGGTTTCAGAAGTGACGGGATAATTTCTGCCATACTTGTCACAAACAGGCAGAATATACACATTTTCCTTGTCGAAGGTTCACGTTGAAGAGCGGCGTCCTGACTCCGCGGCGCACCTTTCCCATCCGCTCAGATTTAATGAAGCGATCTTCCAACGTGCATCAGTCTTGTACGGGACGCCATAAATTTCACGCCTTGAAATATTTAGCCGGTGTCATGTATATTTCATTAATTTGACACATTTAATACTGTTCCTGCCCGGATCTAAAACCTCGCTCCCGCCGCACTTAATAAATATGCTCAGCGCTTAAATTATAGAGTTTTAATAAATGCATGGCGGCTTTAATTCTTCCATGGCGCTAACGCAGGAGACGAGAGTACGTTGTCCTGCTTCAGGAGTAGCTGGAGGTATTCTCGAAAAAAAGATCTTATGGTGACACTACAATTATTATTATTACAGTCAGGGCTTTTTTTCTCAGAGAATAGTTGCAGGAACTTCCCCTTTTTAAGTCACCCCTTTTCTCCGCCCCCTACCCACCTCTGAGCACCATCCCTTGGTTCCACCCCCTACCCACCTCCGAGCACAAACCCTTGGTTCCACCCCAACACACCTCCGAGCACCATCCCTTGGTTCCACCCCTTACCCACCTCCGAGCACCATCCCTTGGTTCCACCCCCTACCCACCTCCGAGCACCATTCCTTAGTTCCATCCCTTACCCATCTTCGAGCACCATTTCTTGGTTCCACCCCCTACCCACCTCTCAGCACAATCCCTTGGTTCCACCCCTATCTACCGCTGAGCACCATCCCTTGGTTCCACCCCCTACCCACCTCCAAGAACCATTCCTTGGTTCCACTCCCTACCCACCACCGAGCAACATTCCTTGGTCCCACCCCTACCCATTTTCGAGTACCCTCCCTTGGTTCCACCCCCTACCGTCACCCCCCTCCGCGATTGAAGCGGTAGTAGCGCTGCGGGTTTAGGCAGCCCCGCAGCGGCACAGGCAGGGAGAGGCCACAGGCAAACTATAGCGGCGAATCGCCGATGCAAGGGGGAGTGCAGGGGGGTGCAGGGTGACACCGTCGCTGATCTGAGGTACTGAACGGGGGCTGCACTGAACGGGGGGCTTCACTGAATGGAGGCTTGACTGAACGGGGGCTGCACTAAACGGGGGCTGCACTGAATGGGGGCTGCACTGAATGGGGGCTGCACTGAACGGGGGGCTTGACTGAATGGGGGCTTGACTGAATGGGGGGCTGCACTGAACAGGGGGCTTCACTGAACGGGGGCTGCTACACTGAATAGGGGACACTCGGAGACACTCGAAGACACTCTGGAACGCAGTGTCTCCGAGCGACACCGGCGCTGGCCAAATGCGGTACTGCACACCCCATCGGCTTGAATCCTGAGACAACACGCGCAAACCGAGTCAGGATTTAATAAAATAAAAATTTGCATTGCGAAACGCTCGTATACCGCGTTACTCGCAAAAAATGGGAATAAATACGTGGAATGTGAAAATGCCAATTGTTTGTAAAAAGTGAGGAAATATTTATATAGCAAAGAAAAAAAGGGGGTCGGTGGGAGGTATGAGGATAAAGCGTAAATTGTGAGTTTATAATGCTAGGTGCCATTGGATGATATATACAACGGGTGCGCTCACATACCAAGTGAATTCCATGCGTACGCGATGAACGGACAAACCCAATTAGATGATGTGTCAGTGGAATGTCGTTTATAGACAGCCATGAATAAAGAGTGTGAGTGGAAACATCGATGAATGAATGCAGTATGTATGTATTCAATGAGAGAACCTGATTAAATAATGTTTTACTGGGTTCTGTGGTGTAAATATGAAAAAAAGTGAAACGCGTAAAAAAAAGGATGTTTTTGTGGCTAAGTTAGAATTAAAAATAAGAACAAAAAAAGATTAAAAAAAATCAAACATTAACCACTTGCCGTCCGTCTAACGACGATATACGTCGGCAGAATGGTACGGCTGCGCAAAGCAACGTACTGGTAGGTTGCTTTGAATTTGCCGCCGTTCGGGTACGCGTGCGCAGCCGCGAGCTCCGTGACCGCGCCCGTGAGACCCACGTACTTGATGTTGGCCGGTGTCACGGAGCTGCAGAACAGGGAGATGCCTATATAAACAAGCCATTCCCCTGTTCTGCCTAGTGACAGGACACTGATCGTCTGCTCCCTGTCATCGGGAGCAGTGATCAGTGTTGTGTCACTTGTAGCCCACCCCCCACACAGTTAGAATCACTCCCTAGGACACACTTAACCCCTTAATTGCCCCCTAGTGGTTAACCCCTTCCCTACACAGTAATCAGTACATTTTTATAGCACTGATCGTTGTATAAATGACAAATGGTCCCAAAATAGTGTCAAAAGTGTCCGAAGTGTCCGCCATAATGATAAAAATCAAACAACGTAAAATTTCAAAACTCGGCGCGGGAACGACGGCCATACTTAACATTAGCTACGCCTCATATAGCAAGGGTAACTATACGCCGAAAAAAGCCTAACGTAAACGACGTAAAAAAATGCGCCGGCGGGACGTACGTTTCTGAATCGGCGTAAATACCTAATTTGCATATTCCTCGCGTAACTATACGGAAGCGCCACCTTGCGGCCGGCCTGGAATTGCAGCCTAAGATACGACGGTGTAAGACACTTACACCTGTCGGATCTTAGGGATATCTATGCGTAACTGATTCTATGAATAAGGCGCATAGATACGACGGCCGGACTCAGAGATACGACGGCGTATCAGGAGATACGCCGTCTCGGCCCGATAACTTTTGCACAAACCAATCAATAAAAGCTTTTTTTTTATACAAAAATATGTAGAAGAATACGTATCGGTCTAATATGAGAAAGACATTTGTTTTATATACCGTATTTATCGGGGTATACCGCGCACCCCTAAAGTTGCCCGAATTCCTGTGGAAAAAACTTTTTTTGTACTTACAGTTTTGGTGTCTTGCGCGGCGTCTATCGGCGGCCTCGTTGGGTCTGGTGTCCGTCTGCGGTTTCGGGTGTCCTCTTCGTCGGGTCCGGCGTCCTTCTGCGGCGTCTTCGCCGCTCGTTTCACGCGCCGAGTTTGAATACTGCGCCGACATATACCGAGCGCAGTACACTCGTGTATCGTCGGGCAGGCTCAGCAACTCTCGCGCTGACGTCCTGTACGTTCAGGACGTCAGTACAAGAGGCGCAGAGACTGCCCGAAGATACACGAGTGTACTGCGCTCGGTATATGCCGGCGCAGTATTCAAACTCGGCGTGGGAAAGCGGGTATCGGCGTATACCGCGCACCCACGATTTTGCCCTGATTTGCAGGGCAAAATAGTGCGCGGTATACGCCGATAAATACGGTATATATATTTTTTAGGGATATTTATTATAGCAAAAAGTAAAAAATATTGCTTTTTTTTTCCAAATAACAAAAACCGCAGAGGTGATCAAATACCACCAAAAGAAAGCTCTATTTGTGGGGGGGGGAAAAGGACGCCAATTTTGTTTGGGAGCCACGTCGCACGACCGCGCAATTGTCAGTTAAAGCGACGCAGTGTGCCGAATCGCAAAAAGTGCTCTGGTCTTTGGGCAGCCAAATGGTCCGGGGCTGAAGTAGTTAAAAGCACAAGACCAGACGTATCACTTTGAATCCCAATGCGATATTAAAAGAAAAAAAATATATATCAAACTTTAAAATCTGAAGGGCGCGACGGTCAGAAGTGCAGGAATGTTATGATGGCGGATACCATTCTACGCACGCTGCACTCCTAGATATGACAAACATTTTATTATGAGACTCGCTGCGCTGAAAAAAAGGAAAGACGCTTCTTAGGAAATAAAAATGACAGCTTTGCTTTCAAAGAAAAAAAAAAACGTTTTCAGAAACGATCGACTTCTCATATCTCACAAACAATTATTTCGAAAAACGCCGTATTTATTTTCCTTTTAATTTCCGGACAGGTAGCCTGATAATTAGGCCCGTCGCTCGCCCGGTTGCGCGGCGAATGTTTCCTCACCTGTCTTTCGGGCCCTGCGTCTGCAGCCTGTGATCTTCCCGTTCTTAACGTTCTCCGAGAAAAAAAAAAAAAGTGAAAATTTGTGGCAGCTTTTGTCAGCACAGATTAAGCCTGCGGAAAAAGGAATCGCTGACCCAGAAACGCGAACGTGTCGGGTGAGAGGGGGAGCCGCGCGGCGCGGAGATGACAGCTTTGTAGGAAAGAATATATTCTTCTTTCTATCAAATATGGAGGGTGGGAAAAGTCGCCGCGTTAAAGCAAAGGGAAAAAGGGGGGGGCGTCGCCGTATTTAAAGGGGGTCATTGACTTTTCCGTTCCTGTTGTAAATGGGATCTACATTTTGGTGCCGTAATTCCTCCTGGCAGAGCCTGGAAGGGGGTGTCGCCTTTGGTTAAGTCTCTAGTGAGAGGTGTGAAAAAAATGGACTCGGCAGAGTTAGCCATCCATTTACATGATCTACAGGGAGAGGATCCTAGAGAATAAAAAAATGGAATCTACTTAACCACTTAAGGACCGGACCAATATGCTGCTAAATGACCCAAGGGGTTTTTACAATTCGGCACTGCGTCGCTTTAACAGACAATTGCGCGGTCGTGCGACGTGGCTCCCAAACAAAATTGGCGTCCTTTTTCCCCACAAATAGAGCTTTCTTTTGGTGGTATTTGATCACCTCTGCGGTTTTTATTTTTTGCGCAATAAACATAAATAGAGCGACAATTTTGAAAAAAATGCAATATTTTTTACTTTTTGCTATAATAAATATCCCCCAAAAACATATATAAAAAAAAAAATTTCCTCAGTTTAGGCCGATACGTATTCTTCTACCTATTTTTGGTAAAAAAAAATCGCAATAAGCGTTTATCGATTGGTTTGCGCAAAATTTATAGCGTTTACAAAATAGGGGATAGTTTTATTATTTATTTATTTTTTACTACTAATGGTGGTGATCAGCGTTTTTGTTCGTGACTGCGACATTATGGCGGACACTTCGCACAATTTTGACACATTTTTGGGACCATGTGTGTTTACAACTGTAGGGGGGTGTGGCTGTAGGTCTGACATCATCGATCGAGTCTCCCTTATATAATGGATCACTCGATCGATGCGCCGCCACAGTGAAGCACGGGGAAGCCGTGTTTACATTCTTCAGCTCTGGGGAGCGATCGCGAGGGGGTGGCTAGAAACGAATAGCTGCGCCCTCGTCCCGGATCGCTCCTGAAGCCACGGGAACCGCCGCATGTACCGGGGGGGGGGTCCCGATGTGGATTTTGAGGTAAGTGGCCAGTCGGCCTCACGTCCTCGCTGCGCTCGCTCGGCCTCCTGGCTCTTTTTTTAACATCCTCCAATCCACGGGGATGTTAAAGAATGAGCCTGGATGCCGGGCGAGGTTCGGAGATTTCCGTCAGGAAGTTTGCGCCTGCGCAGTCAGTGAAGGAACTTCCCCGTTAGGGGAACATTGAGGACAAGTCACCGGTGCAGTGGTTCAAACTCAGCGCGGGAAGTGGGGATCGAGCGGGGAGGACACCGCAGAAGGACGCCGGACCCGACGAGGCCGCCGATGGACGCCGCGCAAGACCCCAAAACTGTAAGTACTAAAATGTTTTTTTTACAGGAATGCGGGTCCACTTTAGGGGTGCACGCTATACGCCGGAGCGCGTAATACCCCGATAAATACGGTATTTACCAATGTTAGTAGCATAAAGAATAAAAACAGTGGGCCGGAGTCAGATACATTGCAGTATCTGTCGGCGCGGCGTAACGTATCACATATACGGTACGCCGCCGTAACTTAGGGCGCAAGTTACGTATGCAGAAAGAACTTGCGCCCTTAGTTACGGCGGCGTAACGTATGTGTGGCGGCGTAAGCCCGCCTAATTCAAATGGGGATGATGTGGGCGTGTTTTATGTAAATTCACTGTGACCCCACGCATTTGACGTATTTTACGAACGGCGCATGCGCCGTTCGTGAAAAAATCCCAGTGCGCATGCTCGAAATTACGCCGAAAGTCAACGCGGGAACGACGTCCATACTTAACATTAGCTACGCCTCATATAGCAGGGGTAACTTTACGCCGGAAAAAGCCTAACGTAAACGGCGTAAAAAAATGCGCCGGCCGGACGTACGTTTCTGAATCGGCGTATTTACCTAATTAGCATATTCCTTGCGTAACTATATGGAAGCGCCACCTAGCGGCCAGCGTAAATATGCAGCCTAAGATACGACGGTGTAAGACACTTACGCCGGTCGGATCTTAGGGATATCTATGCGTAACTGATTCTATGAATCAGGCGCAGAGATACGACCCCGCACACTCAGAGATACGACGGCGTATCCGGAGATACGCCGTTGTATCTCCTTTCTGAATCCGGGCCAGTGAGTGCTGATTGGAGAGAGTGAAATTCTTTATTGAAGTGGAAGATCTTCTTGCTGAAGTTCCACTATTTTTCTTTGTGCAAACTGGGAAAAGATGTGAGCGATGGAATAGCGATCAGTCACTTGTCGGGAATTGCCGTTATCTGTGCGGGGACGACGGAGCCGAGCTTCATATCAGGAAGACTTGGAGGGAATGAATTGCCCTCTCGGTGCCAAATGAGTGCCATTTCCATGAGCCTCATCCAGCCAACAAGCGTTCCCTAGAACATGTGCTGTGATGATTGCAGTCGGAGAACACTCGCCAAACGCATAATCGCTCGAAATCTCTCTCATTTATGCCCTGAAAAGATAACAGGAAAATGTTCAGCACGAGAAACAAGACCCTGAAAAGTTTCCTTTTTCATTTTTGTGTCTTCCTCCCTGTCCTGAAACTCTCAGGGGCCATTGCAGTGTCCGTAATGAAGACTCACCTGCCATTGTTTTCTGGGGTTGTTTCTTGTCTTTTGCTCCTGAGGGGTGGGGCTTGGTGGAAGATAGGCGGAGTCTGTCTGCTTGCAAACTGCCACGGGATGAAATATACTATTGTATATTTACCAAGATAGATGTCTAGGTGTGGCCTGGGCACACTACCCACAGGAAAAGAGAACTCACACTAGTGGGGGCTGGTGCTCAAAATTTTTGGGGGGCGCAAACAAGCTGAAAAAAAACCACATCAATTGCAGCCACTGTGCCCATCAAGCGCAGACACTGTGCCCATCAAACGCAGACACTGTGCCCATCAAACGCAGACACTGTGCCCATCAAACGCAGACACTGTGCCCATCAAACGCAGACACTGTGCCATCAAATGCAGCCACTGTGCCATCAAATGCAGCCACTGTGCTATCAAATGCAGCCACTGTGCCCATCAAACGCAGCTACTGTGCCCATCAAATGCAGCCACTGTGCCCATCAAATGCAGCCACTGTGCCATCAAATGCAGCCACTGTGCCCATCAAACGCAGCTACTGTGCCCATCAAATGCAGCCACTGTGCCCATCAAATGCAGCCACTGTGCCATCAAATGCAGCCACTGTGCCATCAAATGCAGCCACTGTGCCCATCAAATGCAGCCACTGTGCCATCAAATGCAGCCACTGTGCCCATCAAATGCAGCCACTGTGCCCATCAAACGCAGCCACTGTGCCCATCAAGCGCAGTCCTGTTCCCATCAAGCGCAGTCAATGTGCCCATCAAAGGCAGCCACTGTGCCCATCAAATGCAGCCGCTGTGCCCATCAAATGCAGCCGATGTGCCATCAAATGCAGCCACTTAGCCATCAAATGTTTGCTTTTGGGCAGCAATACAGTTGCAGAAACACAATAAATTTAACAACAAAACAAAGTGCACAAAGTGGGCTTCTCTCTACATGCACACGACTCTTCATTTTGCCTTTCTCACTTTTAGAACGTTTCTAAAAATTGTCTAATTTTACGCCTTTTGCTGAAGGCTCTGATGCTTTTTGTTTCCAGTTGTAATGCTTTTTTTCTGCTAGTTTTTATGCTTTTTGTTTCATTGTTTATGTGTTTTTTTTTTGTTTTTTTTTCCAGTTATCATGCCCTTTGCTTCCAGTTTCAATGCATTTTGAAATTCTCTTTGAAACAACAATGAAGTATATTTTTGTAAGCTTTATGAAAAATTCCACAGAATGCAGTTGTATGTAGTTGTACTGTTCCTTTCCTGGCTTATTTTCTTTTGGTTTTAATGCTTTTTGCTTTCAGTGTTGATACCTTTTTCTTCTAGTTTCATGATTTTTACTTTATGCCTTTTTCTTCTTGTGATGAATTTTCTGAAAGTTTTTGCTTCAATGTTAATGATATCTTTTCTCTTTTTTTGTCCTTAATCCCTTTGTTATCAGTTTTTATGCCTTTTGCTTCCATTCTTCTGCTTCTAGTTGTAATGCCCTATCTGCTCTCCCCAGGACCCTGCATTCACTATATCTGGTCTCCCCAGGACCCTGCATTCACTATATCTGGTCTCCCCAGGACCCTGCATTCACTATATCTGGTCTCCCCAGGACCCTGCATTCACTATATCTGGTCTCCCCAGGACCCTGCATTCACTATATCTGCTCTCCCCAGGACCCTGCATTCACTATATCTGGTCTCCCCAGGACACTGCATTCACTATATCTGCTCTCCCCAGGACCCTGCATTCACTATATCTGCTCTCCCCAGGACCCTGCATTCACTATATCTGGTCTCCCCAGTAGCCTGCATTCACTATATCTGGTCTCCCCAGGACTCTGCATTCACTATATCTAGTCTCCCCAGGACTCTGCATTCACTATATCTGGTCTCCCCAGGAGCCTGCATTCACTATATCTGGTCTCCCCAGGACTCTGCATTCACTATATGTGGTCTAACCAGGACCCTGCATTCACTATATCTGGTCTCCCCAGGACCCTGTATTCACTATATCTGGTCTCCTCAGGACCCTGTATTCACTATATCTGGTCTCCCCAGGACCCTGTATTCACTATATCTGGTCTCCTCAGGACCCTGCATTCACTATATCTGGTCTCCCCAGGACCCTGTATTCACTATATCTGGTCTCCCCAGGAGCCTGCATTCACTATATCTGGTCTCCCCAGAAGCCTGTATTCACTATATCTGGTCTAACCAGGACCCTGCATTCACTATATCTGGTCTCCCCAGGACCCTGCATTCACTATATCTGGTCTCCCCAGGACACTGCATTCACTATATCTGCTCTCCCCAGGACCCTGCATTCACTATATCTGCTCTCCCCAGGACCCTGCATTCACTATATCTGGTCTCCCCAGTAGCCTGCATTCACTATATCTGGTCTCCCCAGGACTCTGCATTCACTATATCTAGTCTCCCCAGGACTCTGCATTCACTATATCTGGTCTCCCCAGGAGCCTGCATTCACTATATCTGGTCTCCCCAGGACTCTGCATTCACTATATGTGGTCTAACCAGGACCCTGCATTCACTATATCTGGTCTCCCCAGGACCCTGTATTCACTATTTCTGGTCTCCTCAGGACCCTGTATTCACTATATCTGGTCTCCCCAGGACCCTGTATTCACTATATCTGGTCTCCTCAGGACCCTGCATTCACTATATCTGGTCTCCCCAGGACCCTGTATTCACTATATCTGGTCTCCCCAGGAGCCTGCATTCACTATATCTGGTCTCCCCAGAAGCCTGTATTCACTATATCTGGTCTAACCAGGACCCTGCATTCACTATATCTGGTCTCCCCAGGAGCCTGCAGTCACTATATCTGCTCTCCCCAGGAACCTGCATTCACTATATCTGGTCTCCTCAGGATCCTGCATTTACTATATCTGGTCTCCCCAGGACTCTGCATTCACTATATCTGGTCTCCCTAGAAGCCTGCATTTACTATATCTGGTCTCCCCAGGACCCTGCATTCACTATATCTGGTCTCCCCAGGACTCTGCATTCACTATATCTAGTCTCCCCAGGACTCTGCATTCACTATATCTGGTCTCCCCAGGAGCCTGCATTCACTATATCTGGTCTCCCCAGGACTCTGCATTCACTATATGTGGTCTAACCAGGACCCTGCATTCACTATATCTGGTCTCCCCAGGACCCTGTATTCACTATATCTGGTCTCCTCAGGACCCTGTATTCACTATATCTGGTCTCCCCAGGACCCTGTATTCACTATATCTGGTCTCCTCAGGACCCTGTATTCACTATATCTGGTCTCCCCAGGACCCTGCATTCACTATATCTGGTCTCCCCAGGACCCTGTATTCACTATATCTGGTCTCCCCAGGAGCCTGCATTCACTATATCTGGTCTCCCCAGAAGCCTGCATTCACTATATCTGGTCTCCCCAGAAGCCTGTATTCACTATATCTGGTCTAACCAGGACCCTGCATTCACTATATCTGGTCTCCCCAGGAGCCTGCAGTCACTATATCTGCTCTCCCCAGGAACCTGCATTCACTATATCTGGTCTCCTCAGGATCCTGCATTTACTATATCTGGTCTCCCCAGGACTCTGCATTCACTATATCTGGTCTCCCTAGAAGCCTGCATTTACTATATCTGGTCTCCCCAGGACTCTGCATTCACTATATCTGGTCTCCCCAGGACCCTGCATTCACTATATCTGCTCTCCCCAGGATCCTGCATTCACTATATCTGCTCTCCCCAGGACCCTGCATTCACTATATCTGCTCTCCCCAGGATCCTGCATTCACTATATCTGGTCTCCCCAGGAGCCTGCATTCACTATATCTGGTCTCCCACAGTACACAGAACATGGAAATGCAATTATGTTAGTGAATATAAACTGCTAAATGTCTTTTCTCATCAGCAGTATATAGCAGTCGTGTGACTTCTATTGGTGCCTGGTTAAAGCTTGTCTCCTCGGACTGTCCTATGAGGCTGTAGGAACCCTGACCCTCTGTTTGGACCTGTGCTGATTGGCCCTTGTGCTGATCACATACACTCTCTCAAAAGAAAAAACTCTCTAGCAACACACACCAAACTGAGCATGTGCAGAGTGCCCCCAAGGCAATCAAAAACAATGCCGCTTCTGCCAGGGGGGCAGGGCCGAGTCATACGCCGTCATATCTCCTTTCTGAATCCGGGCCAATGAGTGCTGATTGGAGAGAGTGAAATTCTCTATTGAAGTGGAAGATCTTCTTGCTGAAGTTCCACTATTTTTCTTTGTGCAAACTGGGAAAAGATGTGAGCGATGGAATAGCGATCAGTCACTTGTCGGGAATTGCCGTTATCTGCGCGGGGACGACGGAGCCGAGCTTCATATCAGGAAGACTTGGAGGGAATGAATTGCCCTCTCGGTGCCAACTGAGTGCCATTTCCATGAGCCTCATCCAGCCAACAAGCGTTCCCTAGAACATGTGCTGTGATGATTGCAGTCGGAGAACACTCGCCAAACGCATAATCGCTCGAAATCTCTCTCATTTATGCCCTGAAAAGATAACAGGAAAATGTTCAGCACGAGAAACAAGACCCTGAAAAGTTTCCTTTTTCATTTTTGTGTCTTCCTCCCTGTCCTGAAACTCTCAGGGGCCATTGCGGTGTCAGTAATGTAGACTCACCTGCCATTGTTTTCTGGGGTTGTTTCTTGTCTTTTGCTCCTGAGGGGTGGGGCTTGGTGGAAGATAGGCGGAGTCTGTCTGCTTGCAAACTGCCACGGGATGAAATATACTATTGCATATTTACCAAGATAGATGTCTAGGTGTGGCCTGGGCACACTACCCACAGGAAAAGAGAACTCACACTAGTGGGGGCTGGTGCTCAAAATTTTTGGGGGGCGCAAACAAGCTGAAAAAAAACCACATCAATTGCAGCCACTGTGCCCATCAGACGCAGACACTGTGCCCATCAAACGCAGACACTGTGCCCATCAAACGCAGACACTGTGCCCATCAAACGCAGACACTGTGCCCATCAAACGCAGACACTGTGCCCATCAAACGCAGACACTGTGCCCATCAAACGCAGACACTGTGCCATCAAATGCAGCCACTGTGCCATCAAATGCAGCCACTGTGCTATCAAATGCAGCCACTGTGCCCATCAAACGCAGCTACTGTGCCCATCAAATGCAGCCACTGTGCCCATCAAATGCAGCCACTGTGCCATCAAATGCAGCCACTGTGCCCATCAAACGCAGCTACTGTGCCCATCAAATGCAGCCACTGTGCCCATCAAATGCAGCCACTGTGCCATCAAATGCAGCCACTGTGCCATCAAATGCAGCCACTGTGCCCATCAAATGCAGCCACTGTGCCATCAAATGCAGCCACTGTGCCCATCAAATGCAGCCACTGTGCCCATCAAACGCAGCCACTGTGCCCATCAAGCGCAGTCCTGTTCCCATCAAGCGCAGTCAATGTGCCCATCAAAGGCAGCCACTGTGCCCATCAAATGCAGCCGCTGTGCCCATCAAATGCAGCCGATGTGCCATCAAATGCAGCCACTTAGCCATCAAATGTTTGCTTTTGGGCAGCAATACAGTTGCAGAAACACAATAAATTTAACAACAAAACAAAGTGCACAAAGTGGGCTTCTCTCTACATGCACACGACTCTTCATTTTGCCTTTCTCACTTTTAGAACGTTTCTAAAAATTGTCTAATTTTACGCCTTTTGCTGAAGGCTCTGATGCTTTTTGTTTCCAGTTGTAATGCTTTTTTTCTGCTAGTTTTTATGCTTTTTGTTACATTGTTTATGATGTGTTTTTTTTCAGTTATCATGCCCTTTGCTTCCAGTTTCAATGCATTTTGAAATGCTCTTTGAAACAACAATGAAGTATTTTTTTGTAAGCTTTATGAAAAATTCCACAGAATGCAGTTGTATGTAGTTGTACTGTTCCTTTCCTGGCTTATTTTCTTTTGGTTTTAATGCTTTTTGCTTTCAGTGTTGATACCTTTTTCTTCTAGTTTCATGATTTTTACTTTATGCCTTTTTCTTCTTGTGATGAATTTTCTGAAAGTTTTTGCTTCAATGTTAATGATATCTTTTCTCTTTTTTTGTCCTTAATCCCTTTGTTATCAGTTTTTATGCCTTTTGCTTCCATTCTTCTGCTTCTAGTTGTAATGCCCTATCTGCTCTCCCCAGGACCCTGCATTCACTATATCTGGTCTCCCCAGGACCCTGCATTCACTATATCTGGTCTCCCCAGGACCCTGCATTCACTATATCTGGTCTCCCCAGGACCCTGCATTCACTATATCTGGTCTCCCCAGGACCCTGCATTCACTATATCTGCTCTCCCCAGGACCCTGCATTCACTATATCTGGTCTCCCCAGGACCCTGCATTCACTATATCTGCTCTCCCCAGGACCCTGCATTCACTATATCTGCTCTCCCCAGGACCCTGCATTCACTATATCTGGTCTCCCCAGTAGCCTGCATTCACTATATCTGGTCTCCCCAGGACTCTGCATTCACTATATCTAGTCTCCCCAGGACTCTGCATTCACTATATCTGGTCTCCCCAGGAGCCTGCATTCACTATATCTGGTCTCCCCAGGACTCTGCATTCACTATATGTGGTCTAACCAGGACCCTGCATTCACTATATCTGGTCTCCCCAGGACCCTGTATTCACTATATCTGGTCTCCTCAGGACCCTGTATTCACTATATCTGGTCTCCCCAGGACCCTGTATTCACTATATCTGGTCTCCTCAGGACCCTGCATTCACTATATCTGGTCTCCCCAGGACCCTGTATTCACTATATCTGGTCTCCCCAGGAGCCTGCATTCACTATATCTGGTCTCCCCAGAAGCCTGTATTCACTATATCTGGTCTAACCAGGACCCTGCATTCACTATATCTGGTCTCCCCAGGAGCCTGCAGTCACTATATCTGCTCTCCCCAGGAACCTGCATTCACTATATCTGGTCTCCTCAGGATCCTGCATTTACTATATCTGGTCTCCCCAGGACTCTGCATTCACTATATCTGGTCTCCCTAGAAGCCTGCATTTACTATATCTGGTCTCCCCAGGACCCTGCATTCACTATATCTGGTCTCCCCAGGACTCTGCATTCACTATATCTAGTCTCCCCAGGACTCTGCATTCACTATATCTGGTCTCCCCAGGAGCCTGCATTCACTATATCTGGTCTCCCCAGGACTCTGCATTCACTATATGTGGTCTAACCAGGACCCTGCATTCACTATATCTGGTCTCCCCAGGACCCTGTATTCACTATATCTGGTCTCCTCAGGACCCTGTATTCACTATATCTGGTCTCCCCAGGACCCTGTATTCACTATATCTGGTCTCCTCAGGACCCTGTATTCACTATATCTGGTCTCCCCAGGACCCTGCATTCACTATATCTGGTCTCCCCAGGACCCTGTATTCACTATATCTGGTCTCCCCAGGAGCCTGCATTCACTATATCTGCTCTCCCCAGAAGCCTGCATTCACTATATCTGGTCTCCCCAGAAGCCTGTATTCACTATATCTGGTCTAACCAGGACCCTGCATTCACTATATCTGGTCTCCCCAGGAGCCTGCAGTCACTATATCTGCTCTCCCCAGGAACCTGCATTCACTATATCTGGTCTCCTCAGGATCCTGCATTTACTATATCTGGTCTCCCCAGGACTCTGCATTCACTATATCTGGTCTCCCTAGAAGCCTGCATTTACTATATCTGGTCTCCCCAGGACCCTGCATTCACTATATCTGGTCTCCCCAGGAGCCTGCATTCACTATATCTGGTCTCCCCAGGACTCTGCATTCACTATATCTGGTCTCCCCAGGACCCTGCATTCACTATATCTGCTCTCCCCAGGATCCTGCATTCACTATATCTGCTCTCCCCAGGACCCTGCATTCACTATATCTGCTCTCCCCAGGATCCTGCATTCACTATATCTGGTCTCCCCAGGAGCCTGCATTCACTATATCTGGTCTCCCACAGTACACAGAACATGGAAATGCAATTATGTTAGTGAATATAAACTGCTAAATGTCTTTTCTCATCAGCAGTATATAGCAGTCGTGTGACTTCTATTGGTGCCTGGTTAAAGCTTGTCTCCTCGGACTGTCCTATGAGGCTGTAGGAACCCTGACCCTCTGTTTGGACCTGTGCTGATTGGCCCTTGTGCTGATCACATACACTCTCTCAAAAGAAAAAACTCTCTAGCAACACACACCAAACTGAGCATGTGCAGAGTGCCCCCAAGGCAATCAAAAACAATGCCGCTTCTGCCAGGGGGGCAGGGCCGAGTCATACGCTCGGCGGCTATGGACGCCGAGTGTATGACACGGGAGCGCGCCCGCAAGGCAACCCCCTCGGGAGAGAGATTCCCAGAGGGGGGTTAGCTATTGCAGGGAGGAGCCAAGAGAGCCGCCATGGGACCCCAGAAGAGGACGATCAGGGCCACTCTGTGCAAAACGAACTGAATAGTGGAGGTAAGTATGATGTGTTTGTTATTTAAAAAAAATAATTAACCTTTACAACCACTTTAAACCTCAAGCCTCATGAAAACTGCCACCGAACGCACTTCTGCAGACTTTTTCGCGGCTGTTTCCGTGGTTGGGTTTCTTAGTAAATCTCCGGAGCATTGTTAACCACTTAACCCCCGGACCATATTGCTGGTCCAAGACCAGGCCACTTTTTGCGATTCGGCACTGCGTCGCTTTAACTGACAATTGCGCGGTCGTGCGGCGTGGCTCCCAAACAAAATTGGCGTCCTTTTTTCCCCACAAATAGAGCTTTCTTTTGGTGGTATTTGATTACCTCTGCTGTTTTTATATTTTGCGCTATAAACAAAAATAGAGCGACAATTTAAAAAAAATTCAATATTTTTTACTTTTTGCTATAATAAATATGCCCCAAAAATATATATAAAATTTTTTTTTTTTTTCCTCAGTTTAGGCCGATACGTATTCTTCTACATATTTTTCGTAAAAAAAATCGCAATAAGCATTTATTGATTGGTTTGCGCAAAAGTTATAGCGTTTACAAAATAGGGGGTAGTTTTATGACATTTTTATTAATATTTTATTTTTACTAATAATGGCGGCGATCAGCGTTTTTTTTTTCCGGTACTGCGACATTATGGCGGACACTTCGGACACTTTTGACACATTTTTGGGACCATTGGCATTTGATTACTATAAAAATGACACTGGCAGGGAAGGGGTTAACACTAGGGGGCGACGAAGGAGTTAAAGCGGGAGTTCACCCTAAAAACATTTTTTAACATTAGATTGGGCCTAATTACGGGAAGCAGAATCGGGTGTTTTGTTTAAAATCAATGCAGTACTTACCGTTTTAGAGATCGATGTTCTCCGCCGCTTCCGGGTATGGTCTTCAGGACTGGGCGTTCCTATTTGATTGACAGCCTTCCGACGGTCGCATACGGCGCCTGCGCACCGACGTTCGGCTACTTTCGGAAACTGGCGACGGTCGGAAGGCTGTCAGTCAAATAGGAACGCCCAGTCCCGAAGACCATACCCGGAAGCGGCGGAGAACATCGATCTCTAAAACAGTAAGTACTGCATTGATTTTAAACAAAACACCCGATTCTGCTTCCCGTAATTAGGCCCAATCTAATGTTAAAATTGTATGAACAGACAATCAGGCATTTCTGCCCCTAAGGCCCCGTACACACGACCGACGGACCAGTTTCAGCAGACAAGTTCGGTCGTGTGTACGGCCGACCGGACAGGTTTCCAGCGTACATTTGTCCAACCGACCGTTTTGCAGCGGACAAATGTTTCTTAGCATGCTAAGAAACATGTCCGCTGGAAGCCTGTCCGTCGGACATGTTCGGTCGTCTGTACAGACTCACCGGACATGTCCGATCGGCCGCCATCCCTCACTTGCGTCAAATCACTTCGACGCATGCGTGGAAGCATTGAACTTCCAGGGCCGCGCACGTCGCTGCGTCATCGTCGCCGCGACGGCGCGGCCTTGTCACCGCGTATCGTGTACACGCGGATTTATGTTTGATGGTGTGTACAACCATCAGACAGAAATCTCCGGGCGGACATGTCCGCTGAAAACGGTCCGGCAGACCGTTTTCAGCGAACAGTCCGTCCGTCTGTACGAGGCCTTAGGCCTCGTACACACCACCGGATCTGTCCGATGAAAACGGTCCCCGGACCGTTTTCATCGGACATGTCCGCAGGGATCATTTGGTCTGATGGCTGTACACACCATCAGATCAAATTTCCCGCGGACAGGATTTGCGGTGATGTGGCCGCGCCGTGGCCGCGATGATGACGCGGCAACATGCGTGACCCTGGAAGGTCAATGCTTCCACGCATGCGTCGAATCACTTCGACGCATGCGAGGGCTTTCGGCCGAGCGGACATGTCCGGTGAGTCGTACAGACGACCGAACATGTCCGACGGACAGGCTTCCAGCGGACATGTTTCTTAGCATGCTAAGAAACATTTGTCCGCTGGAAACCTGTCCGATCCGTTTGGAAAATTGTCCGGTCGGCCGTACACACGACTGAACATGTCCGCGGAAACTGGTCCGATGGACCAGTTTCAGCGGACATGTTCGGTCGTGTGTACGAGGCCTGACAGGACTAGGCATGTGCATTTCGTTTCGTTCCGAATCGAAATTCGGACGAATTTTTCATTATTCGGACATTCGGATGCATACGAATTCCCGAATTGCAATATTAATGAATTTACCGAATCCGAACGAACGTTTTCGATTCCGAATCGAAAACCCGCGGCGGAATTTTTTTTTTTTTTTTCGAATTCTGATCGAATTTCGATTTGGAATTCGAAAAAAACATTTTATTTTTTTTATTTTTTTGGAATTCCGATCGAATTTCGTCCGCGGGTTTTCGATTTGGAATTCACATTTTTTTTTTTCCGAATTCCGATCGAATTTCGTCCACGGGTTTTCGATTTGGAATTCGGAAAAAATTTTTTTTATTTTTTTTATTTTTTTAATTCCGATCGAAATTCGTCTGCGGGTTTTCGATTTGGAATTCGATTTTTTTTTTTTTTTTTTTTCGAATTCCGGTCGAATTTCGAAATTATATTCGAAAAGAGACTATTTGTTGTCGAATCTGGTCGAAATACTTTCGAATTCGACCGGATTTTTCGAAATTCGGTCGAAAACTAACGAGTTGCGAAAACGAATTTAACACATGTAACGAACCTAACTTAACGAAATTAATTAAATAACGAATTAAAACGAAACGAAACTAAACAAAATTTTCCCTTTTGCACATGCCTAGACAGGACCGTTTACACACACAGCTCCCGGTTCTCGCTCTGTAACAAGCGATCGCGGGTGCCCGGGGGCGATCGCGCCCGCCGGGCACGCGCGCCAGGGGCGGACGGGGGGGGGCGGCACGTGCACGCCTCCGGCAACATGCGCGTGTCCCTATTGGCTGCTCGGCGAGATGACGTACATTTACGTGATCTCGCCCAGCAGAGCTGACCTGCCGCCGTATAACTGCGGCAGGTGGTCGGCAAGCAGTTAAAAGATGGAGTTCCTTTGAAGTATTTGCTGGATAGAAAAGATTGGGTAGACACAACTGAACCGGAGAGAGCGAGAATGTTCACCCGATCCATCAGAGGCTAAACAGGCCAGACGAGGAGTGAAAATAAACCGAGCCACTGAAGCTCACGTTGATTGCTTTCTTCCACTTCAGCTCTCTCGGAAAAGAGACAATTTCTCGTTTTTCTGTTTCGCCCAGAAGTTTGGTGTCGTCCGGTGCGGTCCGCGGGAACTCAAAGGTACGTGACCTCTCTGAATCGAGGGCAAAAGCTTTTATCTTTCCCCTTGTAAATTGCCCGTAGGATGCCGTATAAAGAACGTCGTCTGGGAAACACTGGCATTGGTCTTTGATTACCTTCATTTGTTCCCGTCCTTCCTCTGCTTGTCTCTCCTATAAAACCCTCTCGTTCTTCAGGAACTAAATTCAATTTGTAAACCGTCTGCCTCGGCAGTGTAAAGTCTGCGGACAAAAAACGCCAAGGGAGCGCTGCCCTCTCCCGCAGCTCCTCGGAGACGCTCTGCGCTCTTTGCACTTCCCGTCATCAAAGACGAGGCAATTACGGTTCGACTCTGAACGCCGTTGAAAGTCGGGAGCTCAAGAAAAAGCCGCGCCGGGTCAGTTTAGTCGCGAGTCTGGCGGAGAGGAGTCGGTGCCCCCTCTCTGACTGTGCGTCTGTTGTACGCTGTTCCAAATTCTTGTAGTATCTTCGGGGTGCCTGACATACTTTTCTCTGCCAAAGGAAGCGAGAGAGAAAGTTCAGATTTAAAAGGAATCTCTCAAGTATTTACAGTAAGGGGGGGGGGGGGGATACGAAGACGCGTATAGCTTACCTGTATGCAGCATTTAAAATAGATCTAAAAACCCAACCACGTCCATACTTAACATGGCGTGCGTAAAGTTAAACCACCTTATAGCAGGGGTAACCTTACGCTTACGGAAACGACGTAAACTACGGCGACGCGGCGTAAATACGTTCGGGAATCGGCGTATCATGCTCATTTGCATATACGCCACCTAGCGGCCAGCGCAGTATTGCATTTAAGATCCGACTGTGTAAGTGACTTACGCCAGTCGGATCTACGCCATATCTATGCGTAACTGATTCTAAGAATCACGTCGCATAGATACCCAGGGCCAGAAACAGAGATACACCGTCGTATTTCTTAGAGAATCTGGCCCAAAATGTTCATGTCGTTTTATTTTATTTTTTGAAGTTGCTTTCAATCTCTTCAAAGTTGCAGCTTTCATTAAAAAATTATATTTGGTGATCTTGCCTTGGAGGTACAGCTTTTTATAGGGCAGGGTTTGACAAATTTGCTTGGAATCCAGGAGCCAGCTAAAAAAGTTAGGAGCCAGAATACGCGCCCCGTCCCGCCGAGCTTGCGGAAGCGAACGCATACGTGAGTAGCGCCCGCATATGTAAACGGTGTTCAAACCACACATGTGAGGTATCGCCGCGATTGGTAGAGCGAGAGCAATAATTCTAGCCCTGGACCACCTCTGTAACTCAAAACATGCAACCTGTAGATTTTATTAAATGTCGCCTATGGAGATTTTAAAGGGTAAAAGTTTGTCGGCATTCCACGAGCGGACGCAATTTTGAAGCGTGACATGTTGGGTATCAATTTACTCGGCGTAACATTAACTTTACTGTTGTCTTATTTTTTAATTGAAAAAAGTGTAATTTTTTTCCCAAAAAAGTGCGCTTGTAAGACCGCTGCGCAAATACGGTGTGACAGAAAGTATTGCAACGATCACCATTTTATTCTCTAGGGTGTTAGAATAAAAAAATATATATAACATTTGGGGGTTCTAATTAGAGGGAAGGAGATGGCAGTGAAAATAGTGAAAAATGACATTAGAATTGCTGTTTAACTTGTAATGCCAACGGCCACCACCAGATGGCGCCAGCTGACAGAAGGAAGAGCTTGGGACTTCACAAGGCCGCAAAGCCGCGGCCTCAATTACCAGCCGTCATGGGCCTGCCGCGATCGCGCGGCAGGGGAGGTGGGGGCGCACTGAGACACAGGATCCTGTGCCTCCGTGTGCCCCCACCTCCCCCCACTGCGTGAGCGCGGCGGGCCCACGGCGGCCGGTAATTGAGGCCACGGTTTTGCGGCCTTGTAGGCCGCAAAGCCGCGGCCTCAATTACCGGCGGGCGCCAGGTCACAATTTCTTGTCGCAATTGCGACCTTGCGCCCGGATATTGTCGACCCCTGTTATAGGGTGACAACGATCGGTCCCTAGCTACCAATTGTACTCCCTGACATGCACCCCTTGTGGGGATTAGGAGCAGCCATGCTGATAAGGATTGATAACCCCTGGCACAACTTCAGAGCATAAACCATTCTGCCTTTGATTCAAATTCATAATACATGCAGACACAGGGGGGAGTTTAGTCTACATCCTTCACCGTCCGTCCCAACGTCAAGAGAAGGAACTTTATTGCCAGCACAGCTTTATAGACAAAATTACATCATTCATATGAGCACATCTGATTGGTTCATCAACATATTGGGGGGCAGATTCAGAAAGATCAGCGTAATTTTCGGCGGGCGTAGCGCATCTCATATGCGTTTCGCCGCCGTAACTTAGAGAGGCGAGTACCGTATTCAGAAAGAACTTGCGCTCTAAGTTACGGCGGCGTAGTGTAAATGGGCCGGCGTAAGCCCCGCCTAATTCAAATTATCAAGGCAGTGGGCGTGTTGTATTACAATGAGCCGTGACCCCATGTAAATGAGGGGCTAACCAAACGGCGCATGCACGTGCATGCTCAGAATCACGTCGCAAATACTCCCTAGGATACGTCGGCTCAATGCTTTGTCGACGTGAACGTAACCTACGCCCATCCCCATTCACGTACGACTTACGCAAACAACGTAAAATACGACGCTGTTCCGACGCCCATACCTTAACATGACTTACCCCTGCTTTATGAGGGGTAAACTTACGCCGGACCGACGCCTTACGTAAACGGCGTAGCTAAATCCGACGGGCGCAAGTACATTTCTGAATCAGCGTATCTTGCGTCAGTCGTATCTTGGACTAATTCTGGCGTATCTGATTCTTTGAATCAGGCGCATGGATACGACGCCTCACATTCGGACTTACGACGGCGTATCTGGAGATACGCCGTCGTAAATCCTTTGTGAATCTGGGCCATAGTCTCTTATTACACGTCCCTGTTGCCACAAGGTCTTTTCACTCAGACGCACGGGGTCCTTGACTCAGACTCACAGGGGCCATGGAAGGAGTGAGTAACAGCTGTCTTCATTTATCACTTAAGAAGGGTTGTTTAACTCTATAATGACTTTTAAGGAAAGTAACAGTATTGTAATGCACACACATATATATCAAGAAGTAAAATAAATAAAACAATATAAGAAAGGAAAGCAATATTTGAGTGGTTTAGGAGAAAAGTAACATAAACACAAAATAATCATTTTATTTAACTCCATCACAATGCTAACACACATTGTGCAGGCATGGTCCACCGTTAGACTATGTCATAGGGTGACCACATTTCCAAACTACCATACAGCACAGTGATTGGACACAAGAGGCAGGATTTATTTCTCCAATCACAAGCAGGGGGCAGGGATTGTGCTCCTCCAGGCATTCCCGGCCAGGGCAAGTACTGTCAAGTGAGTAAAGCGGTGATGTGACTGCCTTTTTTGGGGGCATCAGATTCCCCCAAAAATATATATTAAAAAAAAAAACTTCCTCAGTTTATACCAATACGTATTCTACATATTTTTGGTAAAAAAAAAAGCAATAAGCGTTTATTGATTGGTTTGCGTGAAAGTTATAGCGTTTACAAAATAGGGGATGGTTTTATGGCATTTTTATTAATATAATTTTTTTTACTAGTAATATCGTGACTGTGACATTATGGCAGGCACATCGGACACTTTTGACACTACTTTGGGACCACGGTGCTATAAAAATGCACTGATTACTGTGAAAATGACACTGGCAGTGAAGGGGTTAACCACTAGGGGGCGCTAAAGGGGTTAAGTGTTCCCTAATGTGTGTTTCTTACTGTAAGGGGGCGTGGCTGGGCGTGTGACGTCACTGATCGTCGTTCCCTATGACAGGGAACAGACAATCAGTGACAGGCTCACTAGGAAGCACGGGGAGAGGTTTGTTTACAGTGACCTCTCCCCGTTCTTTCTCTCTGTGACCCGATCGCGGGACACCGGCGGCGATCGGGTCCCCTTTTCCCACAGGGACAGTCATGGAGAAGAGGACCGGGTCGCGAGTGCGGCGCCGGCGGCGTGCTCACGACCCACGGTTGGGCTTCTTAAAGGGGACTTACCTTTACGTCCATATGCCCAGCCGTGCCATTCTGCCGACGTATTTAGTCGCGCAGCGGTCCTTAAGCGGTTAAAGTGGAGTTCCACCCAAATGTCAGCAGCTATAAAAAAGTGTAGCTGCTGACATTTATTAAACATACTCACCTGTTCAGCGTGGCGGCCGCCCGAAGACTCACTCTTCTCCCCCTCCTCTCAGCGGCCCCCGGTGTTGTAAGTGTGGGGGCGCCCGTTTCACGTTCTTCAGCTCCTCCATAGGTTTAAGCTGGGGCTGTACACATCATATGTCAGGCTAGGCTAGAGCATGGCTGCCAAGCTGGCACCACATTCATGCCCAGATCAGCAATGTGACGGTTGTGGAAATTTGCGTTTGATGAGCGGCTGAAATAAGTGCCTGCTGCAACCAGCTCTTCCGCCGCAGCAACCAGCTTGCCTGAAATAAATGGAGTACGAGCCGCCTCTGGGCATTTCAGCTATGTAACTATGTTCAGATATAACTCGGCGCCATATGCTACCCTGGCACATCCTGCTTGCGTTCTGCACAATAATTCCCCCGTCACATTGTTATTTTGTCATTGCGTTTGATGGAATTGAGTTGCTTCGAGAAGGGTCACTAATTAACACTGACGTGATTTTTATAGGAAAATTTCGTCCTTGCTGAAATATAAAAAGCAATTGAGAACTTGGGGAGGTGGTCTGAGGGGGGGGAGCCCTGCAAGGTGTCCGTCACTGAACGTCTTCCACAGTTTGTCCTTGATGAACGTAAAAGCGGTGCCTTCAGAGCTTTCCTGAGTGGACAGCTTTGCCATAAAGGATATCTACATTATGGGTGGTGTGGAGTGGGGTGGTGAAACTCTAAAGCCCTGTACACACGATCGGTTTCATCGGACAAACTGATCGTGTGTGGGCCCCATCGGTTTGTTTTCCATCGGTGATGGAAATGTTTTAAAATGCTCCTATGGAAAAAAAAACGAAAAAAAAAATACGAAAAAAAGAAGAAAGAAAAGAAAAAATAACGATCGTCTGCGTGGAAGTCCATTGGTCAAATATCCACGCATGCTCAGAATCAAGCCGGCGCATGCTCGGAAGCATCGAACTTCATTTTTCTCAGCACGTCGTAGTGTTTTACGTCACCGCGTTGGACACGTTCGGATTTTGGACCGATGGTGTGTAGGCAAGACTGATGAAGTCGGATATCCGACAAAAAAATCCATCGGATTAGATTCCATCAGATATGCGATCGTGTGTACAGGGCTTAACATGAGTGGGAAGTTCTTTCATCCTTCCCTGGTCACATAAGTCAATGCATAGGTGTGCGCAGCCTATTACATTAGGGTGTGCATTAGGGCGAGCATAATCCGTTCCAGGAGAATGCTCGTAATCCAAAGCACTTGCATATCAAAGCGAGTTTCCCCATTGAAGTCAATGGAAATGAAAATAATTTGTTCCGCATCGACTTCAATGGCATGCAATACCGCATGTGGCCAGAGGCAGAAGTGGCGCCGGAGAGCCTTGGAAATTGCCGAAAAGGCCCGAGGACACCTTGGCTGACCTCGGAAAGACTTTGTTGCAGAGATTTGCCGAGGTCAGCCAAGCTGTCCTCGGGCCTTTCCGAACGGCTCCGGCGCCCCCCCACCTTAGGTCAAACGCGGTACTGCACACCGCTTTGGCCTGAATCGTGCTAGTTTCGCGAGACAACACTCAAAAACCGAGTTGTGATTTTTAAAAGTGCTCGTATTGCGAAACATCTTTGGGCTGTACCTCCTTGGAGTTTGGCCTCCTTTGTACATCGTTGGACTGTACCTCCTTGGAGTTTGCCCTCCTTTGTACATCGTTGGACTGTACATCCTTGGAGTTTGGCGTCCTTTGTACATCGTTGGGCTGTACATCCTTGGAGTTTGTCCTCCTTTGTACATCGTTGGACTGTACATCCTTGGAGTTTTGCCTCCTTAGAACATTGTTGAACTGTACATCCTTGGAGTTTGGCCTCCTTTGTACAGTGTTGGACTGTACATCCTTGGAGTTTGGCCTCCTTTGTACATCGTTGGACTGTACATCCTTGGAGTTTGGCCTCCTTTGTACATCGTTGGACTGTACATCCTTGGAGTTTGGTGTCCTTTGAAAATCGTTGGGCTGTACATCCTTGGAGTTTGGCGTCCTTTGTACATCGTTGGGCTGTACATCCTTGGAGTTTGTCCTCCTTTGTACATCGTTGGACTGTACATCCTTGGAGTTTGGCCTCCTTAGAACATCGTTGAACTGTACATCCTTGGAGTTTGGCCTCCTTTGTACATTGTTGGACTGTACATCCTTGGAGTTTGGCCTCCTTTGTACATCGTTGGACTGTACATCCTTGGAGTTTGGCCTCCTTTGTACAGTGTTGGACTGTACATCCTTGGAGTTTGGCCTCCTTTGTACATCGTTGGGCTGTACATCCTTGGAGTTTTGCCTCCTTAGAACATCGTTGGACTGTACATCCTTGGAGTTTGGCCTCGTTTGTACATCGTTGGACTGTACATCCTTGGAGTTTGGCCTCCTTTGTACATCGTTGGACTGTACATCCTTGGAGTTTGGCGTTCTTTTTACATTGTTGGGCTGTACATCCTTGGAGTTTGTCCTCCTTTGTACATCGTTGGACTGTACATCCTTGGAGTTTGGCCTCCTTAGAACATCGTTGGACTGTACATCCTTGGAGTTTGTCCTCCTTTGTGCATCGTTGGGCTGTACATCCTTGGAGTTTGGCCTCCTTAGAACATCGTTGAACTGTACATCCTTGGAGTTTGGCCTCCTTTGCACATCGTTGGACTGTACATCTTTGGAGTTTGTCCTCCTTTGTACATCGTTGGACTGTACATCCTTGGAGTTTGGCCTCCTTTGTACATCGTTGGGCTGTACATCCTTGGAGTTTGGCGTCCTTTGTACATCGTTGGACTGTACATCCTTGGAGTTTGGCCTCCTTTGTTTCAATCGTTGGGCTGTACATCTTTGGAGTTTGGCCTCCTTCGTACATCGTTGAATTGTACATCCTTGGAGTTTGTCCTCCTTTGTACATCGTTGAACTGTACATCCTTGGAGTTTTGCCTCCTTTGCACATCGTTGAACTGTACATCCTTGGAGTTTGGCCTCCTTTGCACATCGTTGAACTGTACATCCTTGGAGTTTGGCCTCCTTTGTACATCGTTGGACTGAATATCCTTGGAGTTTGTCCTCCTTTGTACATCGTTGGACTGTACATCCTTGGAGTTTGTCCTCCTTTGTACATCGTTGGACTGTACATCCTTGGAGTTTGGCCTCCTTTGCACATCGTTGGACTGTACATCCTTGGAGTTTGGCCTCCTTTGCACATCGTTGGGCTGTACATTCTTGGAGTTTGTCCTCCTTTGTACATCGTTGGACTGTACATCCTTGGAGTTTGGCCTCCTTAGAACATCGTTGGACTGTACATCCTTGGAGTTTGGCCTCCTTTGCACATCGTTGGGCTGTACATTCTTGGAGTTTGTCCTCCTTTGTACATCGTTGGACTGTACATCCTTGGAGTTTGGCCTCCTTAGAACATCGTTGGACTGTACATCCTTGGAGTTTGGCCTCCTTTGCACATCGTTGGACTGTACATCCTTGGAGTTTGGCCTCCTTTGTACATCGCTGGACTGTACATCCTTGGAGTTTGGCCTCCTTTGCACATCATTTGACTGTACATCCTTGGAGTTTGTCCTCCTTTGTACATTGTTGGACTGTACCTCCTTGGAGTTTGGCCTCCTTTGTACATTGTTGGACTGTACATCCTTGGAGTTTGGCCTCCTTTGTACATTGTTGGACTGTACCTCCTTGGAGTTTGGCCTCCTTTGTACATCGCTGGACTGTACATCCTTGGAGTTTGGCCTCCTTTGCACATCGTTGGACTGTACATCCTTGGAGTTTGGCCTCCTTTGTACATCGTGGGACTGTACATCCTTGGAGTTTGGCCTCCTTTGCACATTGTTGGGCTGTACCTCCTTGGAGTTTGGCCTCCTTTGTACATCGTTGGACTGTACATCCTTGGAGTTTGGCCTCCTTTGTACATCGTTGGACTGTACATCCTTGGAGTGTGGTGTCTTTTGTACATTGTTGGACTGTACATCCTTGGAGTTTGGCCTCCTTTGTACATCGTTGGACTGAACATCTTTGGAGTTTGGCCTCCTTTGTACATCGTTGGGCTGTACATCCTTGGAGTTTTTCCTCCTTTGTACATCGTTGGGCTGTACATCCTTGGAGTTTTTCCTCCTTTGTACATCGTTGGAATGTACATGCTTGGAGTTTGGCCTCCTTTGCACATTGTTGGAATGTACATCCTTGGAGTTTGGCCTCCTTTGTACATCGTTGGGCTGTACATCCTTGGAGTTTTTCCTCCTTTGTACATCGTTGGGCTGTACATCCTTGGAGTTTGGCCTCCTTTGCACATTGTTGGAATGTACATCCTTGGAGTTTGGCCTCCTTTGTACATCGTTGGACTGTACATCCTTGGAGTTTGTCCTCCTTTGTACATCGTTGGACTGTACATCCTTGGAGTTTGGCCTCCTTTGCACATCGTTGGGCTGTACATTCTTGGAGTTTGGCCTCCTTTGTACATTGTTGGACTGTACATCCTTGGAGTTTGGCCTCCTTTGTACATCGTTGGACTGTACCTCCTTGGAGTTTAGCCTCCTTTGTACATCGGTGGGCTGTACATCCTTGGAGTTTGGCGTCTTTTGTACATCGTTGGACTGTACATCCTTGGAGTTTGGCCTCCTTTGCACATTGTTGGACTGTACATCCTTGGAGTGTGGTGTCTTTTGTACATCGTTGGGCTGTACATCCTTGGAGTTTGGCCTCCTTTGTACATCGTTGGACTGTACCTCCTTGGAGTTTGGCCTCCTTTGTACATCGTTGTACTGTACATCCTTGGAGTTTGGCCTCCTTTGTACATTGTTGGGCTGTACATCCTTGGAGTTTGTCCTCTTTTGTACATCGTTGTACTGTACATCCTTGGAGTTTGGCCTCCTTTGTACATCGTTGGGCTGTACATCCTTGGAGTTTGGCCTCTTTTGTACATCGTTGGACTGTACATCCTTGGCGTTTGGCCTCCTTTGTACATTGTTGGACTGTACATCCTTGGAGTTTGGCCTCCTTTGTACATCGTTGGACTGAACCTCCTTGGAGTTTGGCCTCCTTTGTACATCGTTGGACTGAATATCCTTGGAGTTTGGCCTCCTTTGTACATCGTTGTACATTGCAATGGATGGATCGACATCCCACCTTCCACAAATGATTGTTTTCGGTGTTTATCCAAAACGGTGACAACACTGAATGGTGTTTTTTTTTTTCTTTCTTTCTATATTTTCCTATGACAATCCAGCTGACATGCATGATGTATAATGCATGTGTTTCGCCCATTTGGGATGACTATCTGCATCAGCAGAAAACACGCTTTGTTATTGGGAATTACCAGTCACAAGCACTTTGACATTTGCTATGGATGACAGTCTACTACACAAGACAATCACCATCCACTGTATGTTTCCGAACCTTCATCGCTCAGTCTCCGGAGAGATGTTTACCAAAAACCTTTTTATTACAATTATATGTATTGTATGGTTGTGTTTTAGAATGAAAAGCACTTTAGAGCGCCGAGAATTGTCCTCTAAAGTGGTGCTTTATATGCAGACTTGCAGATCCGTCTTACAATCTTACCTCCATATTGTCTGCTTTATATATATATAGTTATCTTGGCAATATTGTTGACTTACAGTTGGCATTCAATTTCATTATAAGTGGAATGTCTATGTATTTGCATAATAACATACTTAAAAAGATACATGGTATAAATATATATATATATATATATTTTTTTTTTCCCGATATTTTAAAAGCCCGGAGATCTGCAGTCTTTTTAAGTTTTGCACTTAACCACTTCAATACCGGGCACTTACGCCCCTTCCTGCCCAGGACAATTTCCAGCTTTCAGCGCCGTCACACTTTGGATGACAATTGAGCGGTCATGCCACACTGTACCCAAACTACATTTTTATAATTTTCTTCCCACAAATAGAGCTTTTGGTGGTATTTTGTATCACCTTTGCGGTTTTTATTTTTTGCTAAACAAACTAAAAAAAAATCTTTGTTTCTGTCATAAAATTTTGTTTTCCCTTTTGATGAGGCGGCACTGATGAGTTGCCACTGATAAAGTGCCAATGATGGGCACTGAGGAGACACTGATATGTAGAATTGATGGGCACTGATATGCAGCAATGATGGGCACCAATAGGCGGCACTGATGGGCAATGACAGGCGGGAAATGATGGGCACTGACAGGCGGCACTGATTGGCACTGACAGGTGGCTCTGATGGGCAGCACTGATGATGAGGTACTGACAGGTGTTTCTACTGGGCAGTGTTTGGCACTGTGGTGGGCACTTGCAGAGTTGATTATTGGGGCACTGCTGGGCAGGTGATGGGTACATTTGAGGGGGCTGTGCTGATAACCAATGAGCTGATTATCAGCACAGACCCCGCCGGCGGCTCTCCCTGTCAACGTGAGCCGAGGAATGCCGTTTACCGGCACTTCCTGGTTCACGCGATGATCAGCTGTGATTGGTCACAGCTGATCACATGGTAAGAAGCCTCTGACAGAGGCTTCTTATCACGATCGGAGATGCGGCGTGTCAGACTGACATGCCACACTAGCGATCGCCGCGCTGTGCGCCCCCACGGGCGAGCGCCGGCATGTTATCTTGCTGGACGTCATATGACGCCCAGTCGGGATAACAGAACCACTTCCCGGCCATCAATATGCTATTGACCAGGTGGGAAGTGGTTAATCAGTTTCCCTCTACAGCTAATTTTTTTTTCATTTTTTTGCACACGTTAAAATCAGCATTTTGGGCTATAAAACTACATAAATCGGAGTTCCGACCGCAGATTTTTTTCTTTTTCTGACATCCCATCATAATGCATTAATAACCCCAATAAACGTTATATATGTTTGCTAGTGGAACTTAATTTTATATATTTTTTTTATACTTATAAGGCCACCTCTGGAACTCGTGATCCCCGGTCCTCCGCGCAGCTGCTCACGAGGTGTCGTAGTCAGGTGGTTATGGATGCTGTGGAGCGTAGACCGGTCCCTCTCAGGTCTAATCAGCGGGGCTGTTGTAAGGATCCCTCTCTGGCTAGGCGACCCCCTCTCAGTCACTGTAGGCCCAGGCTCCTCGGGCCTAGGAAATTTACAGCAGGCCTCAGCACAGGCCTCCTGCTGGCTTGAAGATGGCGTCCCGAGAGAGAGAGAGCTGAGGCCTTCCTTCCCCTTATATCAGGTGTAACAGAATGACCCATGACACCCAGAGACTCTTGAAGGGTGTGGGGTACTCCTGTGCCAGCGTCACTAATGACTCTTGGGTGTAGGGTCATCCTGTGCCCCTTTTGGGCATAGGGTGACTAAGAAATATTAATTATAAATTACATGAGATGGGACATTACTGTTAATTCATGTATTGCAGGAGATCTGGACATATTACAGTTTTATTTCATGCTGACCCACAACCGGTCAATAAGAGTGTCTCCTTCAATGTGGGGGACACATGCTTTTGAGGTGTTAATTGGGTCTGCTCCAAGACCTTTCATTATGTATGCTAATAACACTGTTTGTGTGAAGATGCTATTGATGATAGATATGTGTTGTGAGTTAGCAGTCTAAGGGTCAGATGTCTCCTTTCAGGGATAGGGAATTAGCATGTCAATTATGTTTAGTAAAGGAATGTGACTTCTCAGCTGTAGTAATTAGGTCATGTTAAATCGGTGCCAAAGCGTCTGACATAGAAATGTGTATTATGCAGGTGAATCACTTAGTATCAGAGTCCGGACGTCTGGGGATAATTAACTCAACTGAATGTCATTGTCTAAGGCCCTGTACACACGAGGAGACATGTCCGATGAAATCGGTCCGCGGACATGTCTCCTGGAATATTTTGGTCTGATGTGTGTACACACCATCAGACCAAAATCCCAGCGGACAGAGAACGCGGTGACGTGCGCAAACCAGGAAGTTCAATGCTTCCACGCATGCGTCGAATCAATTTGACGCATGCGCGGGATTTCGGTCCGCTGGTTAGACGTACTAACCAGCGGACATGTCCGACGGACAGGTTTTCAGCGGACAAGTTTCTAAGCATGCTAAGAAACTTTTGACCGCTGGAAACCTGTCCGCTAGGCCAGGAAACCTGTCCGCTAGGCCGTACACACGGTCGGACATGTCCGCGGAAACTGGTTCGCGGACCAGTTTCAGCGGACATGTTCGACCGTGTGTACGCTGCCTAAGGCCTCGTACAGACGACCGGATCTATCCGCTGGGATTAATCCGCGGATCAGTTCCACCAGATAGATCCGGTCGTCTGTACGTCCGAGCGGACATTTCCCGGCGGATAAAAATCCAGCCGACGGATTCCCAGCGGATAAAAATTTTGTAGCTTGCTACAAAATCTATCCGCTGGAATCCAGTCCAGCGGACTGATCCGGTCGTCTGTACAGACTCACCGGATCAGTCCGTCCGCTCCACTCCCTCGCATGCGTCGTAATGATTCGACCCATGCGTGGAAGTATTTACCTTCCAGCGTCGCGCACGTCGCCGCGTCATCCAGCGTCGCGCACTTCGCTGCTCTATGATTACTTTGCCTGAACCCCATTCCGATCCAGCATTATGCATGAGCGCTGCTGCTCTCCTAGCTTTGTCCCTCCCCTCCCATCTGTCAGGAAAGTCCAAGGGACATCCCAGAGACTGGCTTAGATGGCTTCAAAGTTGTTTATTAAAAAAAAATAGTTTTTCCAGAAAATTCCCTCTTAAAATTGGGGTGCGTGTTATACGCCGGCGTGTGATAAATACGGTACTCTGAAAAAATATGATAATTACCCTTCGCAGCAAATAATAGACTCGTCTGAATCCCAGGTGGAGTGAGTTTTCTATTGTCCCCACCCAGGGCCAACATTTCCAATTTCTCCACACATACCATCAATGTGCTGCAAACCAAAGGCCTTTTTTCTAAGAGACCCATTGAAGTTTTACTAAACCAGAGCAAGGTTATGCGAGGCAGCAAGTACAAACGCAAACAGCACCTAGTGGAGGCCAGCGAGGTTACTAAAATCCATGTTTAGTTTCAGGCTTGTTTGCATTTCTCTTTCTTCTGCTTATGTATTTTTTCTTTTTTATTTAAAGACCTTTTTTTATCTTTTTTTACTTTTTTTTTTAATGTTAATGCCTAAAATGTTCGCTGAGCGGCACTAAAATGCGGGGTTTTATTTGCACATCAATGAGGTAGTTACTGCAGAGCCATCTTACTTTCGAACAGATATTTTTTCTGCCAATCCATCTGTTTCAGCAGAGAGCGGGGATAAGCGGAATTCAGTACCCCCCCCCCCCCCCACCTCTCTCCTCTCACTCCCCACCCAACCGTTAAAATGCCACATCAATCCCTTCGCTGACACAAAATCTTGTTAGTTGTTTTTGGAAGACAGTCAAAGGGGTCTGTTTAACAAGTCATGTCGGTGTGAAAGGATCAGAGACGGCTGCTCAAGTCAAATACATATTTTTCACCCATTTTCATATTTATTATTTTCTAAAATAAATAAAAACATAGGGGCAGATCCACAAAGATCTGCCCCGGCGCAGCGTATCTGAGATACGCTACGCCGCCGTAACTTACTTTTTTTGGTTTGAATCCTGAAAGAATTTGCGCCGTAAGTTACGGCGGCGTAGTGTATCTCTTGCGGCGTAACGGTGCCTAATTCAAATCGGCGAGTAGGGGGGTGTGTTTCATTTAAATGAAGCGCGTCCCCGCGTCGAACGAACTGCGCATGCGCCGTCCCTAAATTTTCCGCTGTGCATTGCGCTAAATGATGTCGCAAGGACGTCATTGTTTTGACGTGGACGTAAATTACGTCCAGCCCGATTCACGGACGACTTACGCAAACTAAATTTTTTTTTTAAATTATACGCGGGAACGACGGCCATACTTAACATTGAGTACGCCACCAAACAGCAGCTTTAACTATACGCCGAAAAAAGCCGACTAGAGACGACGTAAAAGAATGCGACGGCCGCTCGTACGTTCGTGGATCGTCGGAAATACCTAATTTGCATACTCGACGCGGAAAACGACGGGAACGACACCAAGCGGACGCCGAAGAATTGCATCTAAGATCCGAAGGCGTACGAAGACGTACGCCTGTCGGATCCAACCCAGATGCCGTCGTATCTTGTTTTGAGGATTCAAAACAAAGATACGACGCGGGTAATTTGAAAGTACGCCGGCGTATCAGTAGATACACCAGCGTACTCGCTTTGTGGATCTGCCCCGTAACCTTTAAATAAATGGTAATGAAAAAAAACAAAACTTGGTACAGGTTTAGGCGACTTATAGAGATGATTGGCATAATGACCAAATTGCAACCTCTGCAGATGCCACCTGGCCAAACCAATCTTGCCAAGAAAAGTCCGGTCCAAACAATCCAATTTTCCTACAAGATAAAGGCGACCCCCGGGGGTGTCTGTGTACTTAGTGAATAGACGCCATCTGTTCTTGATTTCCCAGGACAGTCCCTCAATGTGGGGGTCATGGGATCACAGTGCTGCCATTACTTGAGTTACTGCACACTTGTAGTAATTAGTGGGAATGCTCTCCAAGCATTCCCACTATTGTTATTCGTTTTATTCATTCTTTTTATTCCGTACGTTTTTTGGCTCTGCGTAACTTCTGCATACTTTCAGCTTTTAAAATGTTCAACTCTTTCAGCTAATGATGGGACTTCTTCGTCCGAGAAGTGGTTGTGAAATCCTGACTGGACGTCTATTGACGTCCTGCAGGATTACATGCCGGCGCGCAGCGCGGCGATCGGTGATGTGGGGTGTCAGTCTGACACCCTGCATCTCCGATCTCGGTAAAGAGCCTCCGGTGGAGGCTCTTTACCACGTGATCAGCCGTGTCCAATCACGGCTGACAGACGCGAGTAGAGGAGAGCCGATCGGCGGCTCTCCTGACAGGAGGGGTTTGCGCTGATTGTTTATCACAGTGGTGACAATTGATGGCACAGTAGCTGTGTTTGATGGCACAGTGGCGACAATTGATGGGCACAGTGGCTGCGTTTGATGGCACAGTGACGACAATTGATGGCATGGCACAGTGGTGACAATTGATGACCTGGCACAGTGGCTGCGTTTGATGGCACAGTGGTGACAATTGATGGCACAGTGGCTGCGTTTGATGACACAGTGGCGACAATTGATGGCATGGCACAGTGGTGACAATTGATAGCATGGCACAGTGGTGACAATTGATGGCACAGTGGCTGTGTTTGATGGCACAGTGGTGACAATTGATGGCACAGTGGCTGCGTTTAATGGCACAGTGGCGACAACTGATGGCACAGTGGCGACAATTGATGGCACAGTGGCTGCGTTTGATGGCATGGCACAGTGACTGCATTTGATGGCATGGCACAGTGGTGACAATTGATGGCACAGTGGCTGCGTTTGATGGCACAGTGGTGACAATTGATGGCACAGTGGCTGCGTTTGATGGCACAGTGGCGACAACTGATGGCACAGTGGCGACAATTGATGGGCACAGTGGCTGCGTTTGATGGCACAGTGGCGACAATTGATGGGCACAGTGGCTGCGTTTGATGGGCACAGTGAGGCTGCAATTGATGTTTTTTTTTTCCGTTTGTTTGCCCCCCCCAAAAAAAATTGGAGCACCAGCCGCCACTGGCTGGAACCATCTGGCAGTTTGATTTAAACGGGCATACGTTTACATTGTGGCACCTACAAGTCTATACTTCACGGGTACGGCTCCACCTGTGAATTCCCATCACCGAATGCCTGTAAGCGCTGCATCGGCTTAAGTGGAGTCATTTAATATATGAGCGCAGCCTGTATGTGGGGGGCTGGGCTTGTCCCATATCTATCCTGTGGATTCTATTGAGGGGCCCCAAACTGGCTTCTCAAGAGGGATTTATAAGCAATTTCCTGCAGCAGCGGGTGGAAAGTGGGACTCTATTCCTGGATTATATTTTTTTCCATTGCAATAGTCTTTCCACATCCTCGCTCTTTGTTTTCTTGAATGTCGGAATGAAAGAGAAAAAAAATAAAATCTAAGAAGGCAGCAAAATATTCCGGGAATGCAATAATTTCTTATCTGTGTACCTGCTGGCTGGAAGTGCGGAGGTCTTTATAAAGTGGATAGTAATATACAGCCACCCCGCTGATCGAAGAAACTCTTATGTAGTGTGGGCTCTCTATAAACGCTGCGCCTCCTATGATGTCATGCTGATTATATTATCTATATGTATTTTCTTTCCTTTTTGCACTGAGATATCTAAAGATTTTCCCTGCTGTGCTCCATCATGGCGCAGGGAGTGGAGTTATCCAAATACGAGTGATGCCAACATATCTTGGAGAGTAGCAGTTGGCTGTTTATAAAGCCTATCTACAGGCTCCATGCCCCCCCCCCAATGCTTTTTGTGTAGAAAGTTTAGCGTTTAACCCCCTTCTTCCTAGGCTATTATGCCCAGGGGGCAGAAAGGTCTGCCTGATCACATGACCACTGTGATTGGCTACCATAGTGGTCACATGATTAACCACTTAAGGACCGCCTCCTGCACATTTACGTCGGCAGAATGGCACGGCTGGGCACATGCACGTACAGGTACGTCCAGGCCCGGATTTACTCCCTTTGCCGCCCCAAGGCCGGGTCCTGCGCAGTACGGGGGGGACATTATCCGGCCGGGGGACTTTTTCGGCAGGACACTGAGAAGCGCGTGGGGGGGGGGGGGGGTGTTGCTGCCAAAAATGATATTGAGCATTGGGGGGTGCTGCTGCCGAAAATGACAAAATGACATTGAGAAGCGGGAGGGGGGTTGCTGCTGCCAAGAACTATCTCACCTCCTCTTCCCTCTGTTTTTTCTCCTCTCACCATCCGCATGACAGGGGGGAACTCACGATATGAAAGTGAAAGTGTCCTCTCCTCTCAGCCGAAGTGCCGCCCCTGCACCTACTGCCGCCCCGAGGCCTGGCCTTGTTGGCCTTGTCTGGAATCCAGCCCTGGGTACGTCCTGTGCTAGTACCCAGCCGTGGGCCCGTGAACCGGTCTGAAGCTCCGTGACCGGGACCCGCGGACCCGTACGCCGCTGGAGTCCCGCGATCGGTCCCCGGAGCTGAAGAACGGGGAGAGCTGTATGTAAACACACCTTCCCCGTTCTTCACTGTGGCGGCGGCGGCATCGATCGTGTGATCCCTTTTATAGGGTTACACAATCGATGACGTCACACCTACAGCCACACCCCCCTACAGTTGTAAGCACACATGAGGTCAGGAGGTCACACATAACCCCATAGCGCCCCCTTGTGGTTTTTGCTGTGAATATGACAATGGTCCCAAAAATGTGTCAAAATGTGTCAGAAGTGTCCGCCATAATGCCGCAGTCACGAAAAAAATCGCTGATCGCCGCCATTAGTAGTAAAAAAATATATATTTAATAAAAATGCAATAAAACTATCCCCTATTTTGTAAACGCTATACATTTTGCGCAAACCAACCGATAAACGCTTATTGCCATTTTTTTACCAAAAATAGGTAGAAGAATATGTATCGGCCTAAACTGAGTTAAAAAAAAATGTTTTATATATTTTTGGGGGATATTTATTATAGCAAAAAGTAAAAAATATTGCATTTTTTTAAAAATTGGCGCTCTATTTTTGTTTATAGCGCTAAAAATAAAAACTGCAGAGGTGATCAAATACCACCAAAAGAAAGCTCTATTTGTGGGAAAAAAAGATGTCAATCTTGTTTGGAAGCACGACCACGCAATTGTCAGTTAAAGCGACGCAGTGCCGAATCGCAAAAAGGGGCAAGGTTCTTTAGCTGCATACAACGTTTTCCCCCTAGATGGATGCTCATTTTGTCTAGGGGAATCGGCTAGTTGTTTGAAAATATGAGCCGTACTTACCGTTTACGAGATGGATCTTCTCCGCCGCTTCCGGGTATGGGCTGCGGGACTGGGCGTTCCTATTTTGATTGACAGTCTTCCGAGATGCTTCCGACGGTCGCATCCATCGCGTCACGATTTTCCGAAAAGAAGCCGAACGTCGGTGCGCAGGCGCAGTATAGAGCCGCACCGACGTTCGGCTTCTTTCGGCTACTAGTGACACGATGGATGCGACCGTCGGAAGCCTCTCGGAAGACTGTCAATCAAGAAGGAACGTCCGCTCCCGAAGACCCATACCCGGAAGTGGCGGAGAAGATGCATCTCTAAAACGGTAAGTACGGCTCATATTTTAAAACAACTAGCCGATTCCCCTAGATAAAACGAGCATCCATCTAAGGGGATTGTTTGAAAAAAAATTCTTATGGGTGAACTCCCGCTTTAAGTGATTAAACATGTCCGCAGCAACAGCCAGCAGGAGAGGAGAGGAGGGAAGCTGGAGGTGCTGCAAAGGGAAGGAGTGGGGAGCCAGGGCGGTAGGGGGAAACTGTGCTGCACAGAATGATTAGGGTGTGCCTGGGCACACCTGGCACACCCTGTGCGCACGCCTAGGCTGTGCGCACACCTATGACCTATACCAAGGGTCCTCAAACTATGGCCTGGAGGGTTGTTCAGGAACTACAATTCCCATCATGCCTAGTCATGTCTGTGAATGTCAGAGTTTTACAATGCCTCATGGGACTTGTAGTTCCGCAACAGCTATAGGGCCGTAGTTTGAAGATCCCTGACCTATACAGTACATTAGCGGTTTGGTGAGAAGAGCTGACCAGTGGAAAATGACAGTGCTCCTGATACTTTGGCGCCCCCTCCCCTCTGGCGCCTGGGTGCAGAGCACCACGTGCACCCCGTCTCGGATCGGCCCTGGAAAACGTCCTGTATATATGAAGGTAGGTCATCCTTCCATTGTATTTTTACAAACAAGATATGCAGTTGCTATATACAACATCACACAGCTTCTTCCTCTTCTGATGCTTCTAACTAAGCCGGATTCAAACAAAAGTAGAAATGGCGAGAGTCCTTTTAAGTGGCAATCCAAGTAGATCTGCCGAGCGCATTGATTAATCACTGGCAATGTGGAACTGTTTATCAATGGGCATAATTAATGCAGACACATTGGCGGTGGGAAGCCCAGTGTATAACATTCTAGATCTGCTTTTCCTCCGGCGTCTTGGAAACCAATCTCCGTCTCTCTGCTCGTTCCGGGGAGGCTATTTTTTTTTTTTTTTTCTCAGGCTCGTATCCATTTGCTCATTCCCCGGCGCTCTGTACGCCAACTGGCGCTCTCGGCTGACAGATGCCATGCTACGTCCATATTGACAGCTCAGCGCTGGCCGTTCGTCCTGCTGCTCAACACTTACAGCTCTTCATTGTCCTCCCAGCTGGACTTTAATGGTATCCCCCCCTCATTGATGGACTGAAAATAGACAAAAAAAAAAAAAATCTCTGCTGGTTTCCAGTGGCAAAAATTCTGCCGCTATAAGGGCCCCGGGGGCCCGAATGGGGCCTGGACAGCGCGCGGCGATTGATCGATGAGGCTTAGTGTCTCCGTTTTTAATATGCTGTTTATCGGTTGATTTGATGCAAGCTGGGATGTTTTCTGATGTAGGTTTCCAAAATTGTGTGATATCAAAGCTAGCTCTTTATATAAATGCAGTTGGCCCGACCCGCGGCTGAGACTCCGGTCAGATGGACCCATTTTTTGACAATCCTCCGACGTGATATTTCTTCTCCAGGCAATGCTACAGAGGCAGCCTCAATTTTCTCCACGTTATAAAGATTTAACACGGAATATTCAAAGTCTAGTGTAAGCCTGGTTGTGATTGCTGTGCATCGTCCCACGCGTGACGTAAAGTCCAAGTCTGGCCAAAACTTTTTTTTTTAGGGGTTTTGAGTGGAGTGGGAAAAGGGTTTTGAACCTCAGTTTTAAATGCTGTCCTTGTCTCCATTCAGGAGATTCCTTCCTGTCTATTTCATTGGTTTTTAGAAAAGATGAGATTTGAGTTTGGGGTGACGCTAGTTACAGCCATAGGGGGGTCCAACAGCACAAGTGTCCAACAAGAATGTCCAATATAATAACACTTGTCACAACCACATTGGGGTCCAAAAGCTCAATAGTCCAATAAGGGGGTCCAATATAATAACACGTGTCACAGCCACATGGGGGTCCAACAGCTCAATAGTCCAATAAGGGGGTCCAACATCATAATACTTGTCACAACCACATGGGGGTGCAACAGCTCAAGTGTCCAACGAGGGGGTCCAATATAATAACACTTGTCACAGCCTCATGGAGGTCCAACAGCTCAAGTGTCCAATAAGGGGGTCCAACATCATAATACTTGTCACAACCACATGGGGGTCCAACAGCTCAATAGTCCAATAAGGGGGTCCAATATAATAACACTTGTCACAGCCACATGGGGGTCCAACAGCTCAATAGTCCAATAAGGGGGTCCAATATAATAACACTTGTCACAACCACATGGAAGTCCAACAGCTCTAGTGTCCAACAAGGGAGTCCACTATAATAACACTTGTCACAGCCTCGTGGGGGTCCAACAGCTCAATTGTCCAACAAGGGGATCCACTATAATAACACTTGTCACAGCCACATGGAAGTCCAACAGCTCAAGTGTCCAACAACCAGGTCCAATATAATAACACTATAGTGCCCAACACTTTTCACAGCCACTTGGGAGTCCAACAGCTCAAGTGTCCAACAAGGGGATCCACTATAATAACACTTGTCACAGTCACATGGAAGTCCAACAGCTCAAATGTCCAACAAGGGGTCCACTATAATAACCCTTGTCACAACCACATGGGGGTTGAACAGCTCAAGTGTCCAACAAGGGGGTCCAATATAATAACACTTGTCACAACCACTTGGGGGTCCAACAGCTCAAGTGTCCAACAAGGGTGTCCAATATAATAACACTAGTCACAGCCACATGGGAGTCCAACAGCTCAATTGTCCAACAAATGGATCCACTATAATAACACTTGTCACAGCCTCATGGGGGTCCAACAGCTAAAGTGTCCAACAAGGGGGTCCAATATAATCACACTTGTCACAAATATCCTCCTCGGACACTTGTGCTTGTTCGACCTCCTTGTGGCTGTGACAAGTATTATTATATTGGACCATCTGGTCGGAAACTTGTCACAGCCATTTGAGGGTCCAACGGCTCAATTGTCCAACAAGGGGGTCCAATATAAAAAAACACTTGTCACAGCCACATGGGGGTCCAACAGCTCAAGTCTCCAACAAGGGTGTCCAATATAATAACACTAGTCACAGCCACATGGGGGGTCCAACAGCTCAAGTGTCCAACAAGGGGGTCCAATATAATAACACATGTCACAACCACATGGGGGTCCAACAGCTCAAGTGTCCAACAAGGGGGTCCAATATAATAACACTTGTCACAGCCACATGGGGTCCAACAGCTCAAGTGTCCAGCAAAAATGTCCACTATAATCACACTTGTCACAAATATCTTCCTCGGACACTTGTGCTTGTTCGACCCCCTTGTGGCTGTGACAAGTATTATTATATTGGATCACCTTGTTGGAAACTTACATTGTTGGACCCCCTTGTGGCTGTTACCAGCATTGTTATATTGCACCATCATGTTGGACACTTACCTTGTGGTGGCGACAAGTGATACTATATTTTACCCCCTTATAGGAGAATATTGGATTGTCCTGTAGGACACCTGAGCTCTTGGACCCACATGTGGTTATAACAAGTGGTATTATATTGGATCCCCTTATAGGACAAATGCTGTTGGACCCCCTGGCTGTGACAAGTATTATTATAGTGGGTACCTACACTGCCTTGAAAAAGTATTCATACCCCTTGAACATTTTCCAAATTTTGTCATGTTACAACCAAAACCGTAAATGTATTTTATTGGGATTTTATGTGATAGACCAACACAAAGTGTCACATAATTGTGAAGTGGAAGGAAAATATAAATGATTTTCAAAATGTTCTATAAATAAATAAATAAATATGTGAACAGTGTGGGGGGAGGGGCATTTGTATTCAGCCCCCTTTACTCTGATAACTAAAATCTAGTGGAACCAATTGCCTTCAGAGTCACCTAATTAGTAAATAGAACCCACCTGTGTGACATTTAACCTCAGTATAAATACAGCTGTTCTGTGAAGCCTTCAGAGGTTTTTTAGAGAACCTTAGTGAACAAACAGCATCGTGAAGGCCAAGGAACACACCAGACAGGTCAGGGATAAAGTTGTGGAGAAGTATAAAGCAGGGTTAGGTTCTAAAAAAAATCTCCCAAGCTTTGAACATCTCAAGGGGCTCTGTTCAATCCATCATCTGAAAATGGAAAGAGTATGGGCACAACTGCAAACCTACCAAGACATGGCCGTCCACCTAAACTGACCGGGCCGGGCAAGGAGAGCATTCATCAGAGAAGCAGCCAAGAGGCCCATGGTAACTCTGGAGGAGCTGCAGAGATCCACAGCTCAGGGGGGAGAATCTGTCCACAGGGCAACTATTAGTGGTCTCTCCACAAATCTGCCCTTTATGGAAGAGTGACAAGAAGAAAGACATTGGTGAGAGAAAGTCATAAGAAGTCCTGTTTACAGTTTGTGAGAAGCCATGTGGGGGAGGGGACACAGCAAACATGTGGAAGAAGGTGCTCTGGTCACATGAGACCAAAATTGAACTTTTTGGCCTCAAAGCAAAACGCTATGTGTGGCGGAAAACCAACACTGCACATCACCCTGAATACACCATCCCCACCGTGAAACATGGTGGTGGCAGCATCATGTGGTGGGGATGCTTTTCTTCAGCAGGGACAGGGAAGTTGGTCAGAGTTGATGGGAAGATGGATGGAGCCAAATACAGAACAATTCTAGAAGAAAACCTGTTAGGCCTTGTACACACGACTGAACATGTCCGCTGAAACTGGTCCGCGGACCAGTTTCAGTGGACATGTTCGGTCATGTGTATGAGGCCTTAGAGTCTGCAAAAGACTTGAGACTGGGGGGAGGTTCACCTTCCAGCAGGACAACGACCCTAAACATACAGCCAGAGCTACAATGGAATGGTTTAGATCAAAGCATATTCATGTGTTAGAATGGCCCAGTCACAGTCCAGACCTAAATCACATTGAGAATCTGTGGCAAGACTTGAGAATTGCTGATCACAGACGCTCTCCATCCAATCTGACAGAACTTGAGATACTTTACAAAGAAGAAGAATGGGCAGAAATGTCCCTCTCTAGATGTGCAAAGCTGGTAGAGACACCCCCAAAAAGACTTGCAGCTCTAATTGCGGAGAAAGGAGGTTCTACAAAGTATTATCTCTGGGGGGCGCCATACAAATGTACCCCCCACACTTTTCACATTATTATTTGTAAAAAAAATTGTAAACCAGGGCTCGACAAAATCCGGGCGACAGGTCACAATTGCGACAAGAAATTGTGACCTGGCGCCCGCGCCCACCGGTAATTGAGGCCGCGGCTTTGCGGCCTACAAGGCTGCAACGCTGCGGCCTCAATTCCCGCCCGTTGCGGGCCCGCTGATCGCCGTATTTGCGCAGCGGCCTTACAAGCGCACTTGTTTTGGGAAAAAATACACTTTTTTTTAATTAAAAAATAAGACAACAGTAAAGTTATCCTAATTTTTTTTATATTGTGAAAGATAATGTTACGCCGAGTAAATTGATACCCAACATGTCACGCTTCAAAATTGCGTCCGCTCGTGGAATGCCGACAAACTTTTAGCCTTTAAAATCTCCATAGGCGACGTTTAAAAAATTCTACAGGTTGCATGTTTTGAGTAACAGAGGAGGTCTAGTGCTAGAATTATTGCTCTCGCTCTAACGATCGCGGCGATACCTCACATGTGTGGTTTGAATACCGTTTACATATGCGGGCGCTGCTCACGTATGCGTTCGCTTCTGCGCGCGAGCTCGTCGGGACGGGGCGCGTTTTCTGGCTCCTAACTTTTTTAGCTGGCTCCGAGATTCCAAGCAAATTTGTCAAACCCTGTTGTAAACCATTTATAATTTTCCTTCCACTTCACAATTATGTGACACTTTGTATTGGTCCATCACATAAAATCCCAATAAAATAAATTTACGTTTTTGGTTGTGACCTGAGAAAATGTGGAAAATTTCAAGGGGTATGAATACTTTTTCAAGGCACTGTATGTGTGAATTACTTTGCTTTTATATTTTCTAAGTCTGACCAGGTTTAATGCACTAGGTGTGCCACTAATGTTATACTCTTGTCTATTATTCCTTTTTTTTGCTTTGTATTCTTTGGGATATCAAAGTCCTATATTTCACAGACAGACAGCGTCGCCGTTTTGTTCCCAAATCACAGAGTTGACTTACAGAAAGACGGTAATTTTGTGTTCACTTGTATGCAGACATCGCCGTCGCGGCATCGCGGGTATTGTTCCCGTCCTCGTTGTTGTCGGTGTTATTGCTTCGCTCAGGCACTCTCGGTGGTCCTTTTTGTCCGCACAGCTTTTGTTGCGTCCGCCTCAATCATAAACGTCTTACCACAAATCATTCTTATTCATTGTTCTCATGCATGTCTGTGCAGACAAATTGATGGTCCTAAACAAACAGAAACGCGTCGCAGTCTGCTGCTGGACCCCAGCGAGTGAAGTGCTCAAACCACAGAACTCCTGGTATAAAGTCTATCTAAATCAAAACAAAACTTTATTTTTTGGATAGAGAAGAGATGTAGGCCGGGATTCAGAAAGCCCGGCGTTACTTTGTGCGGGCGTAGCGTATCTCAGATACGCTGCGCCGCCGTAACCTAGTGAGGCAGGTTCTGTATTCAGAAAGAACCTGCGCCCTAAGTTACGGCAGCGTAGCGTATGAGGGCCGGCGTAAGCCCGCTTAATTCAAAATAGGAAGATGTGGGCGTGTTTTATGTTAATTCAGTGTGACCCCACGGAAATGACGCTTTTAACGAACGGCGCATGCGCTGTCCGTGGGCGTATCCCAGTGCGCATGCTCCAAATTACCCCGCAAAACAAAATTGGTTTAGACGTGAACGTAACTTACGCAAAGCCCTATTCGCGAACGACTTACGCAAACAACGTAAACGACGCAAAATTTGGCGCTGGCCCGACGTCCATACTTAACATTGGCTACGCCTCATATAGCAGGGGGTAACTTTACGCCGGAAAAAGCCTAACGTAAACGACGTAAAAAAATGTTTCTGAATCGGTGTATCTACCTAATTTACATATTCTACGCGTAAATCTCCGGGAGCGCCACCTAGCGGCCAGCGTAAATATGCAACTAAGATACGACGACGTAAGAGACTTACGTCATTCGTATCTTAGCCAAATTTCGGCGTATCTTGCTTTCTGAATACAGAAAGAAGATACGCCGGCGCATGCTAGAATTTACGCGGCGTATCAATAGATACGCCAACGTAAATTGTTTCTGAATCCGGGCCGTAAGGTCCGCATACCGACACTCCGGGCAGAGTAAAGCGGGTGAATGCATCTTCACCTACCGGAGCCTTTATCCTTTAACCAGTTGGCGACCTAGTGTTAACCCCTTCACTGCCAGTGGCATTTTTATAGTAATCCAATGCATTATTATAGCACTGATCGCTATAAAAATGCCAATGGTCCCAAAAATGTGTCAAAAGTGTCCGCCATAATGTCGCAGTACCGTAAAAAAAAATCGCTGATCGCCGCCATTACTAGTAAAAAAAAAAATATTAATAAAAATGCCTTATAACCATCCCCTATTTTGTAAATGCTATAACTTTTGCGCAAACCAATTAATAAACGTTTATTGTGATTTTTTTTTTTTATGAAAAATAGGTAGAAGAATACGTATCGGCCTAAACTGAGGAAAAAAATAGCCAGATTCAGGTAGAATTACGCCGGCGTATCAGTAGATACGCTGCCGTAACTCTGAATCTGCGCCGTTGTATATTTAAGCGTATTCTCAAATTGAGATACATTTAAATCTAGCTAAGATATGACCGCCGGCGTATCTTAGCTGTCTATTTACGCCGGCCGCTAGGGGCGTGTACACTGATTTACGCCTAGAATGCGTAAATCAGCGAGATACGCCTATTCACGAACGTACGCTTGCCCGTCGCAGTAAAGATACGCCGTTTACATAAGGCGTTTTCAGGCCTAAAGATATTCCACCAAAAAGATGGCGCAGCCAATGTTAAGTATGGACGTCGGAACCGCGTCAAATTTTTAAATTTTTACGTTGTTTGCGTAAGTCGTCTGTGAATGGGGCTGGGCGTAATTTACGTTCACGTCGAAACCAATAAGTCTTTGCGGCGTAATTTGAAGCATGCGCACTGGGATACGTCCACGGACGGCGCATGCGCCGTTCGTTCAAAACTTCATTTACGCGGGGTCATGCTTTATTTACATAAAACACGCCCACCTCTTCACAATTTGAATTAGGTGCGCTTACGCCGGCCCATTTACGCTATGCCGCCGTAACTTAGGACGTAAGTGCTTTGTGAATACTGCACTTGCCTCTCTAACTTACGGCGGCGTAGCGTATATGAGATACGCTACGCCTGCCTAACGTTAGGCACGTCTACCTGAATCCAGCTAAAAAAAAAATGTTTTATATATTTTTGGGGGATATTTATTATAGCAAAAAGTAAAAAATATTCTTTTGTTTCAAAATTGTCGCTCTATTTTTGTTTATAGCGCAAAAACTAAAAACCGCAGAGGTGATCAAATACCACCAAAAGAAAGCTCTATTTGTGGGAAAAAAAGGACGCCAATTTTGTTTGGGAGCCACGTCGCACGACCGCGCAATTGTCAGTTAAAGCGACGCAGTGCCGAATCGCAAAAAAGTGCTCTGGTCTTTGACCAGCAATATGGTCCGGGGGTTAAGTGGTTAAATCCTCAAACTTAATAATATTGAAACCACCATTTGTAGTCTCTTCCGGTAGGCCAGGGTGACAACTCAGGAGCACAATTGGGGGGGACAGAGCGTTGTCACCCTATAACAGGAAGTTTCTCAACAAGGATCTTCATGGCAGGATCACTGGCTAATGTTTTAATGAAAGCCGCAAATTTAAAAAGGTTGTAAATTATTTTTGTTTTAATTACAATAACAAATTAAAGCTTTTATAAGATATGATTGGTCGGGGTTACATATACTGGGGTAGATTCAGGTAGGGAGCGCGTATTTTTGTGCGGGCGTAACGTATCCTATTTACGCTACGCCTCCGCAACTTTGACAGGCAAGTGCATTATTCACAAAGCACTTGCTCCGTAAGTTGCGGCGGCGTAGCGTAAATTGGCCGGCGTAAGCCCGCCTAATTCAAATCTGTAAGATGTGGGCGTGTTTTATGCAAAATCATCGTGACCCCACGTAAATTACGCTTTTTACGAACGGCGCATGCGCCGTCCGTGAAAGTATCCCAGTGCGCATGCTCCAAATTAACCCGCAAAAATTCAATGTTTTCGACTTGAACGTAAATTACGCACAGCCCTATTCGCGAACGACTTACGCAAACGACGGAAAATTCCGCGCGGTCCCGACGTCCATACTTAACATTGGCTGCGCCTCATATAGCAGGGGTAACTTTACGCCGGAAAAAGCCTTACGTAAACGGCGTATCTGTACTGCGACGGCCGGGCGTACGTTCCTGAATAGGCGTATCTAGCTGATTTACATATTCTAGGCGTAAATCAGCGTACACGCCCCTAGCGGCCAGCGTAAATATGCAGTTAGGATACGACGGCGTAGGAGACTTACGCCGGTCGTATCTTAGCAACAGTTAAGCTTATCTCAGTTTGAGCATACGCATAAAGTTGAGACGGCGCGGATTCGGACTTACGACGGCGTATCTACTGATACGCCCGTCGTAAGTCTTTCTGAATCTGGCCCACTTTATGGTAAAAAATGTAGCACATTTTAAATTTTATTTTGGGGGGGTGTTCTTTTTCCCGGAGAACGTACCAGCTCACCCGGCCTTCACCGGCCTCCAACCTCCGCGCCGCAGATAAGAACCTCGCCGAATGTGAAGCGCTTCACGCTGACAGCTTTAATGACAAGGCCTTTCATTCCTTCTAATGAGGAGGACTCGACAGGCCTGTCTGAGTGTGTATAGACACAAGAGGCAGAACTGTCAGCTTTCCCAGCCCGTCTCCTCCTCTTTGTCCCCCAACCAGACAAACTCTCCATTTATAAACCGCGCAGCCTGGATTCGCCGCCAGTTGTTTTTTTGTTTTTTTTGCTTGGCGTAATGAGATTTTCTGTTCCCGGTTTGTTATTTTCTGTTTAGATAAAAACAAGAAGATGCTCATTAAATTGTGCTCCCTCCTGGCTGAGCTCCAGCGACTGGCTGCTCCGCATTTCCCATAGGCCGGGGCCGGCGCGGTAATAAGAGGCCGATGGAGCGATGGGTTGTGCCTCGCGGCTTTTCCCCCGACTCCGGACAAGATTTGCTGGCCAAGAACTACATGAACTTTTTTTTCTATTCTTTTTTTTTTTGTTCTTGGAACCTTAATGGGCCAGATCCACATACATCAGCGCCAGGCGTGGCGTATCTCTGATACACTACGCCGCCGTAACTTATTTTTTTCTTTTTGAATCCTCAAAGAATTTACGCCGTAAGTTACGGCGGCGTAGTGTATCTCTGGCGGCGTAAGGGCGCGCCATATAAATGGATGTGATAGGGGCGTGTTTTATGTAAATACGTCTTGACCCGACGTAAATTAAGTTTTTTTTCAACTGCGCATGCGCCGTCCGTGGGGGTTTCCCAGTGCGCATGCTTGAAATTAAACCGGAACAAGCCAATGTTTACGACGGTGACGTCATTCTACGCAAATTCCTATTCTGAACGACTTACGCAAACAACGTGACATTTTTAAAATTCGACGCGGGAACGACGGCCATACTTCACATTGCCTGCGCCTCATTGAGCTGGAGTAAGTATACGCCGGAAAAAGCCGAACGCAAACGACGTAAAAAAATGCGCCGGCCAGACGTACGTTCGTGGATCGCCGTATCTAGCTAATTTGCATACTCGACACGGAATTCGACGGAAACGCCACCTAGCGGCCAGCTGAAAAATGCACCTAAGATCCCACGGCGCACTAAGACGTACGCCTGTCGGATCGAGCCCAGATGCAGTCGTATCTTGTTTTGTAGATACAAAACAAAGATACGACGCGGGAACTTTGAAATTACGCCGGCGTATCAATAGATACGCCGGCGTAATTTGTTTGTGGATCTGGCTAATTGTCTTTATTGTGTTTTATTTAATTTAATTAAATTTTTTTAGTTTCAAAAGCTAAGCTCTCCCCTCAGTGCTGTGTTTAAATGGTTGCAGAATTAAGACCAATATTGTGGACAACCAATCCGCTCCCTTGTAAAAAGTGACATCACTGATGAGGCTTCATACTGTAGTGACTTCAGAATTGATACATTTAACCACTTGCTTACTGGGCACATATACCCTCCTCCTGCCCAGGTTAAATTTCAGCTTCCGGCACTGCGTCGCTTTAACTGACAATTGCGCGGTCGTGCGACGTGGCTCCCAAACAAAATTGACGTCCTTTTTTCCCCACAAGTAGAGCTTTCGTTTGGTGGTATTTGATCACCTCTGCGGTTTTTATTTCTTGCGCTATAAACAAGCGACAATTTGGAAAAAAAATTCAATATTTTTTACTTGTTGCTGTAATAAATAGCCCAATTTAAAGTAATAAAAAAAAAAATTCTCAGTCTAGGCCGATACGTATTCTTCTACATATTTTTGGTAAAAAAAAAAAATCGCAATAGGCGACTGGTCTGCGCAAAAGTTATAGCGCCTACAAAATAGGGGACAGAATTATTATTATTTTTTTTACTAGTAATGTCGGCGATCTGCGATTTTTATTGGGACTGCGACATTACGCAGGACACATCGGACACTTTTGACACATTTTTGGCACCATTCATATTTATATTTTCCATCGGTGTAAAAAAATAGAACATGTTTATAAATATTTCCGATGGAAAAAAAACGATAGGAAATTCCGATCGTCTGTGTGGAATTCCATCAGGGAAAAATCCATGCATGCTCAGAATCAAGTCGACGCATGTTCGGAAGCATTGAACTTATTTTTCTCGGCTCGTCGTAGTGTTTTACGTCACCGCGTTTTGGACGATTGGAATTTAGTCTGATAGTGTGTAGGCAAGACTGATGAAAGTCAGCTTCGTCGGAATTTCGCCAAACAATTCCATCGGATTTTATTCTATCGTAAATCCGATTGTGTGTACGGGGCATGAGAGCGCTAACGCCAAACTTAACACACCTGCTCCCCATTCACACCTGAGACCTTGTAACACTAACGAGTCACGTGACACCGGGGAGGGAAAATGGCTAATTGGAGCCAATTTAGACTTTTTCACTTAGGGGTGTACTCACTTTTGTTGCCAGTGGTTTAGACATTAATGGCTGTGTGTTGAGTTATTTTGAGCGGACGGCAAATTTACACTGTTATACAAGCTGTACACTCACTACACAACATTGTAGATACAAAGGGCCAGATCCACAGTCAGCGGCGTAAATGTAGGCGGGCGTAGCGTATCGTAGTTACGCTACGTCGCCGCAACTTATAGAGGCAAGTGCTGTATTCACAAAGCACTTGCGTCTAAAGTTACGGCGGCGTATCGTAAATGTGCCGGAGTAAGCGCGCCTAAATCAAATGAGGAACAGGGGGGCCGTGTTTTATGTAAACTAAGCATGACCCCGCGTAAATGGCGCTTTTTTCGAAAGGCGCATGCGCGCGCATGCTCAGTATCACGTTGAATTTTTAAATTAAATTACGCCCGCTCAATGCCTAGACAACGTGAACGTAACTTACGCAAAGCCCTATTCGCGAACGTTTTACGCAAACAACGTAAACAACGGAAAATTCGACGCTGTCCCGACGTCCATACTTAACATTGCGTACGCCTCATATAGCAGGGGTAACTTTACACCGATCTGACGCCTTACGCAAACGACGCATATAGATACGCCAGGCGCACATACGTTCGTGAATTGGTGTATCTACCTAATTTGCATATTCTACGCGTAAATCTACGGAAGCGCCACCTAGCTGCCAGCGTAAATATGCAACAAAGATACGACGGCGTAAGAGACTTACGTCAGTCGTATCTAAGCACAAATCCGGCGTATCTTGCTTTCTGGATACAGAAAAAAGATACACCGACGTAACTTGTTTGTGGATCTGGCCCAAAGTGTCATTTCTTCAGTGTTGTCACATGAAAAGATAGAAGAAAATATTTACAAAAGTAGCGAGGGGTGTACTTACTTTTGTGAGATACTGGGCCGGATTCAGAAGGAAGATACGACGGCGTATCTCCTGATACGCCGTCGTATCTCTGAGTTCCGTCCGTCGTATCTATGCGCCTGATTCATAGAATTAGGTTACGCATAGATCTCCCTAAGATATGCCTAAGTGACTTACACCGTCGGATCTTAGGCTGCAATTCCAGGCCGGCCGCTAGGTGGCGCTTCCATATCTTTTACGCGTCGAATATGCTAATGAGCATTTACGCTGATTCAGAAACGAACGGCCGCCCGGCGCTTTTTTTTAACGCCGTTTGCGTTCTGATTTTTCCGGCGGAAAGTTACCCCTGCTATAGGAGGGGTAAGTGCAGCGTATCCTATGTTAAGTATGGCCGTCGTTCCCGCGCCGAGTTTTGAATTTTTTACGTCGTTTGCGTAAGTCGTTTCGCGAATACGGCCGGACGTAATTTACGTTAACGTCGAAACCAATGACGTCCTTGCGACGTCATTTGGAGCAATGCACGCTGGGAAAATTCGCAGACAGCGCATTCGCTGTTCGATCGGCGCGGGGACGCGCCTGATTAAAATTGTACACGCCCCCTAGCCGCGGAATTTGAATTCCGCCGGGGGATTTACGATACGCCGCCGCAACTTTAGAGGCAAGTGCTTTCTGAATAAAACACTTGCTTAAAAAAATAGCGGCGGCGTATCGTAAATCTAAAGATCCGCTCACCCATCTGAATCTAGCCCTGTGTGTGATTTGTGGCCATTTCTTGTTGGGATCTTATTGAATTCTCTTACCCAATAATCAATTGTATTGCACTTCCGTACACTTGAAGGGTTAATATTGTAAAAAAGGGAAAATGATTAAGCGCATCTACATCAAGTGATATCGGCGGCGTGACTCAGAAGTGTTGATAAAGAGGGATCAGGGGACGTGAAAGGAGCGGCACTAAAAGTCTTCTTCACTGCGCCCGTCTTGTTTGGTTTAAGTGACGTTACTGAAGAATGAGAAGAGGGGAGCGAGGAGGAAGAGCCATTAATGGCGCTTTTATGAGTCAGACGTAATGAAAGTGGCGCTGTCACCATCGTTCTCCCATTCCTACATTCAGATATATGTTTTTGTTTTGTTTTTTTTGCCCACTGAAAATCTCGCCATTAAAATTGTTTGCCACCCCACAAATACCCTCCTCCAATCTTCATGCTTTCCAACTGATCAAAACTTCCCCACCCAACTTTTAATGGTAAAGTTCTTTGGAAAACACTCTATGGGGTAGATTCAGGTAGGGAGCGCGTATTTTTGTGCGGGCGTAACGTATCCTATTTACGTTACGCCTCCGCAACTTTGACAGGCAAGTGCAGTATTCTCAAAGCAAAGTTGCGGCGGCGTAGCGTAAATAGGCCGGCGTAAGCCCGCCTAATTCAAATCTGTAAGAGGTGGGCGTGTTTTATGTAAATCTATTGTGACCCCGCGTAAATGACGCTTTTTCCGAACGGCGCATGCGCCGTCCGTGAAAGTATCCCAGTGCACATGCTCCAAATTAACCTTCAAAAAGCCATTGCTTTCGACGTGAACCGTAAATTACGTCCAGCCCTATTCACGAACGACTTACGCAAACGACATAATCGACGGAAAAATCAACGCTGGCCCGACGTCCATACTTAACATTGGCTGCGCCTCATATAGCAGGAGTAACTTTACGCTGGAAAAAGCCTTACGTAAACGGCGTATCTGTACTGCGTCGGCCGGGCGTACGTCCGTGAATTGGCGTATCTAGCTGATTTACATATTTCTAGGCGTAAATCAGCGTACACGCCCCTATCGGCCAGCGTAAATATGCAGTTAAGATACGACGGCGTAGGAGAATTACGCCGGTCGTATCTTAGCAACATTTAAGCGTATCTCAGTTTGAGCATACGCTTAAAGTTGAGACGGCGTGGTTGCTGGAGATTACTGTACAGTAATACTGCTCACTGATTGGTTGCTAGAGGTTACAGCACATCATCTCTTCACTGCAGAGCGGCATGATATACATATGAATGCCGCCGCTATTTACATATGAATTCTCCCGTTATTTACATATGAATGAGGGTTAATTACCTGTAAACACAGGGTCTGCAGGTGAGTCGTCTGTACACAACAATAGGGCAGAGCTGGGCAGCGTTTGTAGCAGCACTTCACACTGAGATATGAGGACACAGCACTGGGCTAAAACCTCAAGGGACAAGGGAATTTAAACTGCGATAGTTGGCAAGTATGAGGCAGCTGCTTTGGGCCCCACAACAATGACAGGGCCCCTTTTTCCCTGCCTTAAAGACCACATTTAACCCCTTGATCGTCCCCCATAGTGTTAACCCCTTCCCTGCCAGTGACATTTATACAGAACTTGACTGGTCCTGACCTCAACCAGATAGAACACCTTTGGGATGAATTAGAGCGGAGACTACAAGCCAGGCCTTCTCGTCCAACATCAGTGCCTGACCCCACAAATGCGCTTCTGGAAGAATGGTCAAACATTCCCATAGACACCCTCCTAAACCTTGTGGACGGCCTTCAGAGTTGAAGCTGTTATAGCTTTAAAGGGCGGGGCCAACTCAATATTGAACCCTCCGGACTAAGGCTGGGATGCCATTATGGACTTTATGAACCTTGCTTTGTGCTCTGGTGGGCAGTCATGTTGGAACAGGAAGGCGCCGTCCCCAAACTGTTCCCACAAAGTTGGGAGCATGAAATTGTCCCAAACTGTCTTGGTATGCTGACGCCTTAAGAGTTCCCTTTACTGGAACTAAGGGGCCAAACCCAACCCCTGAAAAGCAACCCCCCCACCATAATCCCCCCTCCCCAGGGTCATTGCTAGGTGGCAAAAAGACCAGGGGCTTCAGCCAGAAGTCCAAAGCCGGAACCGGGGGGGGGTGGCGGAATTAGAGGTGTTGTATGTGGAGTAGCGTTTTTTTGGGGCTGGGCGGTTGGGTTGTGTGACTTACTAGTGCCCATCAATGCTGACCACTGACCTACCTGCACTGACCTACCTACACTGACCTACCTTCTCTGCATGACCTAACACACACTAACCTACTGATAATGGCATAGATACACACACACTGAATTACCTGAGCTCAGCCACTCGTCACTGTCAGAGAGGAGAGGTCGAGGAGCTGCCATGCCGAGGAGGAGGAGCTGCCATGCCGAGGAGGAGGAGCTGCCATGCAGAGGAGAGGAGCTGCCATGCCAAGGAGAGGAGCTGCCATGCCGAGGAGGAGGAGCTGCCATGCCGAGGAGAGGAGCTGCCATGCCGAGGAGGAGGAGAGGAGCTGCCATGCCGAGGAGGAGGAGCTGCCATGCCGAGGAGGAGGAGCTGCCATGCCGAGGAGGAGGAGCTGCCATGCCGAGGAGAGGAGCTGCCATGCCGAGGAGGAGGAGAGGAGCTGCCATGCCGAGGAGGAGGAGAGGAGCTGCCATGCCGAGGAGAGGAGCTGCCATGCCGAGGAGGAGGAGCTGCCATGCCGAGGAGAGGAGCTGCCATGCCGAGGAGGAGGAGCTGCCATGTCGAGGAGAGGAGCTGCCATGCCGAGGAGAGGAGCTGCCATGCCGAGGAGGAGGAGCTGCCATGCCGAGGAGAGGAGCTGCCATGCCGAGGAGGAGGAGCTGCCATGCCGAGGAGGAGGAGCTGCCATGCTGAGGAGAGGAGCTGCCATGCCAAGGAGGAGGAGCTGCCATGCCGAGGAGAGGAGCTGCCATGCCGAGGAGAGGAGCTGCAATTCTGAGTAGAGGAGCTGCCATGCCGAGGAGAGGAGCTGCCGTGCCGAGGAGAGGAGCTCCCGTGCCAAGGAGAGGAGCTGCCAAGCCGAGGAGATGAGCTGTCATGCCGAGGAGAGGAGCTGCCATGCCGAGGAGGAGGAGAGGAGCTGCCAAGCCGAGGAGAGGAGCTGCCAAGCCGAGGAGAGGAGCTGCCATGCCGAGGAGAGGAGCTGCTATGCCGAGGAGAAGGAGAGGAGCTGCCATGCCGAGGAGAGGAGCTGCCAAGCCGAGGAGAGGAGCTGCCATGCCGAGGAGAGGAGCTGCTATGCCGAGGAGGAGGAGCTGCCATGCAGAGGAGAGGAGCTGCCATGCCGAGGAGGAGGAGCTGCCATGCAGAGGAGAGGAGCTGCCATGCCAAGGAGAGGAGCTGCCATGCCGAGGAGGAGGAGCTGCCATGCAGAGGAGAGGAGCTGCCATGCCAAGGAGAGGAGCTGCCATGCCGAGGAGGAGGAGCTGCCATGCCGAGGAGAGGAGCTGCCATGCCGAGGAGGAGGAGAGGAGCTGCCATGCCGAGGAGGAGGAGCTGCCATGCCGAGGAGGAGGAGCTGCCATGCCGAGGAGAGGAGCTGCCATGCCGAGGAGGAGGAGAGGAGCTGCCATGCCGAGGAGAGGAGCTGCCATGCCGAGGAGAGGAGCTGCCATGCCGAGGAGGAGGAGCTGCCATGCCGAGGAGAGGAGCTGCCATGCCGAGGAGGAGGAGCTGCCATGTCGAGGAGAGGAGCTGCCATGCCGAGGAGAGGAGCTGCCATGCCGAGGAGGAGGAGCTGCCATGCCGAGGAGAGGAGCTGCCATGCCGAGGAGGAGGAGCTGCCATGCCGAGGAGGAGGAGCTGCCATGCTGAGGAGAGGAGCTGCCATGCCAAGGAGGAGGAGCTGCCATGCCGAGGAGAGGAGCTGCCATGCCGAGGAGAGGAGCTGCAATTCTGAGTAGAGGAGCTGCCATGCCGAGGAGAGGAGCTGCCGTGCCGAGGAGAGGAGCTCCCGTGCCAAGGAGAGGAGCTGCCAAGCCGAGGAGATGAGCTGTCATGCCGAGGAGAGGAGCTGCCATGCCGAGGAGGAGGAGAGGAGCTGCCAAGCCGAGGAGAGGAGCTGCCAAGCCGAGGAGAGGAGCTGCCATGCCGAGGAGAGGAGCTGCTATGCCGAGGAGAAGGAGAGGAGCTGCCATGCCGAGGAGAGGAGCTGCCAAGCCGAGGAGAGGAGCTGCCATGCCGAGGAGAGGAGCTGCTATGCCGAGGAGAAGGAGAGGAGCTGCCATGCCGAGGAGAGGAGCTGCCATGCCGAGGAGGAGGAGAGGAGCTGCCATGCCGAGGAGAGGAGCTGCCAAGCCGAGGAGAGGAGCTGCCATGCTGAGGAGAGGAGCTGCCAAGCCGAGGAGAGGAGCTGCCATGCCGAGGAGAGGAGCTGCTATGCCGAGGAGAAGGAGAGGAGCTGCCATGCCGAGGAGAGGAGCTGCCATGCCGAGGAGGAGGAGAGGAGCTGCCATGCCGAGGAGAGGAGCTGCCAAGCCGAGGAGAGGAGCTGCCATGCTGAGGAGAGGAGCTGCCATGCCGAGGAGAGGAGCTGCCAAGCCGAGGAGAGGAGCTGCCATGCTGAGGAGAGGAGCTGCCATGCCGAGGAGGAGGAGAGGAGCTTCCATGCCGAGGAGAGGAGCTGTCATGCCGAGGAGAGGAGCTGCCATGCCGAGGAGAGGAGCTGCCGAGTTGAGGAGCAGAGGGAGGAGAGCCGCCCTCCCGAGCAGGGATATTGTAACTTCGGCGGCTGCATTTTGAAATTCCCGCCTTCTGGAGACTCTGCAGGCTATGATGGACAGCGACGCACCACCACGTCAAACGTCCCATGGTCATCCTGGATTGGCGCTTCAGGCTCCAGAAGGCGGGACCTATGGCAATCGGCCCCAGTCGCACTCGGCCAAACTCGGCCCCAGCCGCACTCGGCCACATCAGATCGGTCCCAGGCGCTCGGGGCTAACAATACAAACCATAGGTAAATAGATTTGGGGCTTTTCGAGGGCCCATTCGGGGGTCCGCCCCCCCCCCCACCAAATGATTTGGGGTGCCATTTAAAATGAATAATGTAATGTTCCTGGGCCCCTAAGCCGCCATCACTACAAAGAGCCGCCTCCTCTCCCCCCGAAGAGGTTAACTTCCCGCAATTAGCAATTAAACTCTTCTTGCTTCACAAGTCTTCTCCGGCATGCCAGAATTTTTACATCACACCTCCTCCGGGGAAATCCGGGATTAGTGCCTATAAATAAGGAATGGGAGCAAAGGAGGAGTTTTGTACATCGGAAAAGGGATCCTGAGAGGAGAGTAATTACTCCAGGCAAGACGGCGGGAAGCTGGAGGGAGGAGATCCAGTCACTTCAGCCGCCGCAGGAACCGCGCTCATGCACAGCGTCCCTTTTAAACATCTTTTAATCAAGCGTGTGAAGTGCGAGTGTTTAAGTTGATGTAGTCATTGTGCGCTTTTTTATGGCGCAGCTTCAATTTCAAAGTAATAATAAAAACTATTTTTTTTTTTTATATTCGCACTCGGAGCGAGCTGCGTGGTTCAAAGATAGAGATTAGCACAATTACTAGGCAGATAAATGACATTTGAATAGCACAGAATAATTTGAAATTTAATGAGGGTCTGTGATTCCGAAGGGCCTTTTACGGAAGACGCGGCGATCTCGCCAATCAGTGACATTTGGGGGGGGGGTGCATACAGGTGGGGATGAAATGTTATGAAGGGTTTAGGGGGGGGGGGGTGGGATGATCATTTTTGGAGAAGACATATTGCATGGAGATGAAAAGGGAGGGTATAGGCTGTACGCCCGTACTGGGCTCCACTGACTCGGAGGGCGGCCCGGGCCTGGCATCGCATCAGCATTTTAGCATTCTAGAAGACTGCGGAAAAACAGAGCCCCCCTACCTTTGCTCCACCCTGACTCCATCCTCTTTACCCTGCCCATGTATACCCCACCCTTTTAATGAAGTGCCCATCAAATGCAGCCCACCAGCACCCATCAATGCAGCCTCACCGGTACCCACTAGTTACAGCCTCACCAGCTGTAACGTCACACCAATAATTTTCCACTAAGTACAACTATAGTTGCTTCTTTCCCAGTCAACTCTCTTCCTTCTTCCTGAATAGCCTCTCACTTCCTGCAGCCTTGCTCCCCACTGTGGTTGCGGAGGTGCGCCACCTAGTGGTACTTCCTGGTCTGCTCCTGTGAGGCCTATTTAAACTCCCAGCACTGACAGAATGGTGTTCCTCTATTGCTGACAGTATGCCACTGTCAGCTGGGCTTCCAGACTCACCTCTACTAAGCTCCAGCTTCCTGAACTGGACCTCCAGGACTCCACGCATGGCACAGCCCTCTCATCAACCAGGTCCAGGCTCCCAGGACGCTCATCCATGACCAGCTATTTGCAACCGCAAGTACTCTGCTACACAAACCAATTTTCTGAGCACTGCTCTCCATACTTGTCGCTTGCTTCCAAGTTCATGATCACTGCTATGCTATCAATTAATATGGAGTTTTGCTATCGATACCTCCCAACCGTCCTGGATTTTGCGGGAATATCCCGTGTTTCGTGGTAAGTCCCGCGAGCAGTGCTATTGTCACCCCCGCTCAACGACTTTGATCTCCCCCCCCCCCCCCCCGCTTAACAACTTCGTTTGGGGGGTATGCTCATTTGTCCCTCATTCTGAAGTTGAAAAGTTGGGAGGTATGGATATCATATCATTTACTATGCTCTGCTCTCCATGCTTGTTGCATTGCTTTCAAGCCTGTGCTCATTGCTACGGTACTAAGGCGTTCCACTCAAGTTTGAACTGCAGCTCACATGTTGTGCTCACTGCTATAGATACCAATTACCTGCATTGCTTTACATGCCTGACGTTTGCTTCCATGCCTGTGTGCACTGCTAATACTATTGAGTACTATAGAGCACCCCTAGTGTCTCAACTACAGCATTCAAGTTTATCTTCACTGCTACAGATATCCTCACCATTGTGCTCTGCCTATGATGTTGGTTACTATTGGTACTAACCATTGAACTATGATATGTAGACTATTTTGTCCATAAGGAACCCAGTCCTGTCTGTATGATACCAGTAGCTCTGAGTTCACTCTCTCTAGTTTGTCTGACCCCTAGTGTGCAGTCCCAGTACTGCGGCTACACTTATCCCTATACCTGTTCTATACCAGTAGTACCAAGATTTACTTTTATGTTGCTTATGCTGGAATAAGCACTATTTACTTTACAGAGGCTGTGATGATAGAACCCAAACTCTTAACTGAGTTAAGAGTGAAACGTGGGTTCGAACCTGAGAAGTCTCCGCAGTTGCGATCCATAAACCTGAATCGAATTTGGCGTAACGTTACACCAGCACCCATCAATACAGCCTCACCAGCGCCCATCAATGCAGCCTCACCAGCGCCCATCAATGCAGCCTCACTGGTGCCCACTAATTACAGCCTCGCCAGCACCCATCAATACAGCCTCACCAGCGCCCATCAATGCAGCCTCACCAGCACCCATCAAATGCAGCCTCTGTTACGGAACCATGAACCAGACGTACAACAAGAGATAAGTAAAAATAAGAAGGCTTTATTGAAAATCAAGCTGTAAAGCAAAAGTCCAAACGGATGGTGAAACCGAAGCAGAGTCTTGCGAAGCCAGAGGTCAGGAACCAGAAGGGTAGTCAGACGAAGCCAGGATCAGGAACCAGCAGGGAAGTCAGACGAAGCCAGGATCAGGAACCAGCAGGGAAGTCAGACGAAGCCAGGATCGGAACCAGAAGCAGCAGCAGTCTTAGAAGCATGTGAACACAGGAGGACCAAGCAAGGAACTGAAGCCACAGACCTCCTATATATATGAGCCAGGCATCCAGCTCCTCCCAGTGGGAAGGAGGAGCCGCAGGGTGGGAGGCTACAAGAGACCCAGAAACCAAGATGGCCGCCAGCACATGTCAAACGAAGGAGAGAGGTAAGACCATGACAGTACCTCCCCCTCAAGGGCCCCTCCTCCGCGGCGCAAAAAACGGTTTCTGAGGGAAGCGTGCATGGAAGGCTCGGAGCAAGGCAGGAGCATGGACATCTGCGGAGGGAACCCAGGAACGCTCCTCTGGACCATAACCACGCCAGTGGACCAAAAACTGCACCCGACCGCGGACCAGGCGTGAGTCCAGGATATTGCTCACCTCATACTCCTCATGATTGCCCACTTGGACCGGACGAGGCCGAGGAACCGAGGAAGTGAAGCGATTGCACACCAGTGGCTTCAACAGGGAGACATGAAACACGTTGGAGATCCGCATGCCAGGAGGAAGCGCAAGGGCATAGGCTACCGGGTTTACCCTGCGAAGCACTCGGAAGGGACCAACAAAGCGAGGAGCCAGCTTGGGAGTGGGCACTCGAAGGTTGAGGTTGCGAGTGGACAACCATACACGGTCTCCGACCTGGTAGGAAGGAGCAGGCGCTCGTCTGCGATCAGCCTGGAGTTTCTGGCGCTGCGCAGAGACCTCAAGGGACTTCTGGATCTGTACCCAAGAGGCGCGTAGGACGGAAAGGTGATCCTCCACAGCCGGAATATCCTGGGGAGAGAATGCCTCCGGTAACACGGCAGGTTGGAACCCATAATTGGCCATGAAGGGAGACGTCCCAGAGGAAGAGTTCACCGCCGTGTTCCTGGCAAACTCAGCCCAAGGCAGGAGGTCAACCCAATTGTCCTGGTGATCGGAGACATAGCAACGAAGGAATTGCTCCAAGGCCTGATTGGATCGTTCTGCGGCCCCATTGGACTGAGGGTGGTAGGCCGAGGAGAAGGAGAGATGAATCCCCAACTGGGAGCAAAAGGCGCGCCAGAACCTGGACACAAACTGACTCCCCCGATCCGACACTATCTCCTTGGGCAAACCGTGCAACCGGAAGACCTCCCAGGCAAAAATCGTGGCCAACTCTTGTGCAGAGGGTAACTTCTTGAGAGGCACATTTTGGAAAACCGATCCACAATCATGAGAATGACCGTATGGCCTCGGGATGCAGGGAGGTCCACAATGAAATCCATCCCCAGGTGTGACCATGGGCGCTCCCCGGTGGCTATGGGTTGCAGCAGGCCCAACGGAAGGTGCCGAGGGGACTTACTTTGGGCACAAACGGAGCATGCCGCTACATATGCGGCGATGTCGGAACGTAGGGAAGGCCACCAGAACAGACGTGAAACAGCCCAGGACAGCTGATTCTTACCAGGATGCCCCGCGGTCTTGGAGTTATGGTAGGTTCGCAACAACCGAGTGCGCAACTCCTCAGGCACAAAACATCTGCCGTTGGGTCTCCCAGAGGGAGCACCAGATTGAGCCGCCAAAATCTGCTCACCAAGGGTAGAGGTCAGGCTGGTGCGAATGGCGGCCAGGATCTGATTCGGAGGTATGACCGAAGTCGGTATAGATTCCTCCCTGGACAGCTCGGAGTACTGCCGTGATAAGGCATCCGCCCTGATGTTCTTGGAACCGGGTAGGTAGGAGACCACGTAATTAAAACGTGACAAGAACAGAGCCCATCTGGCCTGACGTGGTGTCAATCTCTTGGCCTCCGAAAGGTAGGTCAGATTCTTGTGGTCCGTCAGGATGAGAACCGGAACCACCGAGCCCTCGAGCAAGTGCCTCCACTCCTTGAGAGCCTGCACTATGGCCAATAACTCCCTGTCACCAATCTGATAGTTGCACTCCGCGGGTGACAGTTTCCGGGAGTAAAACCCACAAGGAAGCAGCGGACCCTCTGGTGTTCTACGCTGAGACAGAAGGGCGCCTACTCCCGTCTCAGACGCGTCCACCTCGAGGACAAAGGGCAACCCAGGGTTGGGATGAGACAGAATCGGAGCCGACACAAAGGCGGATTTTAGGGCCTCAAAAGCCCGGATGGCCTCGAGCGGCCAGACCTGGGAATTACTGCCCTTCCTGGTCAGATCCGTGAGAGGCTTGGCCAGCATGGAGAAGTCCCTGATGAACTTCCGATAATAATTGGCGAAGCCCAAAAAGCGCTGCAAGGAACGAAGACTACTGGGCTGAGGCCACTGTAAGACAGCCGAAACCTTCTCAGGGTCCATGGAGAACCCCTCAGCGGAAATGATGTAACCTAAGAAGGTTACCTGGGATCGGTGAAATTCGCATTTCTCAAGCTTACCGAACAGCTTGTTCTCTCGTAACCGTTGCAACACTCGCTTGACATCCAGAATGTGGGCCTCCATGGATTCCGAGTATACCAAGATGTCATCCAAATAGACCACCACACACTGCTGCAACAGGTCACAGAAAACATCGTTGATGAATTCCTGAAAGACTGCGGGCGCATTGCACAACCCAAAGGGCATAACCAAGGATTCATAATGACCGGTCCTGGTGTTAAACGCGGTCTTCCACTCATCGCCCGCCTTGATCCTTACCAGGTTATATGCCGCCCTCAGGTCGAGTTTGGTGAAGACCGTGGCCCCCTTAAGGCGATCGAACAGCTCGGAAATCAAGGGTATCGGGTAAGCGTTCTTGATCGTGATGCGATTAAGGCCCCTGTAATCGATGCAAGGCCTCAACTCACCGCCCTTCTTTTTCACAAAGAAAAATCCAGCCCCTGCCGGGGACGAGGATTTGCGAATGTGGCCACGGGACAGCGCCTCCATCACGTACTCCTCCATGGCCTCATTCTCCGCAACCGACAGTGGATAGACCCTGCCGCGAGGAGGAACGGCACCAGGTTGTAACTCTATGGCACAATCGTATGGGCGGTGCGGAGGTAGGGCAACTGCGCGCACCTTATCGAATACATCCCGGTACTCCTCGTATTCAGGAGGCAACAGAGAGTCCGAGGAAGTACACAGCAACTTGACAGGCCCATGGATGCAACTAGCCCCACACTGTGGTGACCATGAGAGGATCTCGGCCGATCTCCAGTCGAAAGTTGGATTATGCTTCTGGAGCCAGGGGTACCCCAAGACCACCGAGTAGTGTGGAGACAAAATAACCTGGAAGCAGACCGACTCTCTGTGAACGGCACCAATGGCTATCCCCACTGGAAGGGTCTCATGAGTCACGTGTGACGGCTGGAGGGGTCTGCCGTCTATCGCCTCTAGAGCCAGCGGGGAACCTCGAGCCTGCAGAGGAATGGAATTGGCGGCAGCGAACTCACTATCAATGAAAAAACCACCAGCACCAGAGTCCACCAATGCCTGGGTCGTCACCGAGCCCCCGACCCAGGAGAGGACAACAGTGATCAGTGGTTTATCAACACGGGAAACCGGGGACGAGGAGACTCCACCCAAGATCTGCCCCCGACAGGATCTCAGGTGCGAGCGTTTCCCGGACGGTTCGGACATGCCAACCGAAAATGCCCACCGAGACCACAGTACATGCATCGGCCCTCGCGTCTCCGGAGTACCCTCTCCCCCTCGGACAGGCGAGCAAACCCCAGCTGCATGGGTTCACCCCCAGACAAGTCAACCCCAGGAGGCGTGGGAGGAGAGGGAGGCACGGGTGGGACAGCAAACGTAGGCGCCAAACTGTTAGGAGGCCTCCGCAGGCTCTCCTTAAAGCGGATGTGCCATGGGAAAAATATATTAAAAGCCAGCAGCTACAAAAACTGCAGCTGCTGACTTTTAATATTAGGACACTTACCTGTCCTGGAGTCCAGCGCCGATCGCAGCAGATGACGAGCGATCGCTCGTCACTCTGCTGCTCCCCCCGCCATCCACGCTGAGGGAACCAGGAAGTGAAGCGCTGCGGCTTCACTGCCCGGTTCCCTACGGCGCATGCGCGAGTCGCGCCGCGCCCGCCGATTGGCTCCCGCTGTGTGCTGGGAGCCGAGTGTTCCCAGCACACAACGGGGGGGCGACGGGATATGACGGAATGCCCGTCTTTTGCATGCCGGGCCGGAAGTGGGTGCAAATACCTGTCTTTAGACAGGTATCTGCACCCCCCTCCCCCCTGAAAGGTGTCAAATGTGACACCGGAGGGGGGGCGGGTTCCGATCAGCGGGACTCCACTTTAGGGTGGAGAACCGCTTTAAAGGAAGGTCTCTCCCTGAGTCTGGTGTCAATCAAAATCAGGAAAGAAATAAGAGCCTCGAGCTCCACTGGTAGGTCCTTAGCTGCAACCTCATCCTTCAAGGCATCCGAGAGACCATGAGAGAAAGCAGCGACCAGAGCCTCATTATTCCAGCCCACCTCTGCTGCCAGGGTACGAAACTCAATGGCGTATTCGGCTACGGATCGTGAACCCTGTCTGACGGACATAAGGGGCTTCGCAGCAGAGGCAGCGCGAGCCGGCACATCGAATACCTTCCGAAGAGAAGCAACAAAACCGGAAAACTCGGCAACCACCGGATTGTTGTTCTCCCATAAAGGACTGGCCTAGGCCAAGGCCTTGTCCGAGAGCAGCGAGATCAAGAAGCCCACCTTTGATCTCTCAGTGGGAAAGGCATGTGGCAGCAACTCAAAATAAATGCCCACTTGGTTAAGGAAACCTCGGCACTGAGTTGGCTCTCCCCCAAATCGCTGTGGAAGGGGGGCAGAACCGGTCATACCCCGAAACACCGCAGGCGCAACAACAGGTGTCGGGGTAGACTCTGGCGCAACAACCGGAGCGGCAGTAGGAGCGGGCCCAGGAGCGACAACCGACCCATCGGCAACGGGAGCGAAATGAGCCGTGCGTTCAAGCAGGGTTTGCAACGCCACGGCGAACTGACCCAACAGGTAATCCTGCTGATCAAGTCTGGCAACCAGCGTGGGTAGCGAGGATGGCTCTGTACCGTCAAAATTCATGGCTTGGTCCTAATGTTACGGAACCATGAACCAGACGTACAACAAGAGATAAGTGAAAATAAGAAGGCTTTATTGAAAATCAAGCTGTAAAGCAAAAGTCCAAACGGATGGTAAAACTGAAGCAGAGTCTTGCGAAGCCAGAGGTCAGGAACCAGAAGGGTAGTCAGACGAAGCCAGGATCAGGAACCAGCAGGGAAGTCAGACGAAGCCAGGATCAGGAACCAGCAGGGAAGTCAGACGAAGCCAGGATCAGGAACCAGCAGGGAAGTCAGACGAAGCCAGGATCAGGAACCAGCAGGGAAGTCAGACGAAGCCAGGATCGGAACCAGAAGCAGCAGCAGTCTTAGAAGCATGTGAACACAGGAGGACCAAGCAAGGAACTGAAGCCACAGACCTCCTATATATATGAGCCAGGCATCCAGCTCCTCCCAGTGGGAAGGAGGAGCCGCAGGGTGGGAGGCTACAAGAGACCCAGAAACCAAGATGGCCGCCAGCACATGTCAAACGAAGGAGACAGGAGAGAGGTAAGACCATGACAGCCTCACCAGCGCCCATCAAATCCAGCATCACCAGCGCCCATCAATGCAGCCTCACCAGTGCCCACCAATTACAGCCTCACCAGCGCCCATCAATGCAGCATCACCAGCACCCATCAAATGCAACCTCACCAGCACCCATCAAACGCTGCCTCACCAGCGCCCATCAAATGCAGCCTCACCAGTGCCCATCAAATGCAGCCTCACCAGCGCCCATCAAACGCAGCCTCACCAGCGTCCATCAATGCAGCCTCACCAGCGCCCATCAAATGCAGCCTCACCAGCGCCCATCAAATGCAGCCTCACCAGCGCCCATCAAGCGCAGCCTCACCAGCACCCATCAAATGCAGCCTCACCAGCGCCCATCAAACGCAGCCTCACCAGCGTCCATCAATGCAGCCTACCAGTGGCGACTGGTGCTCAAAATTTTTTGGGGGGGCGCAAACGAAAAAAAAAAAAAAAACAATTGCAGCCTCACTGTGCCCTTGATGGGCCCATCAAACGCAGCCACTGTGCCATCAATTGTCACCACTGTGCCATGCCATCAAACGCAGCCACTGTACCATCAATTGTCACCACTGTGCCATGCCATCAAACGCAGCCACTGTGTTATCAATTGTCACCACTGTGCCATGCCATCAAACGCAACCACTGTGCCATCAATTGTCACCACTGTGCCATGCCATCAAACGCAGCCACTGTGCCATGCCATCAAACGCAGCCACTGTGCCATCAATTGTCACCACTGTGCCATGCCATCAAACGCAGCCACTGTGTTACCTCTTCCTGCCTTTGGCGCCGAATGATTAGCTCCGCCCCCCCCCTTGAACTTATAGTGAGCCACTTCATGCTGCCAGCCCCTCCCCCTGGCCAATACTGCACCCAACCCCACATCCTCTTCCTGGAGCAACATCCTCAGCGTTCCCCCAGTCATGCGGCCCCTCTGCCTAGGTTCCCTTTTACTCCGGGGCATTCTTTGTGTTGGTTTATTACATAAAATCCCAATAAAATGTATTTACGTTTTTGTTTGTAACACAAAATGTGGAAAACTTCAAGGGGTATGAATACTTTTTCAAGGTACTGTATATGGGGTTGCAAACACAAAGTGAAGTCCTATCCTTTGCGGCTACTAAGAAATATATTTATATTTGTAGTTCAGCTGTAAGGCCTCGTACACGCGATCGGTCCATCCGATGAGAACGGTCCGAAGGGCCGTTGTCATCGGTTAACCGATGAAGCTGACTGATGGTCTGATGTGCCTACACACCATCAGTTAAAAAAACGATCGTTTCAGAACGCGGTGACGTAAAACACAACGACATGCTGAAAAAAACGAAGTTCAATGCTTCCAAGCATGCGTCGACTTGATTCTGAGCATGCGCGGGTTTTTAACCGATGCTTTTGCATACTAACCATCGGTTTTGACCTATCGGTTAGGCGTCCATCGGTTAAATTTAAGTTAAGTTAAGTTCTAAATTTTTTGACCGAAGGATAACTGACCGATGGGGCCCACACACGATCGGTTTTGACCGATGATAACGAACCTTCAGTCCGTTTTCATCGGTTTTGACCGATCGTGTGTACGCGGCCTAACACCCCTCCATAAGATTATATACATATAGCTTCTTCACACACACTGTGGCCCGGATTCAGATACATTATCGTATCTATCGGGGGGCGTAGCGTATCTCAGATACACTACGCCGTCGTAACTTAGGACGCAAGTTCCGTATTCATAAAGAACTTGCGCCCTAAGTTACGGCGGCGTAGTGTAAATGTGTCGGCGTAAGCCCGCCTAATTCAAATGTGGATGATGTGGGCGTGTTTTATTTAAATTACTTGTGACCCCACGTAATTGACGTTTCTTACGAACGGCGCATGCGCCGTCCGTGAACGTTTCCAAGTGCGCATGCTCCAAATTACTCCGCAAACTGTCAATGCTTTCGACGTGAACGTAACTTACGTACAGCCCTAATCGTGAACGACTTACGCAAACGACGTAAAATACTACGCTGTTCGTACGTTTCCGACGTCCATACCTAACATGACTTACCCCTGCTTTATGAGGGGTAACTTTACGCCGGAAAAAGCCTTACGTAAACGACGTAAAAAAATGCGCCGGGCGTACGTACGTTTGTGAATCGGCGTATCTACCTAATTTGCATATTCTTCGCGTAAATCTACGGAAGCTCCAACTAGCGGCCAGCGTAAATATGCGACTAAGATACAACGGCGTAAGAGGCTTACGCCAGTCGGATCTTACCAAAATTCCGGCGTATCTTGTTTTCTGAATACAGAAAAAAGACACGCCGGAGCATCCTAGAAGTTACGCGGCGTATCAATAGATACGCCGCGTAACTTCGTTCTGAATCCGGGCCCAGATATCTAAAATAGTACAAAAGGTTCTGTTTAGAATGAGCGTTATATTGTAAGTTGGCTCTCAATCAAACATGCCAGACGGAAAATTCCGAGTTTTGGAGCTTGAATACAGCAGCTTGTGTACCGAAAACAATATCCTTCTTATATATAGCCTGTGATCCATATTTATATAATGCAGGGAAGGTGTAGGCAGCGGCGTGCGGGAACGGTGAGTCAGTAATGCTTATCCTTCATACAAAGTGTCAAAATACCGATGTAAGACAAGCCTGAGCTCCAACTTCCTTCAGCAATCTCATTTTTCTTTTCTTATAGAGTAATACAGGAAGGAGGGTGGGGGGGGGGGGGGGGGGGGGCGGCTTGAACCTTCTACATTCTTCTTCAACCTTCTTTATTCGAAACGAAACAAACCGCACGTCTAACTCCATTACTTTATTAAATCCAGGGCTTTTTTTCTCAGAGAATAGCTGCAGGAGCTCCCCCTTTCTGAGTCAATTCTTTTCTCCCCCTCCTACCCACCTCCGAGCACTGTTCCTTGGTTCCACCCCTACCCACCTCCGAGCACTGTTTCTTGGTTCCACCCCCTAGCCACCTATGAGCACTGTTCCTTGGTTCCACCTCTGAGCACTGTTCCTTGGTTCCACCCCCTACCCACCTCTGAGCACTGTTCCTTGGTTCCACCCCCTACCCACCTCCGAGCACTGTTCCTTGGTTCCACCCCCTAGCCACCTCTGAGCACTGTTCCTTGGTTCCACCTCTGAGCACTGTTCCTTGGTTCCACCTCCAAGCACTGTTCCTTGGTTCCACCTCCGAGCATTCTTCCTTGGTTCCATACCCTACCCACCTCCGAACACTGTTTCATGGTTCCACCCCTACCCACCCCCGAGCACTGTACCTTGGTAACACCCCTGCCCACCCCCGGGCACTGTTCCTTGGTTCCACCCCCTACCCACCCCCGGGCACTGTTCCTTGGTTCCACCCCCTACCCACCCCGGGCACTGTTCCTTGGTTCCACCCCCTACCCACCTCCGAGCACTGTTCCTTGGTTCCACCCCCTTACTACCTCTGAGCACTGTTCCTTGGTTCTACCCCCTACCCACCTCCGAGTACTGTTCCTTGGTTCCACCCCTTACCCAGCTCTGAGCACTGTTCCTTGGTTCCACCCTCTACCCAGCTCTGAGCACTGTTCCTTGGTTCCACCCCCTACCCACCTCCGAGCACTATTCCTTGGTTCCACCCCCTACCCACCTCTGAGCACTGTTCCATGGTTCCACCCCTACCCACCCCTGAGCACTGCACCTTGGTTACACCCCCTACCCACCCCCGGGCACTGTTCCTTGGTTCCACCCCCTACCCACTCCGGGCACTGTTCCTTGGTTCCACCCCCTACCCACCTCCGAGCACTGTTCCTTGGTTTCACCCTCTACCCACCTCCGAGCACCATTCATTGGTTCTACCCCCTACCCACCTCCGAGCACTGTTCCTTGGTTCTACCCCCTACCCACCTCCGAACACTGTTCCTTGGTTCCACCCTCTACCCAGCTATGAGCACTGTTCCTTGGTTCCACCCCCTACCCACCTCCGAGCACTATTCCTTGGTTCCACCCCTTACCCAGCTCCGAGCACTGTTCCTTGGTTCCACACCCTACCCACCTCCGAGCACTGTTCCTTGGTTCCACCCCCTACTTACCTCCCAGTCCTGCCTCTCAACCTTCAACAAAAGAAAGTGGCTACTCACATAGAATCATTGCAAAATTTTGCCTGCTACCGTGTTTCCCCAAAAATAAGCCTGGGTCTTATATTAATTATGCCAACAAAAGACACGGTAGGGTTTATTTTCGGGGTAGGTCTTACCATGTAATGTGCTGTCTAATCTCCCCCTCTCCCTCCCTGCCTGTCAGGAATCCCCAGTGTGAACTGAGTTAACCACTTCCCTACCGGCCCATAGTAAAATGACGTCCACAAAGAACCTCTGCCGTTCAGAGTGGACGTCATATGACGTCCTGGGCTTTGTGGGGGGATATCTGAATGATGCCTGCAGCGAGAGGCATCATTCAGATATCCTTCTAAACTGCCGGCGATTCTGCACAACGTAAGAACGATCATAGCGGCGGTTCCGCCGCCAGATCGTTCTTACAGGCGGCGGGAGGGGACATCCCCCCCCTCCCGCCGCCATCCGGTGCTTCTCCGGGCTCTCCCGTGCCATCGAGGGCCCGGAGAACGAATCGTCCGGCGCGCGCAGGAAGCATAGAGATGACTGGTGACCAGATGGTCACCAGTCATCTCTATGACCGTCGGAGGACCCGGGCGCGATGTGATGACGCCACGCCCGGGTCCCCGTAAGTAAACAAAGCCGCGATTGCGGCTGCTAAGCAACAGCAAGCATGAGATCGGTGAATTTTTTTTCACCGATTTCATGCTTTCCAGCCTGGAGGAGAGAAGTGAGGGTCTTATTGACCCCGCATCTCTCCATAAAGAGTACCTGTCACACACATTCCTATTACAAGGGATGTTTACATTCCTTGTAATAGGAATAAAAGTGATCAAAAAAAAAAAAAAAAATTAAAAAAAGTGTAAAAAAAGAAATAAATATATAAAAAAAAAAAAAGAAATAAAATTTATTTTTTTAACGCCCCTGTCCCCGGTAGCTTGCGCGCAGAAGTGAATGCACACGCAAGTCCCGCCGACATATGTAAACGCCGTTTAAACCACATATGTGAGGTATCGCCGCGTGCGTTAGAGTGCCAGCAACAATTCTAGCACTAGATCTCCTCTGTAAATCTAAACTGGTAACCTGTAAAAATTTTCAAATCGTTGCCTATGGAGATTTTTAAGTACCGAAGTTTGGCGCCATTCCATGAGTGTGCGCAATTTTAAAGCGTGACATGTTAGGTATCTATTTACTCGGTGTAACATCATCTTTCCTATTTTACAAAAAAATTGGGCTAACTTTACTGTTTTTTAATTTTTTTAATTCATGAAACAATTTTTTCCCAAAAAAAAGGCGTTTGAAAAATTATTGCGCAAATACCGTGCAAGATAAAAGGTTTCAATGACCGTCGTTTTATTCCCTAGGGTGTCTGCTAAAAAAACATTTATAATGTTTGGGGTTTCTGCGTAATTTTCTAGCAAAAAAATTATGATTTGTACAGGAGAGAAGTGCCAGAATAGGCCTGGTATGGAAGTGTGTATAACTGCCCTGTATGGAAGAGGTTAAAATGCTTGTAAAATCCTATAATCCACTCTATTACAGTATTATATAATGTACAATGTGCGTGTTCCTGTAATATAATTGTGCCAAATACCTTTGTTATAGTGCCATTCTGCACTTCTGTGACCCGCCGGAGCTCTCTTCCCCACAATTATATTACAGAAACACACACATTGTACATTATATACTACTGTAATAGAGTGGATTTTACAAGCATTTTTAACTAGGGCTTATTTTCGGGGTAGGTCTTATATTGCAGCCCTCCTGGGAGATAATGCTAGGTCTTATTTTCAGGGAAGGTCTTATTTTTGGGGAAACAGGGTATTAAGAGCCCAAACCCTGAGCTATCATATTTTTCGGATATCCTGTAACCCACTATCAGTTCAGCAACTCATTTACAAAAAGACTAAAGTGACTGGAAGACGTTCAATTGTTTTCCACCCCATTATATGTCAAGAATCCATTACTGAGAGTAATATGTTACCCTGCCACTCTATTTTGGGGGTCATTCCCAACCACCCTTAAAAGAGGAGTGCTGTGCCTCATTCCAGTGGACCTGTCATTGACTTTACAAGTTTGCATGACTAAACTCCTGACATATCACAATATATGAGAACCTCAACGGTTTTCACCTTTAATCATTAAAATGCCATCCTCAAGCTCCAGTCCAGTGACTTTGCCTAGGCTAACGTGATATCATCTTTTTTTGTTGCAAGTCAGTTTATTCCCCCCACTGACCAGGCAAACACTATGGGCCCAATGTAACTCAATACTAAGGCCTAGATTCACGTACGGCCGATCTACGTTGCGCGGGTGTAGCGTACCGTATTTACGCTACGCCGCCGCAACTTAGAGAGGCAAGTGCTGTATTCACAAAGCACTTGCCTCCTAAGTTACGGCGGTGTAGCGTAAATAGGCCGGCGTAAGCTCGCGTAATTCAAAGTAGGCTGTAGGGGGCGTGTTGTATTTAAATGAGGCTTGACCCCATGTAGATGCATGGCCGAACGAACGGCGCATGCGCGCGCATGCTCAGTATCACGTCGTATTTACGCCAAAAGATACGTTGGCTCAATGCCTGTGACGTGAACGTAATTTACGCACAGCCCTATTCGCGTACGACTTACGCAAACAACGTAAAAAGATACGCTTGTTCCGACGTCCATACTTTGCATGGGATGCGCCACCTAGAGACCAGCTTTATCTTTACGCCGGCGTATCTCTAACGTAAACGGCATAACTAATTGCGACGGGCGCGCGTACGTTCGTGAATCGGCGTATCTAGTCATTTGCATATTATACGCCAAACTCAACGGAAGCGCCACCTAGCGGCCAGCGTAAATATGCACCCTAAGATACGACGGCGTAGGAGACTTACGCCGCTCGTACCTTAGCCTAATTTAAGCGTATCTGGTTTCCAGAATACGATTAAATTTACGACGGCGCAGATTCGGACTTACGACGGCGTATCTACTGATACGCCAACGTAAGTCTCTGAGAATCTGGCCCTGTAAGTGCATATGAACTTAACCGCTAAACGACCAGCCGTGGCAGTTGTCTCCCTGGCGTGAATCACCGTCATTGTACGTCAGTTGCTTTAAATAGAATAGAAGGCCCGAAGCCGATGCGCGTGGCCGGCGGCTGCGATGTCCGCGATCGCTCCACAGAGAGACAGATTGGGGATCTGTCAATGTACACAGACAGAGAGTGAGAGTGATCTGCTAGTGATTAGGAACGACGATCTCTCTCTACTCCCAAGCAGCCCATTCCGCATACAGTTAGAAACACCTCCTAGGGAACACATTTAACCCCTTGATCGCCCCCTAGTGTTCACCCTTTTCCCTCCAGTGTCATTTATACAGTAATCGGTGGCTATTTTCATCACTGATCGCTGTATAAATGTCACTGGGGTAGATTCAGGTACCTGTTACGGCGGCGTATCTCCAGATACGCCGCCGTAATTTCAAATCTGCGTCGGCGTTTCGTTACGCCGATTCACAAAGGCAGTTACGCTGTAAAAATAGGCTTCCTCCACCGACGTAACTTGATTGCGGCGGCGTAGAATTGTGTGCAATATCACTTTGGCCGCTAGGGGCGCTTCCGTTGTTCTCGGCGTAGAATATGCTAATTTCCTAGATACGCCGATTCACAAACGTACGTACGCCCGTCGCAATGTATTTACGTCGTTTACGTTAGACTTTTTCGGCGTAAGGTTGTTCCTGCTATTAGGAGGCGCAGCCAATGTTAAGTATTGACGTTGTTCCCGCTTCTAAATTTGAATTTTTTATGTCGTTGGCGTAAGTCGTTCGTGAATGGGGCTGGACGTAATTTACGTTCACGTCGAAACCAATACGTTGTTGCGCTGTACTTGGAAGCAATGCACACTGGGATATGTACACGGACGGCGCATGCGTAAAAAACGTCATTCACGTCAGGTCATCAAACATTTACATAAAACACGCCCCCTTCCACATTTGAATTCCGCGCGCTTACGCCGGTCCCATTTACGCTACGCCGCCGCAACTTACAGAGCAAGTGCTTCGTGAATACAGCACTTTCTCCTGTATGTTACGGCGGTGTAGCGTAAATATGATACGCTGCGTCGCCGTTTCATTGCGCGCCCCTACCTGAATCCACCCCACTGGTCCCAAAAAGGTGTCAAAAGTGTCTGATCTGTCCGCCGCAATGTCGCAGTCCCGGTAAAAATCACAGATTGCCGCCATTACTAGTAAAAAGAAAATTAATAACAAAAATCCCATAAACACATCCCCTATTTTTTAGGCGCTATAACTTTTCTGCAAACCAATCAATGCCATAATAAGGAGGCTCCTGTTAGAGAAGATAGAGGCTTATATTTTATTATGTTTAGTACATATATATATTGGCCCAGATTCACAGAGAGCAAGGCGCACATTGCGCTGCCATAGAGCAAACACAGTATGCCACGCCAACGTAGCGCGGAGAGGCAAGCATTGCATTCAGCAAGCCAGTGCCTCCCAACGCCAGCGTGGCGTGGGTTTCGAAGGCGCACGCCGGCGTAGGTGGAAGTGGGCGTGACCCCATGCAAATGATGGGCCGAGCGCCAGACAGGTACATATCACGAACTGCGCATGCGCCGTGATGTGGACACATGCACAGCACCCCCCTGCGCCTGCTCACAACCACGCCGGCACAACTGCCTAAGCTACGCCGGATCACCGCGTACGCCGTGAACATAACGTACGTCCAGCGCACAATACGCCGGCTTGTGTTCCCTGGTGCAGACCTGAGCATGTCTGTTGCCGGGTTGCACCTCATTTATGGGGAATAACTTTACGCCGGACGTACAACTTACGCGCATCTCGCGTAGCATGCGCCGGGCACACGCACGTTCGTGAATCGGCGTATTTCCCTCGTTTGCATGTTTGAATGGCTAATCAATGGGAGTAGCACCATGCGCCCAGCCCATATGTGCGCCCACCCTACGCCGGCGTGTGCAAGCTACGTCGGTGGGATGTAGCCTGTTTTTAGGCGCATGTCGGTTCGTGGGTCTGCCGCACACACATACGCCGGCGCACATTGGCACTTATGTCGGCATAACGCGTTATACGTCGGCGTAAGTGCTTTGTGAATCTGGGCCTATGTATATATTGAACATAATAAACTATAAGCCTTTATCTTCCCTAACAGGAGAGAAGATTTGGAGCCTCCTTATTATCTGATGCCGGACGGCACGCTGTGCTTTCAGTTTTTTTGCGCAGTGAGTGGCAATAACGCGCCCCCCCCCGTTCTCCGCTCTGATAATAAAACTCTTAGAAAGCATTTCACCACCTTTTTTCAATGGGTTTTACTTGCCCTGTTTGTAATTAATTTGATCGGGGGGAAAGAAATGCTCTAAACTAATTAAAAAGCCTCCACTACAACAGCGGTATATTGCAGATTCAGGTTGCACTGGAATAAATTAAGATAAATGGCGGACTTCCTCTGTTTTATTAAGCGCTGCGCTTATCCTGATGTTACTGTACTCCGTGTACGAGATCCCCAACGTGTCTTATGTAACCGCTCCTGGAAAGAGATATTAGTATTATTATTTTTCTGCATTGACATTTTTTTGTTTAAGGTGGAGCTGAATTTGTATTGTTTATCTGACTTTCCAGTTAAATGGAATAGTATAGTGTATTTTTTTTATTGAGCAATTTTTGAGAAACGCAGTCTTAAATACAGGTGTATGAGGAGCACCAGGACAGGTTGGTCCAGCGTTTGGGAGGATGAGGTGAAGAGAAGGGGCGCTGGAGCTGGGTGGGACAACAGTAACCATCAGAGCAGACGTGAAGCCAGGGCCGTCTTAATAGCATCATGGGCCCCTGGGCAAAGTAATGCTCTGGGGCCCCTACAATGGAGACAGTGCAGGTAAGCAGACCAGATATCCCCCCAGCACTCTGACCCTTCTACACCCCAGATATCCCCCCAGCACTCTGACCCTCTACACCCCAGATACCCCCCCAGCAATCTGATCCCTCTCAATCCCAGATATCCCCCCAGCACTCTGATCCCTCTACATCCCAGATACTCCCCCAGCACTCTGACCCCTCTACACCCCAGATATCCCCCCAACACTCTGACCCCTCTACACCCCAGATATCCCCCCAGCACTCTGACCCCTCTACACCCCAGATATCGCCCCAGCACTCTGACCCCTCTACACCCCAGATATCCCCCCAGCACTCTGACCTCTCTACACCCCAGATATCCCCCCAGCACTCTGACCCCTCTACACCCCAGATATCCCCCCAGCATTCTGACCCCTCTACACCCCAGATATCCTCCCAGCACTCTGACCCCTTTACACCCTAGATCCCCCCCAGCACTTTAACCATATACCATAAGATTCCCCTTGTATTGCGACCCCACTACATCCCTGATACCCCCTACACTGTGGCCTCTCTATATCCCTGATACCTCTAGCACTATAGCCACCCAAGCTACCCCAAGCATTCCTACCCCCTATACACCCCAGATCCCCCCATCAGCATTGTTTTTCCCCATACACCCCAGATATCCCTCCAGCACTCTGACCACTCTGAACCCTGCTTTGGGGAAAGTGCAGGCCCCCCCCCCATGTAGCTGGGGCCCCTGGGCAGTGCCCAGGTGTGCCCTCTCATTAAGACAGCCCTGCGTGAAGCCACTGCCTGCTGGTTGCCAAACACAGGTTTAGAGCGTGAAGTGAATAGGTGCCCCCCAACGGCTGCACCCGGGGCATTTTCCCCTCTTGCCCCCCCCCCCCCCCCATGTCCCGTGTATCGCCAAAAGTACGAAATGTGCCTGTATTTACAACATCCAGGAGCCCCGGCTGCAGCATAGTTTTGTCTTTCAAGAAGAGTGGAGGCTGTTATAGCAAAAAATATGGGGCAACTCCATATTATTGGCCATAGGGGGGGGGGGGGGGGGCAACTCTATATTGATGGCCATAAGGGAGGGGGGCAACTCCATATTAATGGCCGGGGGGAGGGGGAATTCCATATTAATGGCCATGAGGGAGGGGAGAAACTCCATATTGATGCCATAAGGGAGGGAGGCAGCTCTATATTAATGACACTAAGGAGGGGGACAGCTCTATATTAATGACAATAAGGAGGGGGGCGCAACTCTATTCTATTAGCCATAAGGGAGAGGGACAACTCCATATTAATGGTCACAAGGGAGGGGGGCAACTGCCTATTAATGGCTGGGGGGGAGAGAGTGATTGCATGTTAATGGCCATAAGGCGGTGTCAAGTGACTTACGGCGCAAATTCTTTGTGGATTCGAAGTTTGAAAATGTAAGTTACAGCGGCGTAGCGTATCTCCCATACGCTGCGCCGGTGCAGATCTCTGTGGATCTGCCCCATAGTGTCATTTCTTCAGTGTTGTCACATGAAAAGATACAAGAAAAGATTTACAACAATGTGAGGGGTGTACTTACTTTTGTGAGATAATGCGTGTCACTCATTAGCAGGTTGATGAGAAAAAGAGGTGGTGGGGACCAGGGCCGGCCTTAGGTGTTCAGGCGCCCTGTGCGAGCTAATCCTGTGGCGCCCCCCCAAGACATTGTGCAATTTGCCGCCCCCTGAAAGTGCCGCCTGGTACATTGGTACCATCGGGTACCATGTGATCATGTGAGTAACTGACTGCGACTTACATTCTGCAAGTTGTGATGGCCGCACAGCGCCCCTGTTGCCCATGGCGCCCTGTGCGGCCGCACAGCTTGCACACCCCAAAGGCCGGCCCTGGTGTGGACCAGGGAAAGTATATATAAGTAGATGTAACTTCAGCTTTATAGACCACAATCTCTCCTGCCACACATTTTGGTGGAAAGGAAGAAGACGAAAGAATCCTCCAGCTGAATTATTTGTTGATAAAATTATTTAAAAAGCATTTGTGAATATTGTTATTTTGAGAACTAATTAACGAAGACGGTAGATGGCGGCGGAGGGAGGCCGAGCGCCCACATCTGCGATTACAATGTTTACTAGAATTACCGGAATGACCTTTATTTGGTTACACGTGTCGGAAAAGTGATAATGTAGAAATAACTCGAGAAATTGAAGCATCGGGCGGGATGAAGTCAAATTAGCCTCTTTAGCGCACAGAATTATAGGCGCGGTGTAGCTTGCTGAGCGCAGATAATTGGGAACTAGGAATGAGCCGAACACCCCCCCCCCCCCCAATAAAAGTGAAATATTCCTTTAAATTTCGTACCTGGGGGGGTGTATAGAATACCTGTAAAGTAGCGCGTGTTTCCTGTTTTTATAACAGTCTCTGCACAAAATTACATTTCTAAAGGAAAAAAAAGTAATTTAATACTACTCGCGGCTATTAATGAATTGTCGGGTCCTGATACAGATCAAAGTCATTGAAAGTCATTGAAAAAAAAAATGGCGTGGGGGTCCCCCTAAATTCCATTTTCCAGGCCCTTCAGGTCTATGGATAATAAGGGGAACCCTATGCCAAATTAAAAAAAATGGCGTGGGGTTCCCCCCAAAAAATCCACACCAGACCCTTCAGGACTGGTAGGGATTTTAAGGGGAACCCCGCGCCATAATTAAAAAAAAATTGGAATCTGGAAGCCCCCATATGAATTGGTAAGGGGCTACCATTTCACAAAAAAAGTGTGAACATTTTAAAAATGACAGGAGACGGCCGGCGTACTCTCTTTGTGGATCTGCCCCATAGCGTCTACAAAATAGTTTATAGTTTATGGCATTTTTTTTATAATTTTTTTTTTTACCAGTAATGGCGGCGATCTGTGATTTTGATTGTGACTGCGACATTATGGCGGACACATCGGACACTTTTGACACTATTTTGGGACCATTGTCATTTACACAGCGATCAGTGCTATAAAAAATGCACTGGTTACTGTGTAAATGACACTGGCAGGGAAGGGGTTAACCACTAGGGGGGGCTAGGAAGGGGTTAAGTGTGTCCTAGGGAGTGATTCTAACTGTGAGGGGGCGGGGCTACAAGTGACACGACACTGATCTCTGCTCCCGGTGACAGGGAAATGCCTTGTTTACAATGGCATATCCCCGTTCTGCAGCTCCGTGACACGATCTCGGGACACCGGCGGACATCGGGTTCCTCTATATTTAATAAATGATTACGTCCTTTCCTGAAGAAGCTGTTTCGGCGAAACATGTTGAAAAAAAGTGGACGTGATTTAAATATTACAGCAAATCATTGTCAACAATAGGATGTTTGTCTCTTAACCACTTAAGGACCCCTTCACGCCGATATACGTCGGCAGAATGGCATGGCTGGGCACATCAACGTACCTGTACATGTCTCTTTAAGCCCAGACGTGGGGTCGCGAGCGCGCCACCCGGTCCGAAGCTCCAACCGTGCCCGCGGGACCCGATCACCGCCGGTGTCCCTCGATCGGTCACCAGAGCTGAAGAACATGGAGAGGTGAGTGTAAACACAGCTTCCCCGTTCTTCACTGTGGCAGTGTCACTGATCGTCTGTTCCCTGATATAGGGAACAACGAACAGTGACATCATAAAGTCAAGCCCCGCCCCCCTACAGTTAGAAACACAGATGAGGTCACACTTAACCCCTACAGTGCCCCCTTGTGCTTAACTCCCAAACTGCAATTGTCATTTTCACAGTAATCAATGCATTTTTTGCTGTGAAAATGACAATGGTCCCAAAAATGTGTCAAAATTGTCCGAAGTGTCCGCCATAATGTCGCAGTCAAGAAAAAAAATTGCTGATCACCGCAATTAGTTGTAAAAAAAAAATATTAATAAAAATTCAATTAAACTATCCCCTATTTTATAAACGCTATAAATTTTGCGCAAACCAATCGATAAACGCTTATTGCGATATTTTTTTTTTTTTTACCAAAAATAGGTAGAAGAATACATATCGGCCTAAACTGAGGGGAAAAAATAATGTTTTATATTTTTTTGGGGGATATTTATTATAGCAAATAGTAAAAAATATTGCATTTTTTTCAAAATTGTCGCTCTATTTTTGTTTATAGCGCAAAAAAATAAAAAACGCAGAGGTGATCAAATACCACCAAAAGAAAGCTCTATTTGTGGGAAAAAAAGGATGCCAATTTTGTTTGGGAGCCACGTCGCACGACCGCGCAATTGTCTGTTAAAGCGACGCAGTGCCGAATCGCAAAAACTGGCCGGGTCCTTTAGCTGCCTAATGGTCCGGGTCTTAAGTGGTTAATAAATATTTTGTATATTTTTACATGAATTTTTTGTGAATTTGTACAAGATGCACCTTTGAAGCTCGGCGTTACAATACAATTCCATACAGGAGGAATCCGAGGCGCCTGCTCATTAGAGATTACAAGGTGAAGCCCCCCCTGCGGTCCTAGGGCAGCGCCCCCTCCAGCCTGTCCTAAAAATCGCACCATGCCATTCAAGTCTCTTATTTTGCAGAGTGAGGCTGATAGACAGAAGACGCATTGTTTCCATCACATCTCATTATCACCAAGTCTCCGAGGGAGAAAATATTTACCAAACATAGAAGCCCCCGCGCACACACACACATATGGTGGCTTCCTGAGAGATGTGATGACTGGGGGGGGGGGGGGGGGCAGAGGCAGCTGTATATTGTTCCTCGCACTTCGTGAGCCGAGCGCAATGCTGTGACAAGGTGCTAAAATCTACACGGGGTGAGGATATTGTTTCCATGCGACATCGCCAACTCCCCGCAGCAATCAGGGAAACGACTGCGGCTTCCAGAAAATATGGCAAAATCACCAGATCCACAGCGTTCCCCTTTACCGGTTCACCTCCAACCCTGTACCCCCCCCCCCCCCCCCCCAATGGACCAGAACTAATTTTTACACCTTACATAGACTGTATAACAAAACACAGAGGCCCAGATTCTGGTAGAATGGCGTAAAACTGCGGCGGCGTAACGTATGTCATTTACGTTACGCCGCCGCAAGTTTTTTTACGGGCAAGTGCTTGATTCACAAAGCACTTGCCTGTAAATCCCTGTAAATCGTAGCGTAAATCCCCCGGCGCAAGCCCGCCTAATTCAAATGATCCGGGTAGGGGGCGTGGATCATTTAAACGTAACGTACGAACGTACTGCGCATGGGCCGTCCCTAAAATTTCCCGACGCGCATTGCGCTAAATGACGTCGCAAGGACGTCATTGGTTTCGACGTGAACGTAAATGGCGTCCAGCCCCATTCACGGACGACTTACGCAAACGACGTACATTTTTTAATTTAAACGCGGGAACGACGGCCATACTTAACACTGGTTGCCCCTCATATAGCAGGGGCAACTTTACGCGTCGTAAATCTAACGTAAACGTCGTATTTTCACTGCGTCGACCGCGCGTACGTTCGGGAATTCGCGTATTTTGCTAATTTGCATACTCGATCGGGAAAACGACGGAGGCGACACCTAGCGGCGAAAAAAAAAATTGCATTTAAGATCCGACAGCGTAAGAGCCTTACGCCTGTCGGATCATTTAGCGCAATGCACGTCGGGAAATTTTAGGGACGGCGCATGCGCAGTACGTTCGGCGCAGGAACGCGCCTAATTTAAATGATCCACGCCCCCTACCCGAATCATTTGAATTAGGTGGGCTTGCGCCGGGGGATTTACGCTACGCCGCCGAAACTTTACAGGCAAGTGCTTTGTGAATCGCCGTCGTAAGCCCTTTCAGAATCTGGGCCAGAATTCCTTTGGTATTTATTGCCTTGCAAAAATCAATTACCGTATATACTCGAGTATAAGCCGAGTTTTTCCAGCACATTTTTTTGTGCTGAAAATGCCCCCCTCAGCTTATACTCGAGTCACCTTTTTGCGCCTGATCTCCTGGCCTTTGGGACCCGGTACCGGCCGGCCGTAGGTCCCCTGGACCCCAAACTTTGCACACATGTAGCTCTTTCTTCCAATGTGTGCAAAGTTTGTTGTCCGGGGAACCTGCGGCCGGGGAGCACCGATATTTCAAAGCCGGGCACCCCTTCCATAGACTCCCATGTTAAATGGTAATTTCTCTGGTGAATTTAGGGACACGGTACCGGCCGGTTGTAGGTTCCCTGGACCCAGAACTTGGCACACATGTAGCCCCATTTCTCCTCTACAAGTGTGCAAAGTTTGTTGTCTGGGGGACCTACGGCTGAGGAGCACCGATTTTTCAAACCCTGACAGCCCCTCCATAGACTCCCATGTTAAACATCAGTCTAGTCATGGACACAGTGAGGCATGGGCACAGTGAGGCATGGGCACAGTGAGGCATAGGCATAATGAGGCATGGACACAGTGAGGCATGGGCACAGTGAGGCATGGGCACAGTGAGGCATGGGCACAGTGAGGCATAGGCATAATGAGGCATGGACACAGTGAGGCATGGGCACAGTGAGGCATGGGCACAGTGAGGCATGGGCACAGTGAGGCATAGGCACAGTGAGGCATGGAGATGGACACAGTGAGGCATGCAGATGGACACCCTAGGCTTATACTCGAGTCAATACGTTTTCCCAGTTTTTTGTGGTAAAATTAGGTGCCTTATATTCGGGTCGGCTTATACTCGAGTATATACTGTGGGCCAGATTCTCAGAGGACTTACGACGGCGGAGCGCCATGTACGCCGTCGTAAGTTCTAATCCGAGCCGTCGTATCTATGCGCCTGATTCTTAGAATCAGTTACGCATAGATTTCTATTCGATCGGACTGGCGTAAGTCTCTTACGCCGTCGGAGCCTAACTGCATTTTTATGCTGGCCGCTAGGGGCGTGTACGCTGATTTACGCGTCAAAATATGTAAATTAGCTAGATACGCGAATTCACGAACGTACGCGCGGCCGACGCAGTACAGATACACCGTTTACATTAGACTTTTCCCGGCGTAAGGTTGCCCCTGCTATATGAGGCATAACTGCGGAGTACCAATGTTAAGTATGTCTGTCATTCCCGCGTCGAAATTTGAAATTTTTACGTTGTTTGCGTAAGTCGTCCGTGAATGGGGCTGGACGTCATTTAAATACATGTCGAAACCAATACGTCCTTGCGGCGTACTTTGACGCAAAGCACCCTGGGATATTCCATGGACGGCGCATGCGCCGTAAGGGCAAAAACGTCAATCACGTCGGGTCACAGAACATTACCATAAAACACGCCCCCCTGTTCCACATTTGAATTAGGCGGCCTTACGCCGGCCGATTTACGTTACGCCGCCGCAACTTACGGAGCAAGTGCTTTGAGAATACAGCACTTGCCCGTCTAAGTTGCGGAGGCGTAACATAAATTGGATGCGTTACGCCAGCACAAAATTACGCCGCTGTACGAGAATCTGGCCCTGTATTTATTTATTTTTTAGATGTAATTCATAGAAAAAGTAACAAAAGTAAATAAAAGGGAACTTTTTTAATTTAATCAGTGTTAGTTTAGTTTAGAAAAAAATAGTGTTACTGTAAATAAAATTTTTACATTTTATTCTATAATTTGTCCAATGCAAAATGACACTAAAATTAGGATTCTAAGCATTGCAAAGATATTTACAAATGAAATAAAGTATTTTCTTTTTTCAATCGGCGCTTCTTATTAAATGCAACACAAGAAAAAAATAGGATTCTAAGAATTGCTAAGCAGCAATCAGAGAACTACTACGGCTTCCAGAAAATATTCCAAATTACCAGATCTACAGCGTTCCCCTTTACCGGTTCACCTCCGACCCCTGTACCCCCCCCCCCCATGGACCAGAACACATTTTTACATTTTTAATTGGGCCCATTGATTCTGCAATCATACATAGACTGTATAAAAAAACACAGATTTCCTTTGGTATTTATTGCCTTGCAAAAAACAATTATTTTTATTATTATTATTATTTTTTTTTAGATGTAATTCAATTATTTGTATCTATTTTTTTTTTTTTTTTTAGATGTAATTCATAGAAAAAGTAACAAAAGTAATACAAAATGAACCTTTTTAATTTAATCGGTGTTAGTTTATTTTATTTTTTTAAATAGTGTTACTGTAAATACAATTTGTACATTTTATTCTATAATTTGTCCAATGCAAAATGACACTAAAATTAGGATTCTAAGCAGCAGTCATACATAGACTGCATAACAAAACACAGATTTCCTTTGGTATTTATTGCCTTGCAAAAATCAATTATTATTATTATTTATTTTTTATGTAATTCATAGAAAAAGTAACAGAAGTAATTAAAAAAGAACTTTAATTTAATCAGTGTTAGTTTAATTTAAAAAAAAAAATGTGTTACTGTAAATACAATTTCTACTATTTATTCTATAATTTGTCCAATGCAAAATGACACTAAAATTCGGATTATATTTATTTATTTATTTATAAAAATGCTTATAAAACAACAGCGCAGTCTTACACACGTGCCGCGATGCGCTGACGGGATAAAAACAATACAGAAAAGGAGCAAAAAAACTGCATTGATCAAACAAGTGACAATAACAGTCATGAACAGCGAACAATAAAAGATATGTGAAACATACGCAGGTAAAAATATAGGGCCAGATTCTCGTAGACTGGCTTAAAAATGCGGCGGCGTAACGTATCTCATTTACGTTACGCCGCCGCAAGTTTTACGGGCAAGTGCTTGATTCACAAAGCACTTGCCTGTAAAGTTGTGGCGGTGTAGCGTAAATCCTCCGGCGCAAGCCCGCCTAATTCAAATGATCCGGGTAGGGGGCGTGGATCATTTAAATTAGGCTCGTTCCCGCGCCGAACGTACTGCGCATGCGCCGTCCCTAAAATTTCCCGACGTGCATTGCGCGAAATGACGTCGCAAGGACGTCATTGGTTTCGACGTAAATGGCGTCCAGCCCCATTCACGGACGACTTACGCAAACGACGTCAATTTTTACATTTCGACGCGGGAACAACGGCCATACTTAACATTGGTTGCCCCTCATATAGCAGGGGCAACTTTACGCGTCGCAAATCTAACGTTAACGTCGCATCTTCACTGCGTCGACCGCGCGTACGTTCGGGAATTCGCGTATTTTGCTAATTTGCATACTCGATCGGGAAAACGACGAGGCGACACCTAGCGTCGGAAAAAAAAAATTGCATTTAAGATCAGACAGCGTAAGAGCCTTACGCCTGTCGGATCTAATGGTTATCTATGCGCAACTGATTCTAAGAATCAGTCGCATAGATACGACGGGCCAGATTAGGACTTACGCCGGCGCACATGGCGTTGCGCCGTCGTAAGCCCTTTCAGAATCTGGGCCATAGAATATTTAGAACTATTCAAATGTTTAAGTCACCCCGAAAGCCTGCATATATAGGGCCATATTCACAAAAGAGATACGACGGCGTATCTCCTCGTGCTTACTTGCCCCGGCGTAACGAATGCTCCTGATTCAGGAATCTCGTTACGCCGACTGCAGCCTAAGATATGCGCGGCATAAGGCTCTTATGCCCGCATATCTTAGGCTGCATTCTTGCGATGGCCGCTAGGTGGCGTTCCCGTTGTGCTCAGCGTATAGTATGCAAATTGCATACTAATGGCGATTCACAACGTTGCGCGAGCCCTGCGTACGCAATTTACGTCGTTTCCGTACGGCGGTTTTTGCGTAAGGCTGCCCCTGCTATTAGCAGGGGCAGCCAATGTTACGTATCCCCGTCGTTCCCGCGTCGCGAAATTTGAAATTTACGTAGTTCGCGTAAGTGAATCGTGAATGGCGCTGGACGCCATTCACGTTCACTTTGAAGCAAATGACGTCCTTGCGACGTCATTTGCCGCAATGCACGTCGGGAAAGTTTCCCGACAGAGCATGCGCTCTATGATCGGCGCGGGAACGCGCCTAATTTAAATGATTCCCGCCCCCTACGGGATCATTTAAATTGCGCGCGCTTACGCCGGGCATTTTGCTGGCTCGCCCACGCAATTTACGGAGCTACTGCTTTCGTGAATCAAGGGCAGCGCAGTAAATTTGCGGGGGCGCAGGGCAAAAACGTTGCCCTGCGCCTCCGTAAAAAAAGCGCAATTCTACTTGAATCCAGCCCATTGTCATTTATACAGCGATCAGTGCTATAAAAATGCACTGGTAACTGTGTAAATGACACTGGCGGGGAAGGGATTACCTACTAGGGGGCGAGGAAGGGGTTAAGTGTGTCCTAGGGAGTGATTCTAACTGTTTGGGGGTGTGGCTACGAGTGACACGACACTGATCGCTGTCACTGTCCTGTCACAAGGCAGAACGGGGAAATGCCTTGTTTACACAGGCATCCCCCCATTCTGCCGCTCCGTGACACCGGCGGACATCGAGTCGTGCACGGTCACAGAGCTTGTGGCGCGCGCGTGTGCGCTCGCCCACTAGGCAGAAGATTCAAAGCAACGTACCTGTACGTTGCTTTGCCTGCCCGTGCCATTCTGCCGATGTATATCTACGTTAGGTAGTCGGCAAGTGGATGTAGACTGCAGCATGCAAGTGTAGAAAAATCTGATTCTTGGTCTGGAGACTTTCAGGGAGGACATCTAGTGGTAGAAAGGAAGTACTGCAGCGAGAAGGCCCAGCATCATTCAACCAGCAAGAATAAGGACATCTTGTGGCAGAGAAGAATCTCTGTTTTTTGACCCGGGTATCTATGCGAGTGATTCTTAGAATCATTTTCACATAGATACGCTGTAGATCCGACAGGTGTAAGTCACTTTCACTGTCGGATCTTAAATGTAATTACTCCGCCGGCCGCTAGGTGGCGTTTACGTTCAGGTCTCATTTGTTTATGCAAATGAGCCTGATACGCCGATTCCCGAACGAAATTGCGTCGCGTAACCGTCGCTTACGTCGTTTGCGTAAGCGTAAGGTTACCCCTGCTATATGAGGGGTAACCTTTACGCCAGTCCCACGTAGGCCATGTTAAGTATGGCGTCGGGTCCGCATCGTCTTTTCCCGTCGTAAGTCGTTCTTGAATACGACTTTACGTCAATGACGCAAACACGTCGGCGTCATTGACGTTTTCCGACGAGAACTGGAGCATGCGCACTGGGCAATTTTTAGCCCGGCGCATGCGCAGTTCGATCGGCACGGGGGCGCGCTTAATTTAAATATAATCCGCCCCCTTTGAATTACGCGGGGATACGCCGGGCCTTTTACACTACGCCGCCGCAAACTACGGAGCAAGTGCTTGAGGAATACGGCACTTGCTCCAGTAAGTTGGGGCGGCGGAGTGTAAATAGCTTACGCGACGCCGCCGCAGGAACTGCAAGAATCTGGCCCTGTGTTTCAAGTGTACAAAGAGCGCAAGTGTAAGAACTGATGCTGGTTTGAAGGCGAGGGGTAGTCACACCAAATATTGATGCGATTTAGATTTTTCTTCTGTGTGCGCACTTTGCGTTTTGTAAATTGATCAAAATAAACCAACAAATAAAATATAAATAGTAAATAGTAAAATATAAATAGTAAATAGTAAAATATAAATAGTAAAATATGTTTTACTGACCCAGCTTGTCTCCTGACCAGCTCTGCTGCTGCCTGCTCCTTTAATTGATGCCTTGCTGATCTGCTGCTGACCCTGGCCTGCATCCTGACCTTTCCCCTCGCCTACAGCATTTCTTCACACAAGCCTAAAACTTTTGCACATTACTCTGTGTATATATATATATAATTTTGTAGCTCAGCAGCATTTTCGGCAATGAGAAGGCGCTAATTTATTTCCACATCGCCTTGGATTATGCACAGATTATTTTCCTGTTTGCTTCGTTTTCCGAGGATGCAAATAAAAACAACATGCAAATCGTATGCAAATTAACGAGAGCGAGTCAATTAACCACCTAGGTTGTTTTCATTTACACAGAAGATTGGAAGTGACAGGAAATCTTCAGACTCAAAGTTCCACGTACACACATGCAGATGAGATATCACGTCACGGAGATTGGCTGTACCTGGGGGATTCTTAAAGGGTAACATTTCAAGACATTCAACAGTAGTTTGCTAAGGAATAATATTGTGATTGGAGCTGTGTGTCTTAGTAGTAGTAGTAGTGCAGAGGCGGCTCTTTAATTAGGCAAATTAGGCCGTCGCCTAAGGCCTCGCACTTACAGGGGCCTCGTGGCAGCCTAACTTACCCAATGCATTACCCCAGCTTTGAGGGACAGGGGACCTTAACGCTGCTGTGCTCAGGCAGCATTAAGAGCCCTGACTCAGGAGCGGGGCCACCAACGTCCCTAACAACCAGTGAATATTGGTGACACCACCCCTTGTGCCGTCAATGACCCAGCATGCCCTCAGTCAATGATGTTACAAGGGGGCGGGTTCACCAGATGAAATCACCAGGTGGCACCCACCTATTAGTTATTAACCCCTTCCCGACCGCCGCATGTACATATACGTCGGCAGAATGGCACGGACAGGCACATTGGCGTACCTGTACGTCCCTGCCTTCTAGCGGGTGGGGGGTCCGATCGGGACCCCCCCACTACATCCTGCGGTCGGATCCCCTTGGGGAGCAATCCGGGACGACGGCGCGGCTATTCGTTTATAGCCGCTCCGTCGCGATCGCTCCCCGGAGCTGAAGAATGGGGAGAGCCGTATGTAAACACGGCTTCCCCGTGCTTCACTGTGGCGGCGCATCGATCGTGTTTTCCCTGATATAGGGGAGACACAATCGATGATGTCAGTCCTACAGCCACACCCCCCTACTGTTGTAAACAAACACTAGGTGAAGCCTAACACGTTCAGCGCCCCCTTGTGGTTAACTCCCAAACTGCAACTGTCATTTTCACAATAAAGAATGCAATTTTAATGCATTTTTTTGCTGTGAAAATGACAATGGTCCCAAAAATGTGTCAAAATTGTCCGAAGTGTCCGCCATAATGTCGCAGTCACGAAAAAAATCGCTGATCGACGCCATTAGTAGTAAAAAAAAATAATTAATAAAAATGCAATAAAACGATCCCCTATTTTGTAAACGCTATAAATTTTGCGCAAACCAATCGATAAACGCTTATTGCGGATTTTTTTACCAAAAATAGGTAGAAGAATACGTATCGGCCTAAACTGAGGAAAAAAAATGTTTTTATATATGTTTTTGGGGGATATTTATTATAGCAAAAAAGTAAAAAATATTGAATTTTTTTCAAAATTGTCGCTCTATTTTTGTTTATAGCGAAAAAATTAAATACCGCAGAGGTGATCAAATACCACCAAAAGAAAGCTCTATTTGTGGGGAAAAAAGGACGCCAATTTTGTTTGGGAGCCACGTCGCACGACCGCGCAATTGTCTGTTAAAGTGACGCAGTGCCGAATTGTAAAAACCCCCTGGGGCTGCATATTGGTCCTTAAGTGGTTAAAGAGTATGATCTGGGGGGCTTCCAGATTCCAATAAGTCCCCTGTCCGCAGACCCCCACAACCACCGGCCAGGGTTGTGGGGAAGAGGCCCTTGTCCTTGAATTATTTTCCCATCATGGGCGAGAGTGAGGCCCCATGTCAAGTTTTGCCTAAGGCCTCATAAAGCCTAGATCCGCCTCTGCAGTAGTGTCTCTAAAAGCAGTGTTTATATATCACACCACCATGCCAAATGCTGGACTTGCTGCTCTACTGCTGGCTGCCAAGTCCTGTACTTGATATCACACTGATGAAATTCTGATGAAGAAGTGGAGTTCTGGCCCATGAAACGTGTTGGTTTCTCCATTTGATCTTCTACCTGATCTTCATGGAAATACAATTCTATCTGGACTCTTTATTTATGGTGTGGAGCAATCTTATATTCATTGTTTTGGTGGCAATAGCACAGTATAACACAGGGGTCTCCAAACGTTCTGACCAAAGGGCCAGTTTATTGTCCTTCAGACTGTAGGGGGGCCGGACTGTGGTCATTGGGAGTAGAAAATGTCCTAGCATCAGTAGGACTACACAATGCACATTTGGTGTCACTGGGAGGAATCCTGGCCCCATTGTTGGTGAAACTGGGAGGAATCGTGGCCCCATTGTTGGTGTCACTGGGAGGAATCGTGGCCCCATTGTTGGTGAAACTGGGAGGAATCCTGGCCCCATTGTTGGTGTCACTGGGAGGAATCGTGGCCCCATTGTTGGTGAAACTGGGAGGAATCCTGGCCCCATTGTTGGTGTCACTGGGAGGAATTGTGGCCCCATTGTTGGTGTTACAGAGGAATCATGGCCACATTGTTGGTGTCACTGGGAGGAATCGTGGCCCCATTGTTGGTGAAACTGGAAGGGGTCGTGGCCCAATCTCCAATGTAAGGGGGCACTACACTGACCTCCAATGTAAGGGGGAATAACACTGACCTCCAATGTAAGGGGGAATAACACTGACCTCCGATGTAAGGGGGAATAACACTTTGCATTCTGCATTAATGGTCAGTGTAGCGCCTCCATACATTGGAGGTCAGTGTAGTGCCCCCTTACATTGGAGGTCAGTGTTATTCCCCCTTACATTGGAGGTCGGTGTTATTCCTCCTTACATTGGGGATCAGTGTTAGTCCCCCCTACATTGGAGGTCAGTGTTATTCCCCCTTACATTGGAGGTCAGTGCAGTGCCCCCCTACATTGGAGGTCAGTGTTATTCCCCCTTACATTGGAGGTCAGTGTTATTCCTCCTTACATTGGAGGTCAGTGCAGTGCCCCCCTACATTGGAGGTCAGCGTTATCCCCCCTTACATTGGAGGATCAGTGTTATCCCCCCTTACATTGGAGGTCAGTGTTATCCCCCCTTACATTGGGGGTCAGTGTTATTCCTCCTTACATTGGAGGTCAGTGTTATCCCCCCTTACATTGGGGGTCAGTGTTATTCCTCCTTACATTGGAGGTCAGTGTTATTCCCCCTTACATTGAAGGTCAGTGTTTTCCCCCCTTACATTGGGGATCAGTGCAGTGCCCCCTTACATTGGAGGTCAGTGTTATTCCCCCTTACATTGGAGGTCAGTGTTATTCCCCCTTACATTGGAGGTCAGTGTTATTCCCCCTTACATTGGAGGTCAGTGTTATTCCCCCTTACATTGGAGGTCAGTGTTATTCCCCCCTTACATTGGAGGTCAGTGTTATTCCCCCTTACATTGGAGGTCAGTGTTATTCCCCCTTACATTGGAGGTCAGTGCAGTGCCCCCCTACATTGGAGGTCAGTGTTATTCCCCCTTACATTGGAGGTCAGTGTTATTCCCCCTTACATTGGAGGTCAGTGTTATTCCCCCTTACATTGGAGGTCAGTGTTATTCCCCCTTACATTGGAGGTCAGTGTAGTTCCCCCTTACATTGGAGGTCAGTGTTATTCCTCCTTACATTGGAGGTCAGTGTTATTCCCCCTTACATTGGAGGTCAGTGTTATCCCCCCTTACATTGGAGGTCAGTGCAGTGCCCCCCTTACATTGGAGGTCAGCGTTATCCCCCCTTACATTGGAGGTCAGTGTTATCCCCCCTTACATTGGAGGTCAGTGTTATTCCTCCTTACATTGGAGGTCAGTGTAGTGCCCCCTTACATTGGAGGTCAGTGTTATCCCCCCTTACATTGGGGGTCAGTGTAGTGCCCCTTACATTGGAGGTCAGTGTTATTCCCCCTTACATTGGAGGTCAGTGTTATCCCCCCTTACATTGGGGGTCAGTGTTATTCCTCCTTACATTGGAGGTCAGTGTTATTCCTCCTTACATTGGAGGTCAGTGCAGTGCCCCCTTACATTGGAGGTCAGTGTAGTGCCCCCTTACATGATTGGTCCCTGGCCTCGCACCTCTGGCTCTGCTGAGTGATATCAGTGATACAGGCACCACCATACAGGAGATCAGTCCACCACTGGCCACCAATCAATGACCCCCCAGCAAACTCTGGAGGACCCATATAGCTAGATTCAGATAGGTTTACGCCGGCGTATCAGTAGATACGCCGTCGTAACTCTGAATCTACTCCGTCGCAAATTTAAGCGTATTCTGGAAACCAGATACGCTTAAATTAGGCTAAGATACGAGCGGCGTAAGTCTCCTACGCCGTCGTATCTTAGGGTGCAATATTTAGGCCGGCCGCTAGGTGGCGCTTCCATTGAGTTTGGCGTAGAATATGCAAATGACTAGATACGCTGATTCAGAAACGTACGTGCGCCCATCGCAATTAGTTACGCCGTTTACGTTAGAGATACGCCGGCGTAAAGATAAAGCTGCTGCCTAGGTGGCCCAGCCCATGCAAGGTATGGACGTCGGAAGAGGCCTATCTTTTTACGTAGTTTGCGTAAGTCGTACGCAAATCGGGCTGGACGTAATTTACGTTCACGTCGAAACGGCGTACTTTGGAGCAATGCACACTGGGATATGTCCACGAATGGCGCATGCGCCGTTCGTTTAAAAACGTCAATCACGTCGGGTCACTAGTCATTTACATAAAACACGCCCCCCTGTTCCACATTTGAATTAGGCGCGCTTAGGTCGGCCCATTTACGCTACGCCGCCGTAACTTAGGAGGCAAGTGCTTTGTGAATACAGCACTTGCCTCTCTGACTTACGGCGGCGTAGCGTATATGCGATACGCTACGCCGCTTCAAAAAGTAAGCCGCCCTACCTGAATACAGCTAATAGAATTCAATAGACCCCTTTAAGAGAAACGTTGCTCCAATCCGCCTTCCCTCCCAGAATTGACGTGACTCTGAATTGCGCCTTTTCTGCGTGACGTCACTCCAATCTTCCATCGGTTCCTATTTTCTGCTCTTTAAAGCCGATCTCCCTTTTGTTTCCCACCGTCATTTCCATTGCAAATCTGGCAGTTTAATGAAGAGGCCCCACAGACCGCGGGCTTTGTCTGGGAATGACGGCTACCGGAGGGCGCCTTTGTGTCGGCGCAGAGCTTCTTTTCGCTGCTATTAACTATATTCTGCTGCGCCGCTGACTGCGGGGCTGATAGATTCCCTCTTGACACCCGGCCCGCAGCAGCCGCACGCTGCGCAAAAGAAAGAAAAAATAAAAACTGTCCTAGAAAGTTTTCCAAGGTCGCTTTAAAATGCAACAGCGGCGGTATGAATCCTCATCAACGGCGATAACAACGGAAAATTAAAGGCGCACTCCACTGGGAAAAAAAAAAACACGCCCTTTGTGAGAACCCATCTGCGATTTGCAGTGCAACCTCTATGGCTTTTTGTTCCTTTCTCGAAATGCCCCATTCAGCCCAGGGCCGCCATCAGGGGGGGTACAGCCCATACAGAGGTAAGGGGCCCGGGAGTCCTGAGGGGCCTGGGCTTCCAGAGGGAACGGGCCCCTCAGGACTCCCGGGCCCCCTTACAAGTTGGCACCTCCCTTTTGTTCTTTTCCGCCCCCGACACGAGTCCCAACTCCCGCTGGGTTTGCCCGCTGCACTGGCTCCTGACTCCCAGCCAATGGGGTAGCGTTCAGGGGTAGCTAGTAACCCCCCCCCACCTGTCCCTCAGACTTCTGTCCAAAGGTGTCTCTGTTGCTCCTTCATCCAGAGTGGGGGCACCCTATTACAAGAGGTGTGTAACTGCATTCGATGGGCACTGCTAGGCTGCATTTGATGGGTGATTATGAGGCTGCATTTGATGGGCGCTGGTGAGACTGCATTTAATGGGGGCTGGTGAGGCTGCATTTGATGGGTTCTGGTGAGGCTGCATTTGATGGGTTCTGGTGAGGCTGCATTTGATGGGTTCTGGTGAGGCTGCATTTCATGGGCGCTGGTGAGGCTGCATTTGATGGGCGCTGGTGAGGCTGCATTTGATGGGCGCTGGTGAGGCTGCATTTGATGGGCGCTGGTGAAGCAGAATTTGATGGGCGCTGGTGAGGCTGCATTTGATGGGCACTGGTGAGGCTGCATTGAAGGGAAGTTGTGAGGCTGCATTTGATGGGTGCTGGTAGGCTGAATTGATGGGCGCTGAATAGGCTGCATTGATGGGCGCTGGTGAGGCTGCATTTCATGGGCGCTGGTGAGGCTGCATTTCATGGGCGCTGGTGAGGCTGCATTTCATGGGCGCTGGTAAGGCTGCATTTGATGGGCGCTGGTGAAGCAGAATTTGATGGGCGCTGGTGAGGCTGCGTTTGATGGGCGCTGGTGAGGCTGCATTTGATGGGCGCTGGTGAAGCAGAATTTGATGGGCGCTGGTGAGGCTGCATTTGATGGGCGCTGGTAAGGCTGCATTTGATGGGCGCTGGTGAGGCAGCATTTGATGGGCGCTGGTGAGGCTGCATTTGATGGGCGCTGGTGAGGCTGCATTTGATGGGTGCTGGTGAGGCTGCATTTGGTGGGCGCTGGCGAGGCTGCATTTGATGGGCACTGGTGAGGCTGCATTTGATGGGCACTGGTGAGGCTGCATTTGATGGGCGCTGGTGAGGGTGCATTTGATGGGCGCTGGTGAAGCAGCATTTGATGGGCGCTTCATTAAAAAGGTGGGATATACATGGGCAGGGCAAAGGGGGTGGAGTCAGAGGTGGAGCCAAGGGGGAGGCAGTAAAATGAGGTTTCGCCTAGGGTGTCAAAAAATCCTTCCACCAGCCCTGATCGTCTTCCACTCCCTTTCGGGCGACAGCGGTGAAATCTTAGATCGCCGCCGTCGCCTTCTCACATCCTCGTATATATTGCCGCGGCGTCTCGTTCATCCCCACGGCGTCCCGTTCATCGCTGCGCCGCCTTTACACTCTGAAAATTCCAATAAAAACAACAAATATATAAATATATATAACAAATTAAAATATATAAATAGTAAAAAATCTGCGGAATCCATGAATATTTACAATTGTATCTTTTTTTTTTTTTTTCTAATCCCCGCTCCCCTCCTGTCACCGCTATTTTTGTCGTATAAAAAAAAAAAAACTTTCGGCGGCGGAATCGAAGAGAAGCGAGGAGATAACGCGAGGTTGAGTGAAAATTAAAATAAGATTTCCCATGCATGGCGCACGGAATTTAAATAATGTCTAGACAATGAAATGGAATCTTAATAGAGAAAGAGAGGCTAAGGAAAGTGAAATATAGACAAGGGGCCAGATTCACGCAGATCTGCGGCGGCGTAACGTATCTCATTTACGTTACGCCGCCGCAAGTTTTACGGGCAAGTGCTTGATTCACAAAGCACTTGCCTTGTAAAGTTGCGGCGGCGTAGCGTAAATCCCCTGGCGCAAGCCCGCGTAATTCAAATCAGCCAGGTAGGGGGCGTAGAGCATTTAAATTAGGCGCGTTCCCGCGGCGAACCTAATGCGCATGCGCCGTCCCTAAAGTTTTCCCGACGTGCATTGCGCTAAATGACGTCATTGGTTTCGACCTGAACGTAATTGACGTCCAGCCCTATTCAGGGACGAGTTACGCAAACGACGTTAAATTTCAAAATTTCGACGCGGGAACGACGGCCATACTTAACATTGGATACGCCACCTAGGGGGCATGTTTATCTTTACGCCGCGTATCGCTTACGAAAACGGCGTATCTTTACTGCGACGGGCAAGCGTACGTTCGTGAATCGGCCTAACTACTCATTAGCATATTCTACGCCGAACTCAATGGACGCGCCACCTAGCGGCCAACGTAAATATTGCACGCTAAGATACGACGGCGCAGGCCGGCGTATCTTAGGCATATTTAAGTGTATCTCAGTTTGAGAATACATTTAGACATACGACGGGCTTAGATTCGGAGTTACGTCGGCGTATCTACTGATACGCCGGCGTAACTCTTTGTGAATCCGGCCCAAGGTGATTCTTCTATCCTTCGAGGGACGCAGAATATCTTTATTTTATGTCGTACATTTTGTGGGGCGTGTTTATAAAAAACAGAAAAAAATATTGCATAATTATTCATCCAGCGAAACTGCTGGTACCTTTATTACGTGCGAATGAGCGAAAATAAATGTCACTTACTGGTCGATTGTTAATCGCTCATAAAAAAATAAATAAAAATTGAGTGGTTTGGGAAAATGCCTCATTATGGCCACTAGATGGAGCTGAGGAGCAGAGGAAACAAATATTTTTTTTTGATGATATTTAGCTCTATCTAGTGGCCAGAGTGTGGTATTACCCTGATTCACTTAGTTCTGTATGAGTGAATAACAAATTACCTGTTAACCACTTAAGACCCGGACCTTTAGGCAGGTAAAGGACCCGGACAGTTTTTGCGATTCGGCACTGCGTCGTTTTAACTGACAATTGCGCGGTCGTGCGACGTGGCTCCCAAACAAAATTGGCGTCCTTTTTTTACCACAAATAGAGATTTCTTTTGGTGGTATTTGATCACCTCTGCGGTTTTTATTTTTTGCGCTATAAACAAAAATAGAGCGACAATTTTGAATTTTTTTTTATATTTTTCACTTTTTGCTATAATAAATATCCCCCAAAAACATATAAAATATATTTTTTTCCTCACTTTAGGCCAATACGTATTCTTCTACCTATTTTTGGTAAAAAAAAATCGCAATAAGCGTTTATCGATTGGTTTGCGCAAAATTTTGCGTTTACAAAATAGGGGATAGTTTTATTGCATTTTTATTCATTTTTTTTTTTTTTTACTACTAATGGCGATCAGCGATTTTTTTCGTGACTGCGACATTATGGTGGACACTTCGGACAATTTTGACACATTTTTGGGACCATTGTCATTTTCACAGCAAAAAATGCATTAAAAATGCACTGATTACTGTGAAAATTACAATTGCAGTTTGGGAGTTAACCACTAGGGGGCGCTGAAGGAGTTAAGTGTGACCTCATCTGTGTTTCTAACTGTAGGGGGGTGTGGCTGGACATGTGATGTCATTGATCGTGTTTCCCTATATTCGGGTCCGCTGGTCACGGAGCTTCGGACCGGGTGGCGGGGGCATGCCCGCGACCCACGGCTGGGCACTTAAAGAGGACGTACCTGTACGTGGATGTGCCCAGCGGTGCCATTCTGCCGACGTATATCTGCAGGAGGCGGTCCTTAAGTGGTTAAAGAAATACAGTTGAACCTTGGATTACGAGCATATTCCGTTCCAGGAGAATGCTCTTAATCCAAAGCACTCGCATATCAAAGCGAGTTTTCCCATTGAAGTCAATGGAGACGAAAATAATTTGTTCTGCATTGACTTCAATGGGATGCAATACCGAATGCGGCCAGAAGCGGGGGCACCAGAGAGCACCGAAAACGTCCGAAAAAGGCCATAGGACACTTCGGCTTGTTTCCTGCGCCCCCCCGTACCTCAGGCCAGATGAGGTACTGCAGGTCAATGTTCGGCTTTTCTCGGCTCCTGCGCCCCCCCCCGTACCTGAGGCCAAATGAGGTACTGCAGGCCAATGTTCGGCTTTTCTCGGCTCCTGCGCCCCAGTACCTCAGGCCAAATGAGGTACTGCAGGCCTATCTTTGGCTCTGCTCGGCTTCTGCACCCCCCGTACCTCAGGCCAGATGAGGTACTGCAGGCCTATTTAGCTTGAATTCTGCTCGTCTTGAGAGTCAACCCTCGCAAACCGCTGTAGAAGGAAAACATTAGATTGTGCCCCCATTTGTTTAGAACGAATGTACAAATGTACCAAAGCTTTTTGCAAAATAACACATGGCCACTAAATGGAGCTGATGATCATAGGAAATACAGTTGTGCTCATAAGTTTACACACCCTGGCAGAATTTATGATTTCTTCATTTTTCAGAGAATATGAAAACACAAAAACTTTTCTCTCACTCATGGTTAGTGTTTGGCTGAAGCCATTTATTATCAATCCACTGTGTTTACTCTTTTTATATCATAATCACAACAGAAACTACCCAAATGACCCTGATCAAAAGTTTACATACCCCAGTTCTTAATCCCGTGTATTGCCCCCTTTGACATCAATGATGGCTTGAAGTGTTTGGTGGTATTTGTGGACGAGGCTCTTTATCTTCTCAGGTGGTAAAGCTCCCCGTTCCTCTTCCAGTTCCTGGAAATTCTTGGGCCGTCTTCCATGAACGGCGCGTTTGAGATCTCCCCAGAGGGGCTCAATGATATTGAGGTCAGGAGACTGAGATGGCCACTCCAGAACCTTCACTTTATTCTGCTGTAGCCAATGACAGGCGGACTTGGCCTTGTTTTTTGGATCCTTGTCATGTTGGAATGTCCAAGTACGTCCCATGCGTAGCTTCCTGGCTGATGAATGAAATGTTTCTCCAGTATTTTTTTGATAACATTCTACATTCATCTTGACATAAATTTTGACCAAATTTCCTGTGCCTTTTGTAGCTCACACATCCCCAAAACATCAGCGATTCACCTCCGTGTTTCACAGTAGGGATGGTGGACCTTTCATCATAGGCCTTGTTGTCTCCTCTCCAAATGTAGTGTTTATGGTTGTGGCCAAAAAGCAAAATTTTGGTCTCATCTCTCCAAATGACTTTGTGGCAGAAGGTTTGAGTCTTGTCTCTGTGCTGTTTGGCGTATTGTAAGCGGAATACTTTGTGGCATTTGCGTAGTAATGGCGACTCGACCATACAGCCCATCCTTATTCAAGTGCCTCCTTATTGTGCATCTTGTACAGCCACACCCCATGTTTTCAGAGAGTCCTGTATTTCACCTGAAGATATTTGTGGATTTTTCTTTGTATCCCGAACAATTTTCCTGGCAGTTGTGGCTGAAATTTTAGTTGGTCTACCTGACCGTGGTTTGGTTTCAACAGAAATCAAACCACGCCTTCTTTCACTCATTCATCTTTTACTATTGCATTTTGTACTATTGTTCCTTTCACCTCTGCTAATCAGTTAGACTCTTAAACCATAGGCATGCGCAGAGGGTGTGCCGGGTGTGCCTGGACACACCCTAATCACCCCATGCACATTAGCATTATTGCTCTGTGTGCCAGCAGGAATATGGTAAAGATCTCCCTCTTACCGGCTCTGCCATAAAATAAGTACCCCTCATTTTCCACTAGACATATGCAATTCGCTTTGTTCCTTTTTTTTTTTTGGATTCTTGACAAACTTGTTAATTCCGAAATTTCCGAATTTTGAATTTCGGAAATTTCGAATTTCGGAAATTTCGAATTTCGGAAATGTGAAAATTTGAGAATTCGGAAGTTCGAAATTTCGGAAATGAGAATTTCGAAATTGAAAATTTCGCAAATTTGAAAATTTCTACAGTTTCGAAAATAGGAAATTGAAAATTCAGAAATTTAGGGCCAGATTCAGAAAGAGATACGACGGCGTATCTCTGAGTTCTGCCGGTCGTATCTATGCGACTGATTCAGAGAATCAGTTACGCATAGATTTCCCTAAGATCTGCCAGGTGTAAGTGTCTTACACCGTCGGATCTTAGGCTGCAACTCCAGGCCGGCCGCTAGGTGGTGTTTCGTTTTTTTTACGCGACGAATATGCAAATGAGGAGTTACGCCGATTCAGAAACGAACGACCGCCCGCCGTTTTTTTTTACGTCGTTTGCGTTCGTCTTTTTCCGGCGTATAGTTACCCCTGGGTCTATGAGGCGCAGCCAATGTTAAGTATGGCCGTCGTTCCCGCGCCGAGTTTTGAAATGTTTACGTTGTTTGCCAAAGTCGTTCGCGAATACGGATTTACGAATTTACGTTCACGACGAAAGCAATGACGTCCCTGCGACGTCATTTAGAGCAATGCACACTGGGAGATTTTACGGACGATGCATGCGCCGTTCAAGTAAAACGTAAAAAACGTGGGGTCAAGGGAAATTTAAATAAAACACCCCCCCTACATCCCCATTTGAATTACGCGGCCTTACGCCGCAACACATACGCTACGCCGCTCTAACTAAGGGGGCAAGTTCTTTGTGAATAAAGAACTTGCGCCCAAAGTTAGAGCGGCGTAACGTATCGGAGATACGTTAAGCGGGCCGGACAGATACGCCAATGTATCTGAATCCGGCCCTTAAACTTCAGAAACTGACAATTCAGAAATTGAATATTCGAAAATTTCGAAAATTCGGAATTTGAAAATCGGAAATTCAAAAATTTTGAAATTCGAAAATTCAAAAATCGGAAATTCGAAAACCTTCACACAGTGAGTGGGCGGCCCCGGAAGCTGGCTTGAACCGAGAGCCTGGGAGGAAGAAGACCTCCGCTGCCACCCTGACCTGTGACACCAACCGGAAGACAAGCTGACCAAGGACCCAAAGGATGAGGGTGGGCAGGAGGTAGGTGCATCACACACACCTACCCACAGACAGGGGGGCACAGGAGGGACTTTAGGCAGTACTGGGGGGTCTCCCACCCCCTCTTTCTCTCCCACCCCCCTCTCTCTTTCCCAGCCCCTTCTCTCTTTCTCACCCCCCCCCAGTCAACCTCCCTTACCCACTCCCTCTCTCTCTCCCACCCCCTCTCTTTCTCTCACTGCCCTCCAATGGGGGGGGTTCTGAAGCACCTGATTAGAGCCAGAGGCTCTGATGGGCTTCAAAAAGGGTCGTCTCGGAGCGCAGAGCATTGCGCCATGAGTTGTGTGACTATAAGCGGATGAATTTTTGCTATTATCACACTAAAGTTCCTCCCCGCCAATCAGGAGGCAGGTCTGTGAGACCTGTTTCCTGATTGGCCAAAGCGTCAGGCGATCCTGTTGCACGCCTAGAGCTTTGGTGGAAGAGGGGACGCGGCGGAGGAAGCTGAAGGAGTGGACACCGGAGCCGCCGCGGCTGCTGCCTGCACTCCAGGATAGGAGAGGACACCACAGAGAGTAAGGGCTAGGGACTGCCCGCGAGGGGGGGGGGGATTCTGTTTAATTTCCGTTCTGTTGGGGGGGGGTGTTGTTTGTTTGCCACCTCCCCCAAAGCAAGAACCCACCAGCCGCCACAGCTTTCTGCCTCTGTTGGGAACGAATGGCGGGTCCCGGCAGACATTGTGTCCACCGAACCCGCTGATTGGCTCCCGCTGTGTCCAATTGGGAGCGGGAGCGGGTCGCCGGCGGCGTGCGTGCACGCCCCAGACCCGGAGGTGCAAAATCACGGACCTGTACGTGATTGCACAGGGAAGCGCCGTACAGTATACAGTCGGCAAGCGGTTAATACGCTACAAATAAAGATCCTGAAAAGATGTTGAAGATTGAAGTCCCGTCCTCAGGAAATAAAATCTTGTATAGAAGACTTCTCTTTATCGCTACATTTGTGTCTCTTCTCTTGACTTGGGAGACAGCTCAGGAGCAGATTGTTCTCGGAGATTCGTCTGCCGAGGTTTTGTTCCTTGGAGAGGGCTGTAGCGGCGCACGCAACCTGCGCGGTGTTGAAATGTCAGGTCTTGTTTCCATGGCAGCATTCTGTTACCTAATTCTGAGATGCTCCACCAGATTACCTGATTGCCGGGTCGATGCTGAAAACTTGTATCTCTTCCTCACTATAAAAGATACTGAATCTCCTTTTTTTTTTTTTGATGGAGCGTTTAATTCACCATCTTCAGAAGACTTCTTCCACGACCGAGCCATGACCTGGATCAAGCATGCAGACAGTGAAAGTAAAGCTGGCCATAGACAGATTTTCATTGAAATGTTTCTGTAGAAATTCTGAAAGATCGCCCATCAGAACATTCATTCAATGATGACTTCATGAAGCCAACTACCGTATTTATCGGGGTATAGTGCGCTCCCGCGTATAGCGCGCACCCCTAAAGTTGCCCCGAATTTTCCCCCGAAGTTTTTTTGTACTTACAGTTTTGGTGTCTTGCGCGGTGTCCATCGGCGGCCTCGTCGGGTCCGTCTGCGGCTTTGGGTGTCCTCTTCGTCGGGTCCAAGGTCCTTCTGTGGCGTTCTCGCGTCCTCCCCGCTCGTTTCCCGCGCCGAGTTTGAATACTGCGCCGACATATACCAAACGCAGTACACTCGTGTATTGTCGGCCAGGCTCGGCTACTCTCGCGCTGACGTCCTGTACGTCCAGGACATCAGCGCGAGAGGAGCCGAGACTGCCCGACAATACACGAGTGTACTGCGCTCGGTATATGTCGGCGCAGTATTGGGTATCGGCGTATACCGCGCACCCACGATTTTGCCCTGATTTTTAGGGCAAAAAAGTGCGCGGTGTACGCCGATAAATACGGTACCTTAGTTTGAAGGCTGTTAGTGACAATAAGACCCCTTTCACACTGAGGCAGTTTTCAGGCGTTGAAGCGCAATAAATAGCGCCTGAAAACTGCCTCCCAATGCCGCTCCGGTGTGAAAGTTTGAGTGCTTTTACACTGGGGCAGTGCGCTTGCGAGACGTCAGAAAAAGACCCGCAGTCCAGGGCCGTCTTAATAGTATCATGGGCCCCTGGGCAAAGTAATGCTCTGGGGCCCCTACAATGATGACAGTGCAGGTAAACAGACATCAAGTAGGTAGGAGGTATTAGGGAGACCACATGTCCCGGATTGCCCCCGCATTCTGCAGGTCTGTCCCGGGCACATTCATTCCAGGACAATACAGTGTCCCGGAATGAAACTGACACAGCCACCACCCCCCCCCCCCCCGGCCAATCTGATGCCCCCCAAAAAAGGACGCCACATCACCGCTTTACTCACTGACAGTACTTGTCCTGGCCTGGAGGAGCACAATCCCCGCCCCCTGATTGTGATTGGAGAAATCATAAATCCCGCCTCTTGTGTCCAATCACTGTGCTGTGATTCGTTACAGCACAAGCTGATTTTTGGGAAGGGGGGGGGGGGTGTCCCTGAATGGTAGTTTGGAAATGTGGTCCCCCTTCCTCCCCTGTGTATCTATCACTCTCAGTGCCGTCACGGGGACCAAGGCAGCCCGGGCTCCAGGACCAGCTGCTTTGGGGAAAGTGTAGGGGCCCCCCCCATGCAGCTGGGACCCCTGGCCAGTGCCCAGGTTTGCCCTCTCATTAAGACAGACCTGCCGCAGGAGCATCGAATGGACAGCGCTTCCAAAGCCACCGCTACACGGGAGTTTTTAAACATTTAACTTCTTTGGGGTTAAAAGCAACCCCCCCCCCCCCCCCCCAGCTAGCGGCAGAAAAAAGTGCCACTAAGACGATCGGCGCTTTACCGCTAATGTACGGGCGGCCCAAGTGTGAAAGGGGTCTCAAGTTTTTTTTTTTTTAAATAACAAATGGGCTATACTTATTGTCGCAGTGGTTTCAGTCTGGGATCACACCCGAGCGGTGGGGAAAACCCATTCCTGTTCAAATCGCATGAGATTCTTTGCGCAACACTCTACCCATATGATATTTTTATCATTTCATTTTTTTGATATAAAGATATAGGGCCAGATCCTCAAAAGGGATACGCCGGCGTATCCCAGGTTCGAACTTTGGAACTGATACACAGAATCGGTTTCCAAAAGATAGGCAGAAGATCCGACATGTGTAATGCCCCATACAGACGGTCATTTTTTGTGATGAAAAAAAAAATGACGTTTGAAGTGATAAAAAAAAACGACATTTTTGAAACTTCATTTTCAAAAACGATGTAGCATACACACCATAATTTTGAAAAATGATGAACAAAGTGACGGCACTCTAAAGGGGAAGTTCTATTCGCCTTGAGGCTGCTTTTAGCTGGTTACTTGTTAGTAAAAGATGATTCGTGCTTTTTTGTCTGTTACAGCGTGATGAATGTGCTTACTCCATTATGAATGGTAGTTTTACCTCCCGTCTCAAAACTTGCTTCTGGGCATGTGCGGGTTTAAAAACGTCGTTTTGCCCACACACTATCATTTTCATTGACACAAAAAATTACATTTTGAAAAACGACACAAAAAATTCGAGCATGTTCGAATTTTTTTTTTGTCATTTTTCAGAAGACATAAAATGACATTTTGCCCACACACGATCATTTTAATTGACATTTTTAAAAATGTCATTTTATTTCATCACAAAAAATGACCGTCTGTATGCGGCATAAGAGACTTACACTGCCGGATCTTAGGATGCAGTACCGCATCCGCCGCTGGGGGCATTTTGCGTATGCAAATGAGCACTTACGGAGATCCACGAAGCGGTTTAGCTTCGTGAAATCTCCGTAAATACTTACGTTGCAATCGTAAAATTAGGGCTGTTTTTACAAAGTGTAAACTGTTTACACCTTGTAAAAGTAGACCCTTCTTTGCAGCGACGCTGATTTATTTTTATTTTTTTAATTTATTTTTTCCCGCCGTATCTTTTTTTTTTCCCGCCGCAACTTTTTTTACCCGGCGCGATTCACAAAACACGGCGTAACGTCATTTTGCGCTATGCCCGTCTGGAAAATTACGTCACGAGCATGCGCAGTACATCCGGCGCGGGGGCGCGCCTAATTTAAATGGGACTCGCCCCCATTTGAATAGGAACGCCTTGCGCCGGCCGGATTTAAGTTACACAGCCGAAAATTTCTAGGTAAGTGCTTTGTGGATCGGGCACTTAGGTAGAAATTTTGCGGCAGTGTAACTTAAATCAGAATAGTTAAGTTACGGCGCCTCTTTGTGGATCTGGCCCATAGAGCCAGATTCAGAGAAGAAATACGCCGGAGTATCTACTGATACTCCGGCGTATTTTCAAATTTGCCGCGTCGTATCTTAATTTGTGATTCACAAAACAAGATACGACGGCTTTTGGCTAAGATCCGACAGGCTTACGGCTTCGTACGCCTTCGGATCTTAGGATGCAATACTTCGGCCGCCGCTGGGTGGAGTTTGCGTCGTTTTCCAGCGTCGGGTATGAAAATTAGCTTTTACGGCGATCCACGAAGGTACGTGTGCGTTACATCGTCGCAAATCGTTTTTTTCCGTCGCAAAGTTAAGCCTGCTTTTTCATGGCTTAACTTTAGAGCAGCCCTGTTAAAGTATGGCCGTCGTTCCCGCGTCAAATTTAAATTTTTTTTTTTTGCGTAAGTACGTTACGCACGTCGCCATACACGATTTTTACAATTTATTAATCGTGTGCCGCCTAAAGTCCGTCTTTCTAGTCTAAATTTGCAAGGCGGTACTGATGGGCACTGATGGGGCTGCACTGATCAGGACACTGATGATCATCGGCCTGATTATCTGTGTAAATGTCAACCTTTCATACATGCCGGTTTACCGGCTCTCCTCTCTTCTCCTCTCCTCTCCCCTTGCTGTGACATCACGTGACGGAGGGACTGCAGATAACCAGCAGAGTGCGTTGACATTGTGATCAGCTGTGATTGGACACATCTGATCACATGGTAAAAGGCCACTGTGATTGGCCCTTTACCCCAGGCCTCGACAAAATCCGGGCGCCAGGTCGCAATTGCGACAAGAAATTGTGACCTGGCGCCTGGGGAAGCTTAGGGCTACAGAAGGCCGCGCCGGCCGGCGCGGGGCGCGATCGCGCCAGGCATTACAGGTTACATTACATTACAAGTAGCAAAAAACAGCAGTTCTAATGTGTTTTTTCACTGCCATATCCTTCCCTCTAATTAGAAACCCCAAACATTATATATATTTTTTATTCTGACACCATAGAGAATAAAATGGCGGTCATTGCAATACTTTCTGTCACACCGTATTTGCGCAACGGTCTTACATTTAATTAAAAAATAGGACAACAGTAAAGTTAGTCCTATTTTTTTTTTATATTGTGAAAGATAATGTTACGCCGAGTAAATTGATACCCAACATGTCACGCTTCAAAATTGCGTCCACTCGTGGAACGGCGACAAACTTTTACCCTTTAAAATCTCCATAGGCGACGTTTAAAAAATTCTACAGGTTGCATGTTTTGAGTTACAGAGGAGGTCTAGGGCTAGAATTATTGCTCTCGCTCTACCAATCGCGGCGATACCTCACACGATGCCTAAATACCGTTTACATATGCGGGCGCTACTCACGTATGCGTTCGCTTCTGCGCACAAGCTCGGCCGGACGGGGCGCGTTTTTTGGCTCCTAACTTTTTTAGCTGGCTCCTAGATTCCAAGCAAATTTGTCAAACCCTGCTTTACCCCAATCACAGAGCGCGCCGGATGCACGCCACAACAGGCGTACGGTTCTGGGAGGAGATTCTCTACCAGAACTGGATGCCCGCACCGTAGCTGTCGTTCGCCAAGAAGTGGTTAAAGTAGAAAAAAAACGTAAGACTTTAGAATCACTTTAACTGCTTAAGGACCGCCTCCTGCACATATACGTCGGCAGAATGGCACGGCTGGGCACAAGCACGTACAGGTACGTCCTCTTTAAGTGCCCAGCCTTGGGTCGCGGGCGCGCACCCGCGACCCGGTCCGAAGCTCCGTGAACGTGACCGTGGGACCCGCGGACCCGATCGCCTCTGGAGTCCCGCGATCGGTCCATGGAGCTGAAGAACGGGGAGAGGTGAGTGTAAACACGGCTTCCCTGTTCTTCACTGTGGCGCCGTCATTGATCGTGTGATCCCTTTTATAGGGAGACATAATCGATGACGTCACACCTACAGCCACACCCCCCTACAGTTAGAAACACAAATGAGGTCACACTTAACCCCTTCAGTGCCCCCTTGTGGTTAACTCCCAAACTGCAATTGTCATTTTCACAGTAAACAATGCATTTTTAATGCATTTTTTGCTGTGAAATGACAATGGTCCTAAAAATGTGTCAAAATTGTCCGAAGTGTCCGCCATAATGTCGCGGTCACACAAAAAATCGCTGATCGCCGCCATTAGTAGTAAAAAAAAAAAAATTATAAAAATGCAATAAAACTATCCCCTATTTTGTAAACGCTATAAATTTTGCGCAAACCAATCAATAAACGTTTATTGCGATTTTTTTTTATCAAAAATATGTAGAAGAATACGTATCGGCCTAAACTGAGGAAAAATATATTTTTGGGGGATATTTTTTTATCGCAAAAAGTAAAAAATATAGATTTTTTTTCAAATTTGTCGCTCTATTTTTGTTTATATCGCAAAAAAAAAAAACGCAGAGGTGATCAAATACCACCAAAAGAAAGCTCTATTTGTTGGGAAAAAAGGACACCAATTTTGTTTGGGAGCCACGTCGCACGACTGCGCAATTGTCAGTTAAAGCGACGCAGTGCCGAATCGCAAAACCTGGCCAGGTCCTTTAGCTGCCTGAAGGTCCGGGGCTTAAGTGGTTAAGCAAAAGAAAAGATTTTTTAACGTTTAGTCAGCATTGCCATCTGAATATCCGGAATTACGGATCAGAGCCGATCTTCAGACTCTCCATCACAGAGTACGTTTTTATTTGCCGTCTGCGGTTACACTAAACTGCAAACATTAAGCAAAGCGTTGCGTTTTTTGTTGCTAGGGCTTGGAATTAACTGCGATCCCTGGAAATTTCTTTTAAATAGAACTGTAATTGGTCTGTCTGAAAATGCAAATAACTTCATACAATTTTTATGCTGCTCAGAAAGTAATTACAGCTTCATAGCGTCCCGAACGCCCAGATTGTGAGCGAGGAAATAAACACGCCAAACCAACCGCGCCGCCGCCTCCCTGATACTCCCCGCGCTGCGTGAGAGTCGCTAGACAGCATCGCAGGGTGATGAGCTCTCCTCCCCAGTGCAGCCCCAGATCTACATCCAGGACGGGGGGGTCACACAACGGGGCGTTGTAGCAATTAGGAACCATTCACACCATAACGCAGTTTTTTTTAATGGATGTGTTTTTGCACATTGAGGGATAGTGTTTTAGGCAACAGCTTCATTTTGAATTGACTGTCAATATACACTCAACGCACGAAAAAATAGGTCCTGCCCGATTTTTGTTAGCGCTATTCACAGAGCATAGGTGTAACGGAATGGCCCGTGATACCCAGAGACTTTTGAAGCAGGGATGGGCTGGCCATTGAGATTACAGGGAGTTTCCCGGTGGGCCGATGGCTCAGTGGGCCGGCTTCAGTGACAGCCAACCGCCGCCCCCCTCTGCTCCTCTGTCTCTCCCTTCCTGCAGCGCTCACCTCCTCTCCCTGCCCACTGTGCTCACCTGGGGGGAACAAAGAAGCAGGGGGAGGAACAGAGGAGCATGGGGGAGGAGACAGACAGCCGACTCAACAGCTATGGCCTGGGAGTTTCTAATTTCTGCCTAATCTTGTCCCATAAGGGCGGGCACCAAACTGATTCTTTGCCCCGGGTGAAATAATGTCTAGCTTCTCCACTGGTACTGCCTATAAGAGTACCAGCCGTTCTACTCTAATAAAGTAGAACGGTTAGTGGCTAGCGACGGGGGAGAGGGGGCTTGGGTGGCCAGGGGGGGGGGGAGTTGTCCGGCCGCCATGGGAGAGACCTGTCAAAGTGGGGCAGTCTGGATGAAGTCCAGGGCCAAATTTTTGTCCCAGTCCAGCCCTGTTTTGAAGGATGCGGGGTACTCCTGTGCCAGCTTCACTAATGACTCTTGGGTCTAGGGCAGGGGGTGGGCAAACTTTTTGACTCGAGGGCCGCAATGGGTTCATATATTGGACCCCGGGGGCCGGACCAAGAGTAGATGGACGGTGTGTATGTGTGTACATTACACAGGGGTAATATAACTGAGGAGGGCTATCGGAGACATAATACAGGAGTGAGGGGTAATATATAAGTTATATTACCCCCGTATATTGTCTCTTAATAGCTTAGCCCCCCTCAGTTACATTACCCGGCCTACGTTTGATGGCATGGCACAGTGGCTGCGTTTGATGGCATGGCACAGTGGTGACAATTGATGGCACAGTGGCTGCGTTTGATGGCATGGCACAGTGGCTGCGTTTGATGGCATGGCACAGTGGTGACAATTGATGGCACAGTGGCTGCATTTGATGGCATGGCACACGGCCGACCGACGCTCACAGGATACCCCAAGCTCTGCTACCCTGTTAGCTAGCGCTCCGCAGGCCGGATTAAAAGGTCCGCCGGGCCGTAGTTTGCCCATTCCTGGTCTAGGGTCATCCTATGTCCGATAGGGGCATAGGATGACTGAGAACTGATATCTCGGATTACATGAGATGGGACAGTAATGATAATTCATGTATTGCAGGAGATCTTGAGATATTACAGGTGGTTAATTCTGACCCCAACAGGTCAATAGCAGAGTGACTCATTCATGTGGGGACACATAGACTGTTGAGGTGTTAATTGATTCTGGCTCCTAAGATATTTCATTGTACTATGCTAACTAGCCCTGTATTGTGTGAAAGTTCTATTGATGCTAATATGTGTTGTGAGTTAACACACTCCAAATGTCTGCCATGTCAGCTATAGTAATTGATTCATGTAGATTCGGTGCCAGAATGTCTGTCTGGGATGTGGATTGAGGGGGACTCGTTAAGCACCCATTGTGTGATGTTTTGGGTGGAGTGTTTCATTGTCCCTGTGATTACTGCAGCATGCTTTCTAACTGTATAAAAAGCTGAGAGTTTACCATTAAAGCATTCATTCGTTTTGGAACCAGAAACAGAGCTGTGTGTCTCGTTTATCTGGGGAATGGAATGGGTCCTGTCTGCTGGATTGTGGAGTGTCCGATAAGCTGTCTTGGGTTGGTGGAATGGAATATCGTAAACGGTGTTAACCCCTGACCGTTACAATAGGTACCTGTGCATTGCTGTGCACTAAAACGCAGGCACATTGCTGTGCACAGTGGGTGGGCACTAGGGTGCCATTCATTTTGGTTGGCTATGTTCTACAATTCCCATTTACAGTGTGTGCTTATGCTGGTAATGACGGTTGTAAGGGCTTGGTCTGAAGGGTGGCAGCCTTTGCTACGCTTAACTCTGGTGGGTGTAACAAGATGACCACTTACCCCCTTCTCAGTGTATCCTTACAATGGACGAGTGCGGGGTGTAGCAAGATGGTGGCGACGAAACGTCACTTTCTGATGGGTCGCCGTATCTGACAAAACAGGGACGCCGACCTCCTAACGTTTCGTCTCGATGGGGGCGTGGTCACGGGACCACGTCCCCATCGAGACGAAACGTTGGGAGGCGACGTTCTGACGTCACCGCGTCAAGTGATCAGACCTGGAAGATACTGGCTGCATGTTCGGGGAGCCGGACGGCTTGTTATTTTATATGCTTCATGTCACTGAATTGATGTAAGTGTACATCTTTTTATTATCTATTAAATACTCGAGGATTTTATGCTATGCGAGTTCCCTCCTCTCTTTTATATATCTCTTACTGGCGTACTGTTTGAGGCAACCCATCAGTGTGAGTGTCCTGGTTGGATCAGAAGAAGGCAGAACAGGGAGGGGGATTGGTGCGGGGAAGTAATTCTGTAATTGCCCCTCCATCCGATCACAATGATTACCTCTGCTGTCCGGGCCCCCTACAGGAGGGCTGGTGGTCCCCCCCTATCAGCGGCCTTGCATGTCATGGCAGCTATGGCTCTCAGATATCATGCACATTTCCCACCAATTTGCTTAAAGAAACTTCCTGTAGGGGAGAGAAAAATATGAAGCTACTTAGCATTTGACATTCTGCGCATTCCATAAATTGCTGTTCTTGTGCATTAATCAGATTATCTCATCCCCGGTGTTCACTGGCAATAGAGCTGCGACTGTGTTATAATTATTATTACCAGGGCTTTATAATAACCGGCTTATACCGGGAGGGGGGGGGGGGGGCTAAACATATTCAGAGGTGTAAATGTAAAAAATAATAATCAATTTAACCCCCTCAGCTCCCACTCCTGTATGAGCTGGAGCAATTTTTAAAATTTCACATACATTTTCTGCTTTGGGCCTATTAATTCCACAATGACTTTTTCATGATTTAAAGTGGCTGCATATGCCCAGTGAAGTGACCGGCCTCAAGTGATACACAGAGATGAAACCACGCCCATGTGGGGGGCGCCAGAAATATTTCTGTACCCAGGCGTCTGTGACCCTAGGATCGGCCCTGAAAGTGGTAGTAAAGGGTTTACAAGCACATTAAACCTGCCCCTGACCTTATAAATCCTGCAAGTCGCACTTTTTTTTCACATCATTTAGATTTGCTACACAACAAAATAAAGTTTCTGGTTTGTCGAGCGGAAAAGTTCCTGTTCTTCCGAGCTCTCCTTTCCATCCATCATCTGCCTACGAGGCGGCTCTTGAGTTTTTCGGTCTTTTGCGGAACGACCGTCCGAAGGGCGCATTGAGATTGCCACTTGAGAGACGGAGTGAGGGGGTTGGGAGGGGGGGAAGTGGCTTCCATTAACACCGCTTATCATGTTCCTCTAATGAGTTCCCCCGTCTCGGGGAAAGATTACTACCTCCTCTAATCCGCAATCCAAGTCTTGACGTCCAAATTACGAGCGAGAAGACAAACTACTTCAATTCCTCTCGTGATTAATGCGGGAGAGAAGGATGGAGGGATGAAGAGAGAGTGGGTGGACCGCCCTGTCATCGCACTCCGGTTTGGGAAGTCGGGCGCGGCGGGGGATGGGGGTGGAGGTGGGGGGGGGAGAGAGAGAGAGACGAGCATGCAGAATATTTGGGGCCATTATCTGCGTAGAGTTGAAAGCCTGGCTGTGACATGTTCTTGAATTATTTTAGGCAGCGCCCTGTTAGTGCGAAGACCTGCGAGAGTGCGAATCCTTAATTTCCTCGCAGAACCCGAAATGAAGGCTGATTAGCGCGGCCGAGGATGCTGCAATTAATGATTAAGGCACTTGCGACTCGTACTTGTAGATTTCAGTATCAGAACACGGAGATAATCAGATCTTTCTGTTCCACTCTTTTTCCTCCAACAATCTTTGTGAACTTTTTTTATTTCTGTAAGTTTAGAATTTGCGCAGCAGAATAATTTCTTTATGTATTAAACCCATCTCGCCTTCATGGCGTTGGAAGGATAGGCTGATCATGTGACCGCTGTGATTGGCTGTCACGGTGGTCACATGTTTTCGAGAGAGGGACCTGCTGGCTACCGGTTGGTCGCTGTGCTGGGAGTGTGAACTGAGCGCGCAAAGCTCTGCCGGCCATGGACGCCTATGTGCGACGTGTGCGCGTCAAGACCCGCCCTCTTTTTCACTGCATTACATGGGCAGCCAGAAGTTAAAATATAGAACTGTAACATTCTTGGAAATAGGGCAGACTCCTCATGGGCGGGCCTTCAGGGTCAAGTCACAGCACTTGAGGACTACAGTCTTACTATCAGTCTTACCATTAGTCCTGCCAGCAGTGGCGGACGCTCATGCAGAGCGCATGGGCACCCCCCCCCCCCCCAATCCATGCGATTGGCCCCTAATCTACATCTAATCTACATGCAGGGCATGGGACGCATGGATTTCAATATTATTATTTTTTGGAAGCACATGATTAAAGCCTGAAAAAAAAAGGGGTGAGCTTGGGGCGCAGAGCACTGTGCCCTGAGCCCACCCAGTTATGTGAGTTATTATTCGCTAATGTCTTCCTGTTTTTCATCCCGGCCAATCAGAAAGCAGGTAGCCAGATTCCAGGACTTCTGGCCTTGCCCGGGAGGAGACCACCGGGACTCGGGGAGAGAAGTGCAGGGATAAAGGAAAGTGCGGGGCTGGTGGGCAACGGGTGAGTGAGCAAAGCGTCGATCGACAGGAGCGGGTAGTGGTGATCGATCGAGCAACGAGGGGTGGTAGGGGGGTTTTGTGGTGGCCGGCATGCCTCTTTGGTTCTGGAGAGGGACTATGGGAAGTACCACTCGCCTGACCCTTACCAGAACTGCAAACAAGGTGTAGCTGTTAAAGCGGTCGTTGGCAGTACAGGTTCCGTGACAAAGTCCAGGTCAGGGATTCTGGAAGTCGTGAGGTCCTTTTATGCCGACCTTCTTGGGAGGAAAGAGCTTGACGGTGACAAGATGGAAAGCTTTTTGGACTCTCCTCCAGGTCTAAATGGTGGAGATGTTCCATTGAGGAATTTGAAGAGGTGATCACAGTTGAAGAGGTGATGAGGGCAATTGAACAGCTTGCCATCAAAAAGTCACCTGGACCGGATGGCTTGGCGGCTGAGTTTTACAAAGCCTTTAAAGCGGGGGTTCACCCTCAAACATCTATATACCGTTACATCCAGCATACTGCTGACATCGACAGCATGCTGGATTTTTTTTTTTCCGCTGTACTTACCGTCTTATTGTTGTTTTCACCCGGCTTCTGGGTTCTCGCTCCCCCGGGGAGTAGGTGTTCCTAAGACGAGGCATAGATGATTGACGTTCGGGTTAAGCGTGTCACGCCTTCCGAAAATATCCGAGCTGGGGCTCGGCACTTTACGGCGCCTGCGCAGTCAGCTCTACACGGCAGGCGCATGCGCCGTATAGCGCCGTAAAGAGCCGAGTTCCAGCTCGGATATTTTCGGAAGGCGTGACGCGCTTTACCCGCACGTCAATCATCTATGCTTTGTCTTAGGAACGCCTACTCAGAGCCGAAAACAACTATAAGACGGTAAGTACAGCAAAAAAAACTAAAAAACACAGCATACTGCAGATGTCAGCAGTATGCTGGATGTAATGGCATATAGTTGTTTTTCAGGGTGAACCTCCGCTTTAAGTCTATTCTGGCCCCACATTTGGTAGAGGTTTTTAACAGTTGCCTTGCTGAGGGGGTGCTTTCCCCTTCCATGAGGCACTCGGCTGTGATTCTTCTTTCAAAGGGTAAAGATCCTTCGATGATTGAGAATTGGCGCCCCATCAGCCTTCTTAAAGCGGTGGTTCACCCTAAAAAGCAAGTTTCTACCATGAAATCCAGCATACTAGCGTGAGCTACAGTATGCCTTTATTTTATTTTTTTTGTGCCGTACTCACTGTTTAATCCCGTAGTTAAGTTTCAGACTCCCCGCGGGGAATGGGCGTTCCTATGCAGGGGGGAACATGATTGACGGCCGGCTCTGGCGCGTCACGCTTCCCGAGTAGGACTCGGCTCTTCACGGCGCTATACGGCGCCTGCGCACAGACTAGGAGCTGACTGCGCATGCGCAATGAAGAGCCAAGTCCTATTTCGGCTATTTCCGGAAAGCGTGACGCGCCATAGCCGGCAGTCAATCATGTTCCCCTCTGCATAGGAACGCCCACTAGTCTGAAACGTAACTACGGGATTAAACAGTGAGTACGGCGCAAAAAAATTAAATAAAGGCATACTGTAGCTCACGCTAGTATGCTGGATGGCATGTTAGAAAAATTTTTTTTTTTAGGGTGAACCCCCCGCTTTAATGTCGATAGAAAGATACTGGCGAAGATATTTTTCTGGCGCCTGTCGTCAGTAGCAGAGTCTTTGCTTTCTCGCCATCAGCACTGTTCGGTCCAGGGTAGGAGCACCTTCACAGCGGTGTTAGCTGTCCGGGAGGCCTTGGAGCGGTGCAGGGCTGCAGGCTGGGGAAAGTACTTGCTGACATTGGATCAGGCAAAGGCTTTTGATCGTGTTAACCATGAGTACCTGTGGTTGCTCCTTAGTAAGTACGGTCTGCCGGGTGGTTTTGTTGATTGGCTGAAAGTCTTGTATAAGGGGGCAGAAAGCTTCCCTCTTGTTAATGGTTGGGTTGGGCAGTCCTTTGAGGTTGGCTCCCGGGTGCGCCAGGGTTGTCCCCTGAGTCCCCTGCTCTATGTGTTTGCAATCGACCCCTTCATCAGGAGGCTAGAGAGCGGCATGTTGTGTGGGGTACCAGTGGCTCTCCCGGGTGAGCTGCCATTGAGGGTTGTTGCTTATGCGGACGATGTGTCGGTGATTGTCACTGGGACGGATGAGGCGGAGGAGGTGGTCTCTCTGACATCACGGTATTCTGAAGCATCAGGCTCCAAGATCAATCAGGAAAAGAGCGAAGTTTTCTGGATGGGAAAGGAAGGTGAGGGGTTTGATCTCCCGGACACCTTTCCAGTGCCCCGGGAAAGAATTAAGATACTAGGCATTGAATTTGGACCCGGCGATTATGGCCTCAAAAACTGGGAAGGCAGACTGGAAATTGCCAATGCTAAGGTGGTCAACTGGAAGAGATGGAAGTTATCTATGAGGGAAAGGGTTGATCTGATTAAGACCTACCTGATTCCGATCTTCTTGTATGTCAGCTTTGTCTGCATCTTGCCAGTGTCTCTCTATGCTAGGGTCAGTAGTGTGTTCTTCCAGATGCTGTGGGGGAACAGACTGAACCCCATCAAGAGGAATGTCACCTACCTATCCAGGAGGGAGGGTGGCTTAGGTATGGTCAACCCAATTCTTTTCTTTTCACTGCTATTTCTCAAGTTTAACATTGGTAGTATGCTTGCAGTGGAACCTCCTGGATGGGCAGGCATATTTAGATCTTGGTTTAGGCCTTTTCTGCGACTTTGGGAAGAAGGTGGCCAAGTGAAGAATCGCAGGGGTCATCGTGGTCAGCTACCAGCCTATGTAGCTCCGTGCCTGAAGTTACTGCGGCAGTGGCGATTGTCGGCTGAAGATCTCAGATCGGTTCCGAGGAAAGACCTTATGAGTCGAGTCTTGAGTGAAGTCTTTCATGACCCACTGGCCTTAAGGGATTGCCCAGGCCCAGTTTTGAGGGTGGGGTTGAGACTGATTAATTTGGATAGAATACCTCCTAAATTTAGGGATCTGGCCTGGTTGTGCTTCCATGGGAGGCTCTATGTTCGGGGCAATTTGAAATTCCGCAGTGGGGTGGATCGTAGCTGTCCTCGGGAGGAGTGTGCAGGTGAGGAGGAGACTATGGACCATTTTCTGCTTCGTTGCCCTTTTAACATAGAAGTGTACAAACAGGTGGGGCGGGCGCTCGGTGTTCCTTTCCTCTCCAGGCTGGGTTATGCCGAGTGGGTGTACGGAGCATTCAGTACCGGTGGAGGTTTTTTGTTTGGATACACTTTTTTTAGTTAGCCTAGTGGTCCGTTATTTCACCTGGAACACACAGTGTCAGGTCAGCATTCGGCAAAAAATCCTTCCTGTTGAGGTGGTGGTGTATGACATTGTGCATGAGGTGGGGAAGATTCGGGGGCTTGAGAGAGACAAGCGGGGTCAGGGGGCTTGGCTGAAGGCGTGGAGGGGTTTCAAGCCTCCCTGACTGCCAGGAGTCTCTTTCCCGGGTGTGGCTGTCTGTCTCTTATCACCCTAGATTATTATTATTTTTTGATACGTTTTTGATAAATGGCTGCGTACATAAGTGACGGGTTGCACCTCTTAGGCCCTCTCTGCTGCTTTGTGTAAATAGTTTTCTAAAAATGTTTTGGTAGTGGACTGTGGGCTAGATTCAGCAAGAATTTACGCCAGCGTATCTATTGATACGCCGCGTAAATTCAAAGCTGCGCCGGCGTATCTTCTTTCTGTATTCAGAAAGCAACATACGCCGAAATTAGGCTAAGATCCAACTGGCGTAAGTCTCTTACGCCGTCGTATCTTAGTTGCATATTTACGCAGGCCGCTAGGTGGCGCTTCCGTCGATTTCAGTGTAGAATATGCAAATGAGCTGGATACGCCGATTCAGAAACGTACGTGCGCCCGGCGGATTTTTTTACGTCGTTTGCGTAAGGCTTTTTCCGGCGTAACGTTGCTCCTGCTATATGAGGAGCAACCAATGTTAAGTATGGACGTTGGGCCAGCGTCTAATTTTGCATCGTTTGCGTAAGTCGTTCGCGAATAGGGCTTTGCGTAAATTACTTTCACGTGTAAGGCATTGACGATTTGCAGCGTAATTTCGAGCATGCGCACTGGGATTCTTTCACGAACGGCGCAAGCGCCGTTCGTTAGAGACGTCATTTACGCGGGGTCATGTTTTATTTACATAAAACACGCCCACCTCTTCAGAATTTGAATTTGGCACGCTTACGCCGGCAGATGTACGCTACGCCGCCGTAACTTAGGGCGCAGATTCTTTGTGAATCCAGCCCCAGCCTCACTAAGTTACGGCGGCGTAGCCTATCTGAGATACGCTACGCCCGCACAAACTTACGGCGGGCTTTATGAATCTAGCCCTATGTATATATTGTATATATTCTGAACCTGGATGTGTATTCCTTTGTTTTCTGTTTGAAGTTTTGTACTATGGTTTTTTTCAAATAATAATTTTTGTTTATTTTCATAAAATGTCAGTACAGAATATAGCAGCAGTTCAAGTGCAAAAGATGAAAGGAGGTACAAAATTCCAGCTAGCTGGGCTTACACAGTGGCTCCATATCTATTTCTGCTATCAGTGACATGTAACACAATTGGAGATCTAAAAGAAGGAGTAAAGAAAGAGAAGAGAAAGGGAAAGAGGGGGGGTGGATGTAAGGAGGGAATGGGGTGAGGAGGGGGGGACAGGGCGGGGGGGGGAGGCGAGAAGGAAAAGGGAGAGGGGATGGGACAGGGGAGATAGGGGGGGGGGGGGCAGGCAAGATTGTCAGGGTGAGCAGTGTACCTTGGCGGCCTATTGTCGACTCACGGCGGGTCCTCCACCACGTGCCACCTCTCCCAGACCAGATCATGGGCATCCAACCTATCCTGGATCCTAGCCGTCATTTTTTCCATGAGTTCTACATCTTTGACCCTAGCATAGAGGGCTTCTTGTGATGGGGGGATTGGTTTCTTCCAATGAAGCGCTATCAAGCACCTCGCAGCTGTGGTTATGTGTCTCAGCAGTTTCTTGTAGGGCTTAGCTATGCGAGGTTGGGATAGGCCCAGCAAGAACAGCTTCGGGGAGAGGGGTATGGGCGCCTCCAGGAGGCGAGATAGAAGCTCTTGCGTTTGAGTCCAGAATGGGACAATCAGGGGGCACGTCCAGTAGATGTGGAACAGTGTGCCCTTGGCTTGGCTGCAGCGCCAGCATCGGTCAGAAGTGGAGGGGTAAATCCTGTGGAGGACGTCCGGGGTCAGGTACCAGAAGAACAGCACTTTATACATATTTTCCTTATAAAGGGTGCAGATCGAACTCTTGGCCGCCTGCCTCCAGACTGCCCTCCACTCGTCCTCCGAGAGCACCTCCCCCAGCTCCCTCTCCCATCGGAGCATATATGTATGTTTACCTTTGGTTTGTGCGGGGTATTCATTGAGGATTTGGTAAATGTCTGATATGAGACCCCTTCGGGCAGTGCCCTCGAGGATGATTCGCTCAAATGGGGTCGGTTTTGAGAAGAGGAGCCGAGGGGCGATTGTTTGAGCGTAGTGCCTGATCTGTAGGTAGCTGAAAAAAGCTTGCCGTGGAATGTCATGTTTGGTTTGGAGATCAGTGAAGGAGTGTAGGGTGCGGGATCTGGGGTCTACTAAATGACCAAAGTGAAATAGGCCTCGCGAGGCCCAGGGCCAGGACATCTGATGGGTGAGACTGGTCGGTACTTTAGGGTTGTAGAGGAAAGAGGTCAGCAGGGAGCTATCGGACCTAAGTCGACCGTCTTGGGCTAACCTCCTCCAGGTACTTTGAAGCTGCCGCATGGAGCCCAGTAAACGTCCGGGCTCCACTGCCGCATTTGCGTTCCACAGGAGGTTGTTGGGGTGTATAGGCGTCAACCAGATCTTTTCCACCTCCGTCCATCTATTGTAAGACTTCTGGGGGAACCATGATGCCACCGCCCGAAGCTGCGAAGCCTGGTAGTATTTGACCAGGTCTGGGAAGGCCAGGCCTCCCTCGGTTCGTGACGCCGTCATAACCGAGCGTGGGATCCTGTGGCGTTTGTAGTTCCACACGTACCGGAGGAGGTCGGCTTGTAGGGCTCGCAGATGTGCGCAGGGGACCGGGATAGGGAGGGTCTGGAAGAGGTATAGTAGTTTTGGGAGGACTACCATCTTTATTGCCGCTATCCGGCCTAATAGGGATATCTGATGGGACTTCCATTTGTGGATCAGCGCCCTTATTGAACTGTATAGGGGGGGGAAGTTGGCTTGGTACAGGGATGTAAAGCTTGGGGTCAATTGGACCCCCAGGTATTTCAGGGAGGTTCGCTCCCAGTGGTACGGGAAGACGGACTGCAAGTGTAGGGCCTCTGGTTCGGGCATATTGATCGGCATGGCCATGGACTTGGCCGTATTAGTCTTGTATCCCGAGAGGGCCCCGTAGCATTCTAATTCCCTGTGTAGGTTAGGCAGGGAAATGCGGGGGCGCGTTAGTGTCAGGATAATGTCATCGGCGAAGAGGGAGATCTTAAATTCCCTCCCCCTTACTGGGATTCCACGGATATCCGGGTTGCCTCGGATCGTCGCTGCTAAGGGCTCGACGCAGAGAGCAAAGAGGAGGGGGGAGAGGGGGCACCCCTGACGGGTCCCATTAGTAACGGGGAAGGTGGATGAAGTGGCAAAGGGCGTTTTCACCTGTGAGATCGGATTGGTGTAGAGGTGTCGGACCGCCCGGAGGAAAGGTCCCCTAAATCCCATATGCCTTAACGTGGCGAGCATGAAGGGCCAGCCAAGGCGGTCAAACGCCTTTTCTGCGTCCAGACTCAGGAGCAGAGACTCCGGGCCCTCCCTGCTCGCCACGTCAATTAGGTCGATCACCTTTCTCGTGTTGTCCCCCGCTTGGCGGAGGGGGACAAAGCCCACTTGGTCTTTATGGACCAGAGAGGGTAAAACTACATTTAGGCAGAGGGAGAGGACCTTTGTGAAGATCTTGAGATCAGAGTTCAGCAGGGCTATCGGCCTGTAGCTTGCACATAGTGAGGGGTCCTTGTCTGGTTTGGGGATGAGGGTGATGAAAGAGCGCTGCATGTCCTGCGGGATGGGGGTCTGCTGTAGGAAGGCATTGAAGAGCTTCGTCATGTGAGGGAGGAGTGTGGGGAGGAAGGTCTTGTAGTATTCGTATGGAAACCCGTCAGGGCCTGGGGATTTATGGGCGGGTAGGGACTTAATGGCTGCGGTCAGTTCCTCTCCTGTAATGGGAGCGTTAAGGGAGGCTAGGTCGTCCGGTTGTAGCCGGGAAATGCCCGCCCGAGTTAGGTATTGTGTCATCCTGTCTAACAGGTCGGGGGGGGGTGGGTCATGGGGGATTTCTGGCTTGTTATACAGGTCGGCGTAGAATGCTGCGAGGGCATCCGCAATACTCTGAGGGTGTGATATAATATTGCCCGAACCATCCTGGACCTGGTGTGGGGTGGATGCGAGCGAACGGTCTGCTAGTTTCCTCGCCAGTAGCGCCTGTGCCTTGTTGCCTTTGTCATAATATACCTGGCGGAGGCGTACTAGAGCTTTCTCGACTCGACCCATCGCAAGGTCCCGGAGTGTTGACCGTACCAGGGCGATACGTTTAAGTAGCGTCAAGGAGGGGGAAGACTGTAGGCGAATCTCTAAGGCCCGGAGCTGCGCTTCCGCCTGTTTTCTAGCCGCCTCGGCATTCCTCTTAAGGGCCGAGGAGATGGCCATACACCGTCCCCTAATTACCGCCTTATGGGCGGCCCACAGTGTGGTAGTGGAGACGTCCTGTGTGTCATTTTCGCTGAAGTAAAGTTGCAGGGTGGAGTCTATTTCCATTTTGGAGGGGGTGTGTTTCAGGAGAAAGTCATTCAGGCGCCAATTATAGGGCCTGCGGGTGGGAGTGTCGAGGTCAAGGGTCAGGGTAATGGGGGCGTGGTCGGACCAGGAGATGGGCAGGATCTGTGCGGAGTCAGTGACGCGTAATGTAGTATTGTTGACTAAGAAGTAATCTATGCGTGAGTGCGTATGGTGGGGGGATGAATAGAAGGTGAACTGGCGATCCCCTGGGTGAAGCGCCCTCCATGCGTCAAATAGAGCATGTTTCCTCGTCAGCTGACGGAAAAGTTTAGAGTCCCGCAGGGCTTTCGTTTGAGAGGCTCGGGGGTTCACCACCAGGCGGTCCCAGGTCGCCGAATGGGGCAGATTAAAGTCCCCCCCCCACTACCAGTAGGCCGTGGGGGGATCTAGCTAGGCGGGTGAGAACCCGGCTTAGAAATCTGTGCTGATGTGCGTTAGGGGCATACAGGGTGCATAAAGTTATGTCTCGTGAGTGCCATGTCCCCCTCAGAATGATGAAGTGGCCCAGGGGGTCAATGTAGGAGTCTGTGCAGGTGAAGGGAGTGCCCCGTTTGATCAAGATTGCGACCCCTGCCCGTTTGCGCGGGCTAAAGGCCTGGTATATTAAGGGGAAGTACCTGGATGCAAACGTGAAGGAATCGCCCTTAGAAAAGTGCGACTCCTGCACCATTATAATCTCCGCCCCTGTTTGCCTGAATTCCCTAAGTGCTAGGTGACGTTTTCTATTGGAGTTAAGCCCGTGTACGTTTAAGGATAGCAACTTAGCCATACTGTGGGTGGAGAGATCGCGGTTTGTACTTAGCTGGAGTTGGTCGAGCTGCATCTGGTTCTGGGAGGGCGAGTGGGGAGACCGCCGTGGCGACGGCTACCAAGGTGTGCTGTCGGGTGCTGCCTGCACGGGAGAGGAGAGAGAGGTGTCTGAAAAGAGAGAAAAGAGTGAGAGCAAAAGCAAAACATAACACATCAACAATCAACAATGGGGGCCCGAATGGCCCGAGGGCCCTCAGGTCCCAACAGTTCCTTAAGGACCTCCCGACCAAAAAGTCCAAAAACATAGGTCGGGGGGGCAGGGGGGTGGCGTGGAGGAACTCCACTGTGGGGGTTAGGAGAAGAGGAACTCTTAGGCTATCAGCCATGGGGGGGTCCGTGATCAAAAGGGCAGCCTCTTCGACGTCTCATCCGAGACAGGCCCGATGTGTGGCGTAGGGGTAAGGCTGGGGCAACCGGGGGTAGATGGCGGGGTAAGAGCAAGAGAAAAAAAAAGGAAAATACAAAAACAACAGCAAAACCGGAGAGTCTCCTGCGGTGCTCGAGGCGAATTTCGTGGCCGGGGCGACCATCTTAGGTGTGCTTGTGCCTGGGGGAGTTGCGGGCAGGGTCCCGGCCCCTGGGGCGTTTAGGCGGCGGGACTCTCTGCCAGACTACTGGTGGAGGGGGTGGCGTGGCCACGAGATCCCAATCCGGCAGCCGGGGAACGGGAATGTCCAGTGTTCTGCAGAAGTCGTCCAGGTCCTCTGGGTAGCGTAGGGTGGCTGAGGTCCCCTGGTGGTTGGCGGACAGGCTAAAGGGGAAGCCCCATCGATACACAATGTCCTTGTCTTGCAGGGTGCGGAGCAGGGGTTGTAGTAGGCGTCGTTTCTGCAACGTGATCCAAGAGAGATCCGGGTAGAGTTGTAGTGGGTTGTTGTCAAAGAGGAGGTTGCGCATAGGACGGGCTTTGCGCATTATGTTTTCCTTCAGCGGGTAGGAGTTTATGCGGCATATGACGTCCCGTGGTTTGGAGGCTGGTCCCTTTGGCTTGAGGGCTCGATGGGCCCTGTCCATCTCGATGGTCTTGTCTGTTGGTTCCCCCAATATTTCGTTGAATAAGTTCTGAAGGGTGAGCTGTAGGTCTTCTGCCCCATCCGCTTCAGGGAGTCCGCGTATGCGGATGTTGTTGCGGCGCCCCCTGTTGTCCAGGTCTTCCATATGCCGCTGCATGTCTCTCAGCATGAGACGGTGGTCTGACGCCTGGGTCTGGGTGCGGTGTACCGCCAGTTTAGTCTCCTGAATCTCTTCCTCAGCCATTTCCATTCTGTCATTTAAGTGTTTGAGGCCCGTTTGCAATACTTGAATTTCAGCGCGGCAAGTCGCCCTGACGTCCTCAACAAGCTGTTTAAAGTCCTCTTTCGTGGGAATGGCCTGCAAGTAAGATTGCCATGGTGGAGGGGGATGGTATGAGGGTCCCCTGACATCATACATAGACTGCAGTGGATCAGTGGGGGATGGATGGCGGGTGGAAGCTGGTTCCCTGTGCTGTCTGGCCTCGAGGGGGGGTTGCTGGGGCAGGTCCCATGTGTTGGACCAGGCCTCGGCCTGATCTACTGGTGGAGTAGGGGCCCTTCCCTGCCAGGGGGTGCTGGTGGTGGCCATGGAGGCATATGATGGGGGAGAGATCCCCTGCTGAGCTCCGGTCCCCGGATGGATGGCCGGATGGGTCTGTCCCTGGGCAGTAGGGAAAGTAGGGTCTGGTCTAATGCCAGCAGAGGAGCTGCCTTGCTCTGAGGGCTCCATAGAGGCCTGGGTGCTTGTGGAGGCTTGTAGGGCCGGGAAATCCTCATCAAACGTGGGTGATGTGGTGAGCTGGGAGCCGCTCTGCTGCTCAGGGTCTGGGGCTGTACGTAGCAGGCGGGGGAAGGCCCCGGTGCATTGGGTGACCTGCTCTGGAGAGGGAAGGGGGGCTGCGGCCTGTGCCTCGTGGTCCGCCGCGGGGGGGCGGGGGTGCTGCGATCCACTCACCCATGTCTGTGATCCATCCGGGCCCGGGGATGGAGCGGTGGTCTGCGGTCGGGTTGAGGATGGCTCCGGATGGTAAGGCGAGGAGGTGCGGGGAGAAGAGGCTCCTGTTCTGAGGGTGGTCGCGTCCGGCGCCATCTTGTCCCCTCCGCCCGGCGGCATTTCGGGCGCTTTAAAGTATTTTTGCAGGGTTGTAGCGGAGCCTGGCGGGGGTTGAGATGATCCCCTTGCTTTGCTGGATCTTGTGGTCCGCGATCCGCCCATGGATGGCGGCGAATACCCCCGGTTTAGTGCCTATAAGCTGCGGGCTGGAGAGGAGCTCTCAGGGGTTGCTTCCTTCCAGGCTGGCTTCCGGTCACGCCCATCTTGTACTATGGTTTTGTTTTTTACTTTTGTATAAAATTGGTTGCTTGATTCTTTTCAATAAAAGATAAATAGTGCCCCATCATTGGTGTCAGTGGAAGGAATAGTGTCCCATCATTGGTATCAGTGAGAGGAATAGTGTCCTATCATTGGTGTGAGTGGGAGGAATAGTGTCCTATCATTGGTGTCAGTGGGAGGAATAGTGCCCCATCATTGGTATTAGTGGGAGGAATAGTGTCCCATCATTGGTGTCAGTGGGAGGAATAGTGCCCCATCATTGGTGTCAGTGGGAGGAATAGTGTCTCATCATTGGTGTCAGTGGGAGAAATAGTGTCCCATCAGTGGTGTCAGTGGGAGGAATAGTGTCTCATCATTGGTGTCAGTGGGAGGAATAGTGTCCCATCAAAGATATAAGTGTTATCATTTCACATCTAGTGCTCTCAGCTGCACATCCATCTAATAATAGTCTCCTCTCTTTTATTTGCGGAGTTCTCCTTTAATGATCAGGAACAGACAGGCGCTCTCTTCTCTTCCCGACACGTAAGAACCTGCGCTAATATTTAATAAAAAAAAAAAGAAATCCCTTTTTTAGTTGCCGTGCAACAAAGGTTCCTGCGGGCCGGTGTAAATCAATGAGATTAAAAGATTGCCCTCATTTTATCTTCCAAATCTTTATCGCGCAGTCGCTCTCACGCCGGTTAATAAAACAACGCGGAATTTACGGGTCTCTCCGGCTGCCGCCTTGTTTATGGCTCTTTGTTTCGGCGGCGTTCTATTAAGTGGTGCTGCGCTCGGCGGAGGGGAATTAGTTTGGAGGAGCCGTACATAACGCCACGCACATCTAAGAGATAGCGGGGGCTTCCTCTGCTGCGTGCCGCTCCGCCGGCGCCTGATTTGCAGCAAATACGAAATAATCAATGTTTATTTTTAAAGGAAAAAACCCTGGGCGCATGTTCAAGGAAGAAACAGATGAGCAAGGAATTTAAAGTTGAACTCCGGGCGCAAAAACTTTCATTCAAACATTATCCTTAATAGCCACAAAGGATAAAAACCCGCTTTTATAAAACCCGCTACATAAAATGCCTTTGCAAAGTGCATTTATCACCTTGTGAACGTACCAATGACATCGTCATTAGGCTCTACATAGCCTGTGCAGAGAGCAGAGCTGTGGGAGGAGCTCAGCAAGCTCCACCCACTACAGGCTGCCTGTAGAAAACTACAGGAGGGGGCGGCGACAAGACCAGTCACCCTGCACAAGGAGAGCAGAAAGCAGAGCTGTGGGAGGGGCACAGCAGGCTCCACCCACTACAGGCTGCTTGTAGAAAACTACAGGAGGGGACGGCGACAAGACCAGTCACCCTGCACAAGGAGAGCAGAAAGCAGAGCTGCGGGAGGGGCTCAGCAGGCTCCACCCACTACAGGTTGCCTGCAGAAAACTACAGGAGGGGGCGGCGACAAGACCAGTCACCCTGCACAAGGAGAACAAAGCAGAGCTGTGGGAGGGGCCCATCAGGCCATGATCATGTGCTGGTCGGAGCCGAGGGAATATTTCTTCAGTTTTGGGTGCCCATCCAGCTCCGCTCGCATGTTCTTCTGCCTTGGCTCAAGTGCTGGCCAGCCGCCTGCCTATCTCCTTGCCTTCCCTGGCGGAGTGAACTTCCTCCGCTCCCCACCCAGCAGTAGCCGGGGCCCGGAGAGTGAGACTTGACAGGCAGTTTCCTTTCCTCCATGGCTTCCGCCGTGCCTGTCCTCTCTCCTCCTCCTTATTCTAGGCATCCAATAGGATCGCCTGATGTTTTGGCCAAACGGGGAAACGGGTCTCAGACCGCTTCCTGATTGACGGGGAGGAAATTTAATTTGAATATTCATATTTGTCACACAACTGGGTGGGCTTGGAGAGCAGTGTTCTGCGCCCCGCGCCAACTCATATTTGAAGCCTATTAGGCCCCGTACACACGTCCGAGAAACTCGACGGGCAAAACACATCGTTTTGCTGGTCGAGTTCCTTGTGAAGCCGCCGAGGATCTCGGCGAGCCAAGTTTCCTCATTGACTAACGAGGAAATAGAGAACATGTTCTCTCTTTTTAGCTCGACGAGTTGCTCGTCGGTTTCCTCGGCCAAAAGTGTACACACGACCGGGTTTCTCGGCAGAATACGGCTCCGATCGAGTTTCTGGCTGAATTCTGTCGAGAAACTCGGTCGTGTGTACAGGGCCTTAGAGTTTCTGGCTCTAATCACATGCTTTAAAAAACACTCCCCCCCTCCATCCGGCATCCTGTAGATAGATTAGGGTGCCGGACGCATGGATGGGGGGGCGGCGCCCGTGTGCCCTCTATGGATGGGCCGCCACTGTTCATGACCTTGCTCTGTGGATTCTGAACTCTGCTTTCCTCTGACTATTTTCTGGCTGATCATTTGGTGCTGACCTCAGCTTGCTGCTGGACCTTGCTCTACCAGCTTTCCTGGTACCAAACACGGCCACGCTGCCGTCTTACGTTGTATGATCCAGGCTCACCTTGGCTACGTCCCTGACCGTGGTAACCACCTGCTATCAAGCTACCGTCACACGTGCTTTTTTGAGTCTTGTACCTCTGTCACCAAATTCAGGGGTGCTCGGACCAGAGCCGCAAGGGAAGCCCTCTCGTCAATTCGGTCTCCAACCAAGGTATGTGACACCAATATTCTAGAGCAGGGGTGGGCAAATCTCGGCCCTCCAGCTGTGGTGAAACTGCAAATCCCATCATGCCTCTGCCTCTAGGAGTCATGCCTGTGATTGTCAGGGGCGTGCAATGTCTCATGGGACTTGTAGTTTCAAAACAGCTGGAGGGCCGAGGTTGCCTACGCCTGTTCTAGAGCCTTTCAATCTGCAAACATGAGAATCCTGTGTGATCTTAAATCCTAACCCATCGGCAGCGCTGTCACAATATAAGGTGGCCCGGATTCTCGTACGAGTTACGCCGGCGTATCTCCAGATACGCCGTCGTAACTCTGAGTCCGAGCCGTCGTATCTATGCGCCTGATTCTTAGAATCAGTTCCGCATAGATTTGTATTAGATCCGACCGGCGTAAGTCTCTTACGCCGTCGTATCTTAACTGCATATTTACGCTGGCCGCTAGGGGCGTGTACGCTGATTTACGCCTAGAAATATGTAAATCAGCTTGATACGCGAATTCACGAACGTACGCCGGCCAACGCAGTACAGATACGCCGTTTACGTTAGGCTTCTCCTGGCGTAAAGTTACCCCTGCTATATGAGGCGTACCAATGTTAAGTATGGACGTCGTTCCCGCGTCGAATTTTTAAAATGTTACGTCGTTTGCGTAAGTCGTTCGCGAATAGGGCTGGGCGTCATTTACGTTTACGTCGAAAGCATTGGCTTCTTGCGGGTTAATTTGGAGCATGCGCACTGGGATACTTTCACGGACGGCGCATGCGCCGTTCGTAAAAAGCGTCATTTACGCGGGGTCACATTAAATTTACATAACACACGCCCACATCTACCACATTTGAATTAGGCGGGCTTACGCCTATTTACGCTACGCCGCCACAACTTTGGTTTGAGAATACGGCACTTGCCTGTCAAAGTTGCGGAGGCGTAACGTAAATAGGATACGTTACGCCCGCACAAAGATACTTGGTTCTACGTGAATCCGGGCCAGTATATATAAAGTTAGGTCTGCTTTAAGAATAGATGCTCATTTGGCTTTCCCCTTTGACACAGTAATCGACCAGACTCCGCTCCTTCTCTCCCAGCCAATTTCAGCACGTCCTTGCACGCCCCGGGAAAACAAAAACACCCGCCCCTTGCACCGCTAGCGTGCCCACGCCACACCGTGCTTCATTAGCCTGTTTTACATGCAGAGTACCAGCAAGAGCAACGTGCGAAGAAAAAAAAAAAAGAGATCCTGTAATTAATGAAGTCCCTTCCATTCCCATTATGCAAATGCTGTTAATTTCAGCTGTTTCGAATATGCAAATGCCACGTCGGAGCGGCGAGAGCCAGAGAGAGAACGGCTGGGACGGTGGTCTCAGGCTGGGCAGATGGACTGACTGCGAGGCTGGGGACCGGAGGTTAATTGCTCTGCCTGGCAGGTTAATGGTATTTGTTTAACAGTCTCAAAGAGTGACAGAATCTTCTTCGACTCATTTCTCGCCGTCTCCCTCCTCCTGCGGCGCCGACACACCTGTGAATAGAATTCTCTGAGAAGTCTTAATAAGCCAGAAGCTTTCAACGGGCTTCAACCCAAGCTGTGCGGAAGGGGCGACGGCTGGCCAGGTCTGAAGTTTCTACGGTTTGACGTTCAAACAATGTCACAGCCGCTGCTCGAGTGTCGAAAAAAAGTTTCATTCCAGTCGGGGATGTTGAAGGGATTCAGACGTCAAGTGTGGAAGGAATATGTCCTGATCTCTTGCTATATATAAACCCAATCACTAGATTCTTATATAAAGCTGAAGTTGAATCTGCATAAATTTTTTTTTCTAAAGTGTATTTTGTGCGTGTACTCGAGAGAGGAGCCGGACTGCAGGAGTTGGGAGTAGGCAGGCCTCCCCCAGAGGCAATCTGCCACCTTTCTCCATGCCCTGGGTGGCAATGGCGGGTGTGTGAGGGGGTCCTCCCACACAGCCAGCCCTACCTGCTCCGCTTTGAAGCCCAACGGGGCAGAGGGACTCCCTATAAGGGAGTGAGAGGATTTGCCCGCTCAACCAGCCCTGTTAGTCCTTCGCCTCTCTTTTTAAAGACCGCGTGGTCAAAGTGCGTGCATGTTAACCCAATTTCGAGTGCGTGTAAGTGTGGTGGTTTTTGTGGGAGGGGGGTGGTCGTACTAAGCGCAGGCTTACCTCGCATAGCACACCCACCGGGAGCCGGGCTGAGACCACCAAACTCAATTCACATGTAGCTGAGCACGGGATCCGAACCTCTAGCTGCAGAGGTGAATGGCTTGTCAGCGCAGTGCCAATCGCGTTGAGCCACCGCAGCTCCCTTTTGAATCTGCATACATTTTACCTTCCCTGGTTCCTCCCTCCCACCTCATCAACAGGTTAATGACATTTATAAATACAACCTTTCCATTTTCATTACATATATACCTTATTTTAGACCCAGTGATGTCATCAGTGGGTTTCTGTGCTTCTCTATGCAATGTAGGTTGGTGGGAGGGGCCGGCAGGGTGCTTCCTAAAAAAACAATACAACACGTGCAAGTAGTGGATGGAGTTATGTAAATATTAGGATTTTTATAACAGCTTACCTTTAAAATCCTTTTATTGGAGTATATCACGGGAAACACAGAGCAGCCATAGTAATTACTATGTGGGTTATACACCACCTGTAACGGTCAGGGGTTACCGCCGTTACGATATTCAATTCCACCAACCCAAGAGAGCTTCCGACACTCCACAATCCAGCAGACAGGACCCATTGGATTTTCCCCAGAATAACGAGACACACAGCTCTGTTCTCTGGTTCCAAACCGAATGACACTTTAATGGTAAACTCAGGTTTCTTATATACAGTTAGAAAGCATGCTGCAGGAATCAAAGGGACAATGACACACTCCACCCACAACATCACACAATGGGTGCTAACGAGTCCCCCTCAATCCACATCTTAGACAGACTTTCTGACTCCGCGATAAGCTATTCTCACCTGCTACACAATACTCATTCCTTTAGTGAACATAAATCAGACGTCTGACCTTTAGAGTGTGTTAACTCACAACACATATTATCATCAATAGAACTTTCACACAATACAGGGTTAGTTAGCATAGCACCATGAAATATCTTAGGAGCCAGGCTTAATTAACACAATAGACAATAGAATGCAATCACAGCAAGCTTTTATCACTACAGCCAGGTAGCTGCAGGTGATTAACATCAATTAACATCTTAACAGTATGTGTCCCCTCATTGAATGACTCACACTATTATTGACCTGTTGGGTTCAGAATGAACAACTTGTAATATTTCAAGATATCCTGCAATACATGAATTATCATCACTGTCCCATCTCATGTAATCCGAGATATCAGTTCTCAGTCATCCTATGCCCCTAGTGGAGTCATTGGTGAAGCTGACACAGGAGTACCCCGTATCCTTCAAGAGCCTCTGGGTCCCACGGGCCATACCGTTACACCACCTATAGGTGAGTGGACACTGGTACACTTAAAAACAGGAAGTCCCCCCCTTATATAACCCCTCCCATACAGGGAGTACCTCCGTTTTGTAGCCAAGCAATATACCTAAATCCCAACAAGAGGGGAGGGAGCTCTGTGCCCCGTGATGTACTCCAAGAAAAGGATTTTACAGGTAAGCTGTTATAAAAATCCTAATTTCTTTACTGTACATCACAGGACACAGAGCAGCCAAAGTTATTACTATGTGGGACGTCCCAAAGCAATGGCCCTGAGGGGAGGGAGACCAGGGCCATCTTTAAGGCAGGGCAAAGGGTCAGCTGCCCTGGGCCCTGTCATTGTTGGGGGGCCCAAAGCAGCTGCCTCATACTTGCTAACTATCCCAGTTTAAATTCCCTTGTCCCTTGAAGTTTTAGTCCTGTGCTGTGTCCTGATATCTCAGTGTGAAATGCTGCTACTAATTCTGCCCAGCTCTGCCCTTTTGTTGTGTACAGATGACTCGCCTACAGACCCTGTGTTTACATGCAAATAACCGTCATTCATATGTAAATAAACACTGCCATCATATGTAAATAGCGGTGGCATTCATATGTAAGTAGTTGAGGTCGGCGGCATTCATATGTCAATAAAGGCGGCATTCATATGTATATCATGCCCCTCTGCAGTGAAGGGTTGATTTGCTGTAACCTCTAGAAACCAATCAGTGAGCAGTATTACTGTACAGTAATCTCTAGCAACCAAACAAGAAGAAATTGTGTGCTGTAACCTCTAGCAACCAGTCAGTAAGTGGTAATGATATGCTGTAAGCTCTGGCAACCAATTGCAATCACTGCCTGATCTGATACAGTAAACTGATTTTAAGTCTAGCTGGCTCTTGTTCCTGCGATCGTGGGTGGCCAGAGGACATCGCGGCCTCCGGACACGTGCACGCCCGCTCTCAGTTATTTACATAAGAATGGAGGGGAGAGAGCCTCTAAACATATGCTCTTACTAATCCTACAGGGCTAGATTCAGGTAGATTGGCGCATCCTTATTCCGGCGTAGCTTATCTCAGTCTAGCTGATATTTATTGTATGTCTCAGAGCAGGTGGAGAGCACAATTGCATGGGGAGAAGAATTTTTTTTTCCCAGGGTCCAATTAACATTAAAAAAGGCCCTGACTGGGAGACACAAATAAGGTAGGCTGCCATCAGACGTGAGGACCTATACTGTTGCCTGCAACACACTGCGCCCAAAGGCCATCTTACATCCACCTGATAGAATTTTGTGAACGTATGCACTGATGACCAAGTTGCGGCTTCGCAAATCTGAGTCATAGAAGCCTGGTGATGCACTGCCCAAGAAGCACTGACTGCCCTGGTAGAGTACGCCTTAACTTGAAAAGGTGGAACTTTCCTTTTCAGGCCATAGGCCTGAATAATAACTTAACAAATCCATTTGACTTTGCTGCTGCCTACCCCTTCCCGGGGCCATCTGGCAGCCCAAACAAAACATCAGTTTTCCATATCTGAGCTGTTGCCTCCAGATAGGTCTTTACTGCCCTTACTGTATCGAGAGAGTGTAAAAGTCTTTCTTCCGCAGAAAGAGGCTGTGGAAAAAAGGAAGGCAGGACCACATCTTGGTTCAGATGAAACCCAGACACTACCTTAGGCAAAAAGGTTGGGTGGGGAGACAGCACCCAGTGTCATCTTAAGAGCATTATAGGCCCCCGGGCAATACAGCGCACTGGGGCCCTGTCTACACAATCACGCACGAGAATTTACTGACAAAAATCAAAAAAAAAAAACTGGCAGAACCACATTTTTTACTGCCACTGCAAAAAAAGTACCTAAAATTACAGTTTTCAGTGCCGAACAATGCAAATGTCAGTATTTAAGCTATAAACATATAGCTAGTGCTATTAGAAATGTGTTTAAGTTAAACAAAAGTAAAAAAAAAAAAATGTCTTCATTGACATGAAGGTCAGGTTACTATAACCCAGCCAGCACAGAGTTTCCTCTTACATCAGAGTCTGCAGGATTCCCCCTTACAGTGAAAGGGAACTCTTATGTAAAGGGGAATGCTGCAGATCATGATCTAAGGGGGGAACTCTGATGTGGAGGGGGGCTATGGTGACCAGAGACAACCTTATATCAGAGTCCACTGCTTTCTCTTTCCCACTTACATCAGGGTCCGCAGACTGAGTTCCTCCTTGCATTGTAAGGGGGAATCCTGCAGACTCTGATGTGGGGGGTGACCAGAGACCACCTTCCTTAGAGTAAATACACTAAGGTAAGGGGGGTCACTAATATAGGAGGGGGAACCTTTATATCAGTGCCCCCTTTTTTTTGCATTCACTCCCCCTTACATCAGCAACCCCCCGCACTCGTGGAGGACCGGATCTTCTCTGTGATTTCCGCGAACTGGGCATGGGCAGTTCAAACACGTCACTCTCCATAATTTTTTACTGGGGTTGCTGGGCAGCCGGTGGGGCCCCCCAGGCAAGCAGGGCCCCCGGGCAACTGCCCAGCGTGCCCAATGGAAAAGATGGCCCTGACAGCACCACCTTGTCCTTATGAACAACTAGGTATGGCTCTTTACAAGAAAAAGTATGCCATTACTACTATACCCTGGCCCCTTAGTCTTGCTATTACTGGGACCAGAACCTTCGTAAATACTCAGGGAGCAGTGGCAAGCCCGAAGGGTAAGGCCACGAATTGAAAGTGGCGGTGTTCTACCGCAAAACAGGGTGAGACGACTGACTGAATTGACTCCATGTGAAAGGAGCGATGTTTAGAAACCGATTCAGATTTTTGAGGTCTAGAATGGGTCTGACATCTCCATTCGGTTTTGGTACCGTGAAGAGATTTGAGTGGAACCCCATCACTATACTCAATCCCTCTCCTCCTACCTCCAGGCACCTACCCGGCTCTCTCCACCAGAGCCCTCCTTGTGCCTCTAGGCAACGCCCAGGCTCTCTCCACCAGAGCCTTCCTTGTGCCTCTAGGCAACGCCCAGGCTCTCTCCACCAGAGCCTTCCTTGTGCCTCTAGGCAACACCCAGGCTCTCTCCACCAGAGCCTTCCTTGTGCCTCTAGGCAACTACCAGGCTCTCTCCACCAGAGCCTTCCTTGTGCCTCTAGGCAACACCCAGGCTCTCTCCACCAGAGCCCTCCTTGTGCCTCTAGGCAAGTACGCCCAGGCTCTCTCCACCAGAGCTTTCCTTGTGCCTCTAGGCAAGTACGCCCAGGCTCTCTCCACCAGAGCCCTCCTTGTGCCTCTAGGCAACGCCCAGGCTCTCTCCACCAGAGCCTTCCTTATGCCTCTAGGCAACACCCAGGCTCTCTCCACCAGAGCCTTCCTTGTGCCTCTAGGCAACACCCAGGCTCTCTCCACTAGAGATTTCCTTGTGTCTCTAGGCAACACCTAGGCTCTCTCCACCAGAGCCTTCCTTGTGCCTCTAGGCAACACCCAGGCTCTCTCCACTAGAGATTTCCTTGTGTCTCTAGGCAACACCTAGGCTCTCTCCACCAGAGCCTTCCTTGTGCCTCTAGGCAAGTACAACCAGGCTCTCTCCATGAGAAACTTTCCTTGTGCCTCTAGGCAACACCCAGGCTCTCTCCACTAGAGATTTCCTTGTGTCTCTAGGCAACACCTAGGCTCTCTCCACCAGAGCTTTCCTTGTGCCTCCAGGCAAATACCAGGCTCTCTCCACCAGAGCCTACCTCGTGCCTCCAGGCAACACCCAAGCTCTCTCCACCAGAGGCATCCTCGTGCCTCCAGGCAACAACCAGGCTCTCTCCGCCAGTGCCTTAAGCACATGGCCAGGCCTTAGACTCCAGACCTCATCCAGCTGTTCCTCACACATCCACTCCAGACTGAGGTTTGGGTGGGAGGACCCCGATCATCTGGATTCCTCCAAATATATACTTTATCCCAGCATGCTCAGTGGTCATAAAACTCCTACTGATTGACTGTAAGGGATCTGCATATTCATAACTCAGTCTCACTGCAGCTCCTCATAATGCCAAAGGCAAGAGCGCCTTCTATTGACAGAAGGAAGGAATCACAGCTAAACCAAGCTTAGGAAAAAAAAAAAAATGATCACAAAGACTACAAATCAGCTAGGTTAGTTACCACCTAGCACAGCTAAATTTACTAGTAGCCCCTGTTTAAGATAAGGGGGCTCCTGCTCCTTAATGGGCGACAGGCTCCACGTGATTTTTAAAGGCTCGTTTTTGCGATTGCTGTCATGTGACAATTCTGTCATGTGACAATTGTGGCAAAATTGCATTATATTTGGGGTGCCATTTAGATTGAATGTCACCCAAACACGCATTACGAATTTCAAGCAATTGCCATGTGATTTTGAATCACAGGTAGAATTACGGCCGCGATTCCGAATCGCCAACTGTGAATGGGTCCTTAATGTCCATGGTTTGGGCCCAGGCACACCCTAATCCCCCTGTGCAGAACAGATTCCCCCTACAGACCTGGCTCCCCCTCCTTCCCCCCTCTCCCGCCGGTTGTTGATATAGATGTTTTAGGGCAGGGATATGCAATTAGCGGACCTCCAGATGTTGCAAAACTACAAATCCCATCATGCCTCTGCCTCTGGGTGTCATGCTTGTGGCTGTCAGAGCCTTGCTATGCCTCATGGGATTTGTAGTTCTGCAACAGCTGGAGGTCCGCTAATTGCATATCCCCGTTTTAGGGTGAGTGGGAGAAGGGGCCAGTAAATATGCCATTTACCAGCCCCTTCCCTTTCTGAATGAACATTGTGAGTGATTGGTAGAGTGCGTTTGAGCTTTGGGGTGCACACCCTAATGCCAAAGGCTGCGCACACCTATGGGCACAGGTGTGCTTAACCACTTGAGACCTGCGCTATAGACAAAAGACGTCCACAGCGCGGCTCTCAAGTGCCGACTGGACGTCTTTAGACGTCCTTTTATGTGCATTACCCGCGCGTGCCACTGGGGGCGCGCAGCGGGTAAACACTGCCCCGGCGCATCGCCGAAGAGCCGATGCGTGTACCTGGCGGCCGCGATGTCCGCCGGGTACGCGCGATCGTCGGTGACACAGCAGGGACGTGGAGCTCTGTGTGTAATGATGGGGTGTAAACACAGAGCTCCACGTGCTGTCAGAGGAGAGGAGACCGATCTGTATCCCTTGTACATAGGGACACAGCATCGGTCACCTCCCCCAGTCACCCCCCTCCCCCCACACAGTTAGAACACACCCAGGATACACATTTAACCCCTTCCTCACCCCCTAGTGTTAACCCCTTCCCTGCCAGTCACATTTATACAGTAATTAGTGCATTTTTATAGCACTGATCGCTGTATAAATTTGAATGGTCCCAAATTTGTGTCAAAAGTGTCCGATACGTCCGCCGCAATATCGCAGTCTCAATAAAAATCGCAGATCGCCGCCATTACTAGTAAAAAATAAATAATAAAAAAAAATCATAATTCTGTTCCCCATTTTGTAGGTGCTATAACTTTTGCGCAAACCAGTCGCTTATTGCTATGTTTTTTTTTTTTTTACAAAAATATGTCGAAAAATACGTATCGGCCTTAACTGAGAAAAAAAATATTTTTTTAAAAAAAAAATTGGGATATTTATTATAGCAACAAGTAAAAAAAATATATATTTTTTTTAAATTGTCGCTCTTTTTTTGTTTATAGCGCAAAAAATAAAAACCGCAGAGGTGATCAAATACCACCAAAATAAAGCTCTATTTGTGGGGAAAAAAGGACGCCAATTTTGTTTGGGAGCCACGTCGCACGACCGCGCAAATGTCAGTTAAAGCGACACAGTGCCGTAAGCTGAAATTTCGCCTGGGCACGAAGGGGGTTTATGTGCCCAGTAAGCAAGTGGTTAATGGTGGCCAAACACGCTTCGGTAAATGTTCAATTTCTTTTCTGATCAGTCTCTCCTTATAGGAATGATCATTCTATAGTCAAGCTCCCATTTGATTGAAATGCCACACATTTTCGATTTCAATCAATAATTGGAAGATGCCATCACAAATTATCAATCGCATCTCTAATTCCATCATGTATCCTCATGATCTGATCAATTGAAATACGATTGGAATCATGACCAAAGCATCTCAGTGCTGTCAATCAATGCGGTGGAAAACTGTCTATCTTGATTGATTGACGCGGTTTGATCAAATCTGATTGAATAAATTCTCTAGAAGGAACCAGTATGGCCAACGTGACAGGTTCTCTTTAAAAGCTGCATTCAAAAGAATGGTATAAAAGTCGCTTTACGTTCTCTGCCGGAGGGGTGAGCCGCAGCCCCTCATCCTAATATCAGCTGTGACCGCCGAGGCCTTGTTCCTCCGCCAAAGATCAGCACCAATCATAAGCTTTGATTCCCTCCAGCTAAGGTCGTCTTCTTTTTCATATTTTTATTTCGCTTTTTTATCACTTTTTTTTTTTTTTTTTTATCCAGACTGCAGAATTTTTCACCCGCCAATCATCGTACCCGAGAAAGTTCCATGAACAGTTATGTTTCCTTCGGGGCAGAAATATATACGGCTCTGAAGGGAGCTTACTCCGCTCGACGCGATAATTAGTCCGATCAGCACTTCTGCCGCGGATTTCCTGCTCACACGTCTGGCCCTCTAGGTCCCTACGCTGTCAAAAGGGCCACACTGCGTCGCTCCGGTGCGAACAGCCGCCGCTGAGTCAGCCAAAGGCTCTCGTCTATATCCAACCTGGGACCGAGGATTACGGCGTGAAATTTTTTTTTTCTTCTTCTTTTTTAGATCAAGTAATTCACCGCCGGTCTGCTCCTTTGGCTTCTAATTGGCTGCTCTTGGGAATGTTAAGTACCAGAAAAGAAGCAGCCATGACAGTATCACATATGAACCAATGAGTGCGGACGCGAGGCGCAGAGCTCGGCGGTCGGCTTTCCAGTTCGTTCCTTCTAAGAACCACTTTGGCAAAGTCGGTATTTATGTAAATGCTGATTTTTCAGTGAGAGGATTAGGCAGACGCCCTCGTCAAACCGTTCCTCCAGCTCTGCGATGCGTGCCGGGAGTGCCGCCTGTGTCGGAGATGGTCTGTGGCGGAAATGTTAGGAGGGCATATAAGGCCCCTTTCAGACGGACGGATAGAATAGCGCTTTTAGCTGCGGATTTTCTATTTTTCTACCGCAGCTAAAAAGCACACAATGGCCCAGATTCAAGAAGCAATTGCGCCCGTGTAACCATGAGTTACACGGCGCAATTGCTTACTTGCTCCGGTGTAACGAGTTCTCCTGATTCAGGAACCTCGTTACACCGGCTGCAGCCTAAAATCTGCGCGGCATAAGGCTCTTATGCCTCGCAGATTTTAGGCTGCATTCTTGCAGGGGCGGCTAGGGGGCGCTCCCATTGTGTATCAGCGTGTAGTATGCAAATTGCATACTACCACTGATTCACAATCTTGCGCGGGCCCCGCGCAAGCCAGGTACGGAGTTTCCGTACGGCTACTTTAGCGCAAGGCTGCCCTTTCTAATAGCAGGGGCAGCCTGTGCTAAAGTATACCGCCGCTCCCGCGTCGCGACGTTCAAATGTTACGTTGTTTGCGTAAGTGCTTCGTGAATGGCGCTGGACGCCATTCACGTTCACTTTGAAGCAAATGACGTCCTTGCGACGTCATTTGCCGCAATGCACGTCGGGAAAGTTTCCCGACGGAGCATGCGCTGTACGCTCGGCGCGGGAGCACGCCTAATTTAAATGATTCCCGCACCCGGCGGGTTCATTTAATTTGCGCGCGCTTACGCAGGGCAAATTTGCCGGCGCGCCCTCGCAAGTCACGGAGCTACTGCTCCGTGAATCGAGGGCAGCGCAAAATATTTGCGTGGGCGCAGGGCAAAATCGTTGCCCTGCTCCCACGCAAATATCGTGCAAATCTTATTGAATCTGGGCCAATGTTTTCCTATGGCCCCATTCACACACAGCATTTACGTGCGATTTCGTTACATGCGGTTTGGTGCGAATAGAAAAAATAGAATTGAATGCGTCCAGGTGCGATGTAGCGCAGCTATATGCACATAACCGCAGGTAATCGCAGTCTTTTTTGTCAACTGCGGATAGCAGCGTTGGAAAAAAAAAAAGAACAGGAAGCACATCATAATCCCAAAAAATAGAAAGGGTGGCTATGGAAATGAATACCGCAGCTAAACGCGGCCGCAATTAAACGCATGTAATCACAATGTGCAAATGCAGCTAATCGCAGTGCCTGGAGCCTTGAATTTCACAAAACATTGGTAGTGCTTTTTACTTCGGCCAAACAGCCGTCCGTCTGAAAGGGGCCTAAGGCAGGCAAAAGTGATTATAGAACCCATACAGGAGAAAGAAAAAGGTTCTCTTAATGGCTAAACTCTATGGGCCAGATTCACGTAGGTAAGCGGCAGCATAACGTATCGTAGATACGTTACACCGCCGCAAGTTTTCATCACAAGTGCCTGATTCACAAAGCACTTGCGATGAAAACTACGCTGGCAGCCTCCGGCGCAAGGCGGCCAATTCAAATGGGCGTGTGCCATTTAAATTAGGCGCGCTCCCACGCCGGACCTACTGCGCATGCTCAGTTTCGCAATTCCCGTCGTGCTTTGCGCGCCGTGACGTAATTGTTTACACGGCGACGCGCGTACCGTACTTCCGTATTCCCGGACGTGTTACGCAAACGACGTTAAATTTTACATTTCGACGCGGGAACGACGGCCATACTTTAGACAGCAATACGATTGCTGACTAAAGTTACGGCACCCAAAACGACGACTAACTTTGCGACGGGAAACTAGACTAGCGAACGCGAAAATCCGTCGTGGATCGCCGTAACTCCTAATTTGCATACCCGACGCTGGTTTACGACGCGAACTCCCCGCAGCGGCGGCCGTGGTACTGCATCCTAAGATCCGACAGTGTAAAACAATTACACCTGTCGGATCTTAGGGATATCTATGCGTAACTAATTATATGAATCAGCCGCATAGATAGAAACAGAGATACGACGGAGTATCCCTTTTGTGAATCTGGCCCCATGATACAAAGATAGGATAAGATGCAAATTAATGCAAAGAAAATAAACACAAAGATAAGATAAGATACAAATGAATGCAATGAAAATAAACACAAAGATAAGATAAGATACAAATGAATGCAATGAAAATAAACACAAAGATAAGATACAAAGAAAATAAACACAAAGATAAGATGATAAGATACAAATGAATGCAATGAAAATAAATAGAAAAATAAGATAATAAATACAAAGATACGTATGACAGACTCACCCGGGACAGAGGCTTTTGAAAGGGAATGAATGCTAGACTATTGCCTTGCGATCATGGGCCCTGGCATTTGCACGACTGCGCAATTGTCAGTTAAAGCGACGCAGTGCCGAATCGCAAAAAACGGCCAGGTCCTTTACCTGCATAAAGGTCCGGGTCTTAAGTGGTTAAAGCGGTAGTTCACCCTGTTTGACAACTTGTGACCACTAGCACTGTTTTTAAAGAACATAGACCCGGCGAATTATTATTTTTTTTTTTATGCGCTCCTTACCTGTTTCCTGGTCGATCGTCCCACCTGTCAATCATGTCCTCCCGCGGGGAATGGGCGTGTCAGTCCATTCTCCCCCGTCCTGCCACTCACATTTCTGTAACTCCTCTGTCGACGCGCTCAGCTGTAATCGCGCGACATCTCCTCGTAATCGCGGAAATCTCCTAATACAACGGGGCGTGAACTTCAGACGCCAGCCGTTGTTATAGCAACCATGCAGTGTTGACGCCGACGCTCGCCGTCAACACTGCACATCCCGGAAGAAGACCCTGTCGGCTTCAGTATGCCCACAGGCAAGATGGAAACGTCCATCGCAGCAAAATCAAACTGATCTTTTTCCGAAAAAGAGCGCATCGGACGGCTGGACGTGTGGGACACCCTGTTAGGGAAGGAGGAAAGGTAAGTGCTGCACATTATTTAAAAAAAAAAAACCCCACATCCCGCCGAACTACCGCTTTAAGGGGGGAAAATTCTTCCGGGGGCTGAAGTGGTTAAATGCCCCTGTAAACTCTTGACAGGCGCAGTCACGCGGCGTGTTTTGCTGGCTGTCTTACCAGATAGAGATAATTGAGTGGCGCATTACTGATGTGGCAATATTTTGTTTATGAGAACCTGTTCGCGGCAGGTGTGCTAATCACCCCTCGCCTGCGCAGCAGTGATTAAAACTCCGAGCTACGCTTCCATCGCTCAAATACCGTCCGACGTGTCCAACGCCAGCTGCAGGACGACTCCCCTAATCCCTTATCCTAATTAACGCACCTCCATCGCCGCTCTGTCTAAAAATTCGCAGGACCCCCCCCCTGCGCGCGTGACGACGCGCGGCCTTTTTCGTCAGCCGGCGATCCCTTTAAATTTGGGAATAACTGGACAGGTATTGATCTCCGTTCAGGGTTTAACCAAGTTGCATTGACGGAAGGAAGTGATAGGAAATGATAATGATCGTGATTTTAGCGAACACAAGGCTCCGGAGAGACATCATTTAATGTCTCTGTAATTAACTTCACCTAGGTGTGCCCGTCCATCTGTTCCCAGCACTGATTAAAGGGACCGTCAGCCACTTCCCAATTCCGTTTGTGCATAGCGGCGGCGTAATGTATATGATGAGATCTGATTGTATCCCTGTAGCCATTCATTAGCAAGCTCTGAGATTTGGTGATTATATGCCAAACAGGGGTGTCTGTATATACAGGCGTGATCAAAAGTTTGGCCCAGATTCACAGAAAGCAAGGCGCACATTACGCCGCCGTAGAGCAAACACTGTACGCTACGCCAACGCAGCGCAGAGAGGCAAGCATTGCATTCAGCAAGCCAGTGCTCCCAACGCTGCGCCATTTGAATTTTTTGCGTAGTTTGCCTAAGTTGTTCGCGAATAGGGCTGGACGTAATTTACGTTCACGTCGAAACCAATGACGTCATTTGAAGCAATGCACACTGGGATATGTACACGGACGGCGCATGCGCCGTTCGTAAAACACGTCAATCACGTCAGGTCATCACACATTAGCATAAAACACGCCCCTCCCTTCCACATTTGAATTACGCGGGCTTACGCCGGCCCCATTTACGCTACGCCGCCGCAACTTACGGAGCAAGTGCTTTGTGAATACTGCACTTGCTCCTGTAAGTTGCGGCGGCGTAGCGTAAATACAATATGCTGCGCCGCCGTAACTAGGCGCGCAGGTACCTGAATCTGAGTTTGTTGGCTCTCACATGGATGCACTAAGCAGGCTAGACACTGAGCCACGAGGAGGAGTTAAGAACTGTCGAAAGACACAGTTGCTTTATCGCGCATGCGCGGGTGCAGTTTTCGGGTCCAGAAAAATTATAGACCCGAGCTGGTTGGGGCGGAGCGGCAATTTGTTTAAACTCGTCATCGGCAGCACCGCGTACAGCCCTTCCCCCACCCCTAACACGCCCCTAGGACAGGGCTGTCTTAATGAGAGGGCACACCTGGTCACTGCCGCTTCGTCAGGAGAATTCTATAGAGAGAACACCAAATCGCTCGGAAGTCGCAGCCAGTGGGACACCAGGCCCTAGGACTCTCCGCTGCTCTACCCAGCAACAAGTTGCCTTCGATTGTGAAACTGTATCAGACCTCACCTCTGAACTTATACTACACACAGTATTACTGTGCGGCCTTTGCAATCACTTGCCGCATATTTGTCACATTGCAACTGGGTCCTAGGGCCCTCTTATCTTAGCCTCTATTTTTTACACAGTTAACCACTTCCGGACCGGCGCATGTACATTTACGTCGGCAGAATGGCACGGACAGGCACATTGGCGTACCTGTACGTCCCTGCCTAGACGTGGGTCGGGGGTCCGATCGGGACCCCCCCGTACATGCGGCGGTTCCCGTGGCCTCAGGAGCGATCCGGGACGAGGGCGCGGCTATTCGTTTATAGCCGCTCCGTCGTGATCGCTCCCCGAAGCTGAAGAACGGGGAGAGCCGTATGTAAACACGGCTTCCCCGTGCTTCACTGTGGCGGCGTATCGATCGAGTGATCCCTTTTATAGGGGAGACTCGATCGATGATGTCAGACCTACAGCCACACCCCCCTACAGTTGTAAACACATACTAGGTGAACCCTAACTCCTACAGCGCCCCATGTGGTTAACTCCCAAACTGCAACTGTCATTTTCACAATAAAGAATGCAATTTAAATGCATTTTTTGCTGTGAAAATGACAATGGTCCCAAAAATGTGTCAAAATTGTCCGAAGTGTCCGCCATAATGTCGCAGTCACGAAAAAAATCGCTGATTGCCGCATTAGTAGTAAAAAAAATAAAAAAATAATAAAACTATCCCCTATTTTGTAAACGCTATAAATTTTGCGCAAACCAATAGATTTTTTTTTTACCAAAAATAGGTAGAAGAATACGTATCGGCCTAAACTGAGGGAAAAAAAAATGTATATATGTTTTTGGGGGATATTTATTACAGCAAAAAGTAAAAAATATAGAATTTTTTTCAAAATTGTCGCTCTATTTTTGTTTATAGCGCAAAAAATAAAAACCGCAGAGGTGATCAAATACCACCAAAAGAAAGCTCTATTTGTGGGGAAAAAAGGACGCCAATTTTGTTTGGGAGCCACGTCGCACGACCGCGCAATTGTCTGTTAAAGCAATGCAGTGCCGAATTGTAAAAACCCCTTGGGTCATTTAGCAGCATATTGGTCCGGTCCTTGAGTGGTTAAACAGGTCCACCTCCTCAGTTGTCCCCCTTGGTCGCCGTGGGAGGTTCTTCCCGCGGTTGGCTGCAACTTCCGAGCAATTTGGTGTTCTCTCTATAGAAACTAGTCGAGACTCCGCCTTGCGTGACCTCCACTTTCACCGTGATCCTCCCCTTGGGGACTACTCTAGCCCGGTGATTTGTATGGCTGGTCTCGTTTTATGTTCATTGTCCTGTATTATTGTTTTGATGTATTTTATGATTATGTTTGTCTTTTTGATACCATGTTAATAAATTTATATCTATCTTTTTACCTAACTACTCTCTGAGTTTACCTGTCTATACAGTACCGATATAGTCCTCTTGCCCCCTTCTCTTCTGGTCTTTTGGGTCTTTGGGGTCCCTTAAGTCCTAATTCTATTCTAACTGGGGTAGATTCAGGTACCTTTTGCGGCGGCGTATCTCCATATACACCGCCGTAATTCCGCGCCCGCGTAGTGTTACGCCGATTCACAAAGGCAGTTACGCTGAAAAAATAGGCTTCCTCCACCGACGTAACTTGATTGCGGCGGCGTAGAATTGTGTGCAATATAACTTTGGCCGCTAGGGGCGCTTCCGTTGTTGTCGGCGTAGAATATGCTAATTTCCTAGATACGCCGATTCACAAACGTACGTGCGCCCGGCGTTCGTTTTTTGCGTCGTTTGCGTTAAGGCCTTTTCGGCGTAAGGCTGCTCCTGCTATTAGGAGGCGCAGCCTATTAGGACGTCGTTCCCGCTTCGAAATTTGAATTATTTACGTTGTTTGCGTAAGTCGCTCGCGAATAGGGCTGGACGTAATTTACGTTCACGTCGAAACCAATACGTTGTTACGCCGTACTTGGAAGCAATGCACACTGGGATATGTACGCGGACGGCGCATGCGCCGTTCGTAAATCACGTCAATCATGTCAGATCATCACATATTACCATAAAACAAGCCCCCCTTCCCCATTTGAATTACGCGCGCTTACGCCGGCCCCATTTACGCTACGCCGCTGCGACTTAAGGAGCAAGTGTTTTGTGAATACTGCACTTGCTCCTGTAAGTTGCGGAGGCGTAGCGTAAATACACTACGCCGCCGTAAATTATAGCGTAGCTACCTGAATCTAGCCCATTGACTTTTAGGATGATGGTACTACTATTTCTTTATTTATCATACCAAGAGGTTCTCATTTAAATCAAAACAGCGGTGAAGTCGCGCATGCGCGGTTAACAGCCACTTGCTGACGTAGCCGCCCCGGAAGTGACGCGGTCGAGGAATTTCATAGGTCAAGATTTTTTTTATTACATTTGGACTTGGCTACATGCAAATAAACCTCAAGGCTGACAAGCTGGCAAGTGAAGGATCAGCAGGAGACTAATGAGGCCATCTTACATCTCACGTGTACAGGGCCGATCCGCCCTATAGGCTCACTATGCAAGCCGCTTAGGGCCCCGCAAAGCTGCGGATGGCCCCCCAAATTACTAGAGGCCCCGCCTGGTGAGAAGTCATTTTCGGCCCCTCACCCCGCTTCTCAACTCGCTAGCTGCATGGGAGAAGAGGTAAGAATTCAGCACCCCCCACTTCTCACTTTAATGTAAGGCCGGGTACTAACGAGCAAACATGTACGGTGAAAGCGGTCCGTCGGACCGTTTTCACCGTACATGCCTGCCAGAGGGCTTCTGTACGATGGTTGTACTAACCATCGTACAGAAGTCCGCGCGTAAACATTACGCGGGGCGTGTCCGCATCGTCGCCGCGATGATGATGCGGCGATGACGCGGCGACGTGGGCGGGCCTGCCATTTAAAGGCTTCCACGCATGCGTCGAAGTCATTCGACGCATGCGAGGGACGGCGTGGGCTCGGACATGTACGGTAGGTCTGTACTGACGACCGTACATGTCCGAGCGGGCAGGATTCCAGCGGACGGTTTTAAAACACGTCCAGGAATATTTGTCTGCTGGGAAAAGGCCCGGCGGGCAAATGTTTGCTGGGATTCGGCCCGCTCGCGCCTACACACGACCGAACATGTATGCTGAAACTGGCCCGCGGACCAATTTCAGCATACATGTTTGGTCGTGTGTACGGGGCCTAAGATGTCATTTCCGACAGCAGAACACCCCCTCCCCCCGACATGTCATTTTCGGCAGTCCCCCCGCTTCTTAACTTTAACCACTTAATCACCGCCTGCAGTCAAAATACGGCTGCAAAGCGGTTGCTTAACTCTGGGAGGACGTCCATGGACGTCCTCCCAGAATCGCGCTCCCGCGCGCCCTCTGGGGCGCGCACACGGGAATGTCCGTGACCCGGCGCATCACGGATCACGATAAATCGCCGCTGATAGCGGCGGTTTACCACGTGATCGCTCCGTCCAATGACTGAGCGATCACTTGTAAACAAACCGGCGTCATGTGATGATGCCGGTTCCTCCCTCCCCTCTCTGTACCGAACGGTACACTGTGAGAGGAGAGGGGAAAGAGCAGATGCAGCACGAGTGCAGTCACAGATCCAGCCATCCATCCCTGCTCAGCCATCCCTGCCCCATACTAAGACTGTGCAATACTCTGCAATACCCCGCACTACTCTGCAATACCCCGCACTACTCTGCAATACCCCGCACTACTCTGCAATACCCCACAATACTCTGCAATACCCCACACTACTCTGCAATAACCCACACTACTCTGCAATACCCCACAATACTCTGCAATACCCCACAATACCCTGCAACGTCGCCTATGGGGATTTTTAAGTAGCGAAGTTTGGCGCCATTCCACGAGCGTGTGCAATTTTGAATGGTGACATGTTGGGTATCTATTTACTCGGCGTAACTTCATCTTTCACATTTATGCAAAAGAATGAAGAAAAAATATTAAATTTGCTAAATCTTATAACAGAAACAACAAAAAAATCATTTTTTTTTACAGAATTTTCAGTCTTTTCTCTCTTATAGCGCAAAAAATAAAAAACCCAACGGTGATTAAATACCACCAAAAGAAAGCTCTATATGTGTGAAAAAAAGGACGAAAATTTCATTTGGGTCCAATGTTGTATGACTGAGTAATTGTCATTCAAATTGTGAGAGCACTGAAAGCTGAAAATTGGTCTGGTTATTAAGGGGGTTTACGTGCCCAGTGATCAAGTGGTTAATGTGACATGTCATTTTGCTTAGGGCCCCTGGGAGGTCAGGATCGGCACTGCACATGTAGCACCTTTGATTGCCCCCCAATCCTGCCCCCCCCCCTTCTCCTAGTCCGAGATTTGTTTTAGAAGGGGATTGCATGAGGCTGATAATGAGCCATACACTAGTTGCACTAAAAGAACACTCTTCATCATCTATTAACGAATACATAGTTACAATAATTTGTGTCTTTATATGAAAAACTTTAATTTTTTCAAAAGCCGCGTTCTCTGGCCGTCCTCGCGGGCACAAAGATCATCAGTCTTTTTTTTTTTTTTAATCTAATAAAACCTCATCTAGTTGTTTAAATTAGAATTAGGGAACATAACGGCAACAAATGTAATAATGGATATATAAAGCGATCTGCAGCATCTGATAAAAATTTCAGTTTCGGAACTCGCAGGAATTTGGCAGCTGTTAGAAAATTAAATGATTAAGGCTGAATTATAGAGCAGCTTCCAGCGCAAGAGAAAGAAGGTGGGGGTGGGGGGGGCACCTGGAGTTTAAAAGAACCTTTCCGAAAATATTTCCATAACCGTATTTCAGCAAAACCGAGAAGAGGCGTTCGCAGGGATGTTCAGGTTATGCTTATAGACGGCAAAGTAGCGGCAATTTGTACGGAAGTAATTGGCCTGTCTGAGCGGGAGAGGAAATTCAACATGGAGGGGGGGCTGCCAGCCTGTCTCTGCCCCTTCGCACCGTGTGAGTCTATCTCGCCTATATTACCAGATTCCAAATTAAACTGTCCCGCTAATCAGACGCCTGATGACAATTCCGGCCGGGGCTAAGCGGAAAGGAATAAAAATAAGTCTAAAAAAACGATAATGTGTGGAATACCGCCCGGGGCTGTTATCGGTTAAAGGGAAACTACGAGGGACGATTTGTAGCTTCGCATTGCATTACCGCCCATGGGTTAAGTGCGTCCTGTTAATCTGCATTGCTTAACCCCTTGCTGCCCGTCCTATAACAAAAAGACGTCGGCAAAGTGGTTTGAATATCCTGAGTGGACGTCATGTGACGTCCTCAGGATATTGAGCACCTGGGGGCGCGCATCGTGGCGATTGTTATTGCAGGGTGTCAGTCTGACACCCCGCAACACCAATCACGGCTGATCACGATGTAAACAGGAAAAGCCGGTAATCGGCTTTTCCTCACTCGCGTCTGTCAGACACGAGTAGAGAAGAGCCGATCGGCTGCTCCTTTGACAGGGGGGGTTTGTGCTGATCGATTATCATAACAGCCACCCCAGAGGATGCCCACACTGGACCACCAGGGATGCCACTAGACCACCAGGGATGCCCACCACAGGTATGCCGCCCTAAACCACCAGGTATGACAATCACAAATAATGGATGCCAATCAGTGCCCACAATGGATGCCAATCAGTGCCCACAATGGCTCTGGCAGGCATTATTGTTTGGCACTGATTGGCATCCATTAGTACAACACATACATTAGTACGTTAGTGCCACCTATCAGTGCCCATCCATGCCACCTATCAGTGCCCATCCATGCCGCCTATCAGTGCCCTTCAATGCCGCCTATCCGTGCCCATCCATGCCGCCTATCAGTGCCCATCCATGCCGCCTATCCGTGCCCATCCATGCCACCTATCTGTGCCGCCTATCCGTGCCCACCCGTGCCGCCTATCAGTGCCCATCCGTGCCGCCTATCAGTGCCGCATATTAGTGCCCATCATCAGTGCCCATCAATGCCACCACATCAGTGCAGTACCATCAGTGCCCATCCGTGAAGGAGAAAACATACTTATTTACAATGTTTTATAACTGAAAACAAAAAACAACTTATTTTTTTCAAAATTTTCAGTAATTTTTTTATTTTTTTTGAAGAAAATAAAAGTCCCAGAGGTGATCAAATACCACCAAAAGAAAGCTCTATTTGTGGGAACAAAATTATAAAAATGTAGTTTGGGTACAGTGTAGCACGACCGCACAATTGTCATTCAAAGTGCGACAGCGCTGAAAGCTAAAAATTGGTCTGGGCGGGAAGGTGTATAAGTGCCCTGTATGGAAGTGGTTAAAAGCTGAAATCCCGGTAAGGTTGTATTCGTACCTTTTATGACTAAGCCCTGGGAGAGGGTGAAACACGTCAGTGGGAATTGGCCTGGGAGGAGCCGAGGCTAAAGCCATCTTCCATAAAAAATTATAATAAAACATGTAAATACTCGAGCTATGTTCAATAGGTAAAAAAATATTGGGACGTATTAGTGAGGCCATCTTCCACCTACATTACACTTTGGGCTGTCAGAGGTGCAGCATCTTCGCAACACATAGATTTTAATGACTCTCAAATTAATGTCCTGGATGCTGACACCCCTTGTTATTGCCAATCCCCAGAGGGTCACTAATGATCACTTTGGGCGGCGGGTCTTTAGGTAACAGAATTGTTTCTATCCATACAATACCACTATGATGGCTTCCTGCTGTCAATGGTTCCCAAGGAAGCAGACGGTGATGGTACCCACTGCATCCCTAGCAACCACCGACATCACTGGCACATTGAATCCCCTGACCATGTAGTTAATGGGGCGGGGATAATGGTGACATCACAGCCCATAAAATGGCCACTGATGTCACCACTATCCCATACCCTTACCCAGGGCTTTTTTTCTCAGAGAATAGGTGCAGGAACTCCCTACTCCCGAGTCTCCTGTTGTGTCCACCCGTTACCCACCTCCGAGCACCATTCCTTGGTTCCACCCCCTACCCACCTCTGAGCACCATTCGTTGGTTCAACCCCTTACCTACCTCCTAGCACCATTCCTTGGGTCTACTACCTACCCACCTCTGAGCACCGTTCCTTGGTTCCACTCCCTACCCACCTCTGAGCACCATTCCTTTGTTCCACCCCCTACCCACCTCTCAGTAATGGATACAGAACCAAGTATCAATTTGTGGTGCTAAGTAATTTGTATATGATAGGAAGTAAAATAGATCCCCTGTAGCCAGCAACAATGGAGCTCCCCCAGCAACAATAGACTCCGAACAGCTAGCAACAATAGACCCTTCCCTCAACAGTTGATGATTCCCAGTAGCATAAGAGCCCCTCCCCAGCAACAATAGATCCCCTACCGGCAACAACAGACCTCCCCAGAAACAATAGACCTCCCCCTGTAAAAATATATCCCTTCCAGCAACAATAGATCCTCCAGCAGTCAGCATTAATAGATCCTCCAGTACACCCCTGCCCCCCTTGCCATTACATACATTCAAAGCTTGAGGTGCTGTAACTGCGTTCCCCCGCATTCCTGCTGAAAAAAAGCCCTGCCCTTACCCCTTATAAGTGATCACACATCCCCTCTGCTCCCAGCTGCATAAGAGCTGGGGGGGGGGGAGCAGCAACAGTACACTGAGCTTCCCAGCGAATAGCTGTGCAGGGGAGGCGTGCCAGGACAAGTCTGATCATTGGAGGAGAGCACACTGAGTTCTCAGCATAGCTAGAGAACTGACCATGATGTGTTCTCCTGCTTAGTGTGGTCAGTTTTTAAAAGGAAAGCAAAGGGACTGACAGGAACACCAGGGATTTCACATAAAGGAAGCAATACAAAGCGAACAGGAGACGTCCCCATACAAGTACATGGTACAGCAGACACATAACAGGAAATGTTGTGGTAACATTTTTAGAGAGGCTTATTGTAACGGTCACCACTGTTTACGATATTCCATTCCATCGCCCCACGACAGCTTATCCGACAGTCCGACAGACATCAGACACGATCCATCTCATTTCCCAGAATAACGAGACTTCCACACAACTCTGTTACTGGTTCCAAAATGTATGAACCAATGCTTTAATGGTTAGCTCTCTTATATACAGTACAGGCATGTTACAGTAATCAAAGGAACAAAAACACACTCCACCCACACATCACACAATGGGGCTTTAATCACATTCTTTTAGATAATGACATTCAGAGGAGTTAATTATCCCCCAGACGTTCCGTCTCCGACAATAAGTGATTCACCTGCATAATACACATTCCTATGTCAGACGTTTTGGCACCGATCTGACATAATTAACATGACCTAATTACTACAGTTGACAAGTACATTCCACACACAAAACAGTATTAGCATACATAATGAAGGGTCTTAGGAACCAGGCTGAATTAACACCTAAAAGCTAGACATCTGGACCTTTACAGACTTAATTAGCATCTCACAATGGAATGTCCAGGAGCAGACGCAATTAACACCTCAAAAGCATGTGTCCCCCCATTGAATGAAAACACTCCATTTGGAGTCAGACTTTAACAACTTGTAATATTCCAAGATATCCTGCAAAACATAAATTATCATTTATCAGTCACCCTATGCTCAAAAAGGGGCACAGGGTGACCCTAGACCCAAGAGTCATTAGTGACGCTGGCACAGGAGTGAGTACCCCCCATCCTTCAAAAGTCTCTGGGTGTCACGGGTCATTCCTTATTTATATAAAAAAGGATGTTTAAGAAAAAAAATATGAAAGGGACAGAGTAAAAATAAAAAGTAAGGAAAAAAAATTGAAAACGCCCCATCCCTGTGAGCTTGTGCGTAGAAGCAAACGCATACGTAAGTCCCGCCCGCTTATGTAAACGGTGTTCAAACCACACATGTGAGGTATTGCAGCGATCGGTAGAGCGAGAGCAATAATTCTAGCACTAGACCTCCTCTGTAACTCTAAACATGCAACCTGTAAAAAAAAAAATTAAAGTGTTGCCTATGGAGATTTTTAAGCACCATCGTTTGTCGTCATACCATGAGCATGCGCAATTTGAATGCATGACATGTTAGGTATTGTAACGGAAGGGCCCATGGGACCCAGAAGCTCTCCGATGCCTCTTATGTGTAGATCACCCTGTGTCTCTAATAGGGGCACAGGGTGAATGAGATCCCCACTATGGTCTGTGCTAGTCAGATTTAATGCGGTATATATTGTATATATATTGTGTATTGGCTGTTGTGTACTATAACGCTTGCTGTGGTAATTAAGTCTGCTACTGTGATAAATGTGTATTGAATCCAGACTAACTTCTGAGGCCGCGTACACGCGGTCGGTCCATCCGATGAGAATGGTCTGACGGACCGTTTTCATCGGTTCGACGCTGAAGTGGCCTGATGGTCTGATGTGCGTACACACCATCAGTTCAAAAGCCGATCGAGTCCAACGCGGTGTAGTAAAACTCGACGACGTGCAGAGAAAAATGAAGTTCAGTGCGTCGACTTGATTCTGAGCATGCGCGGGTTTGGAACCGATGCTTTTGTGTACTAACCATCGGTTTTGACCTATCGGTCAGCGGTCCATCGGTTCGATTTTAAAGCAAGTTCTAAAAATGTTGTCCGAAGAACAACAGACCGATTGTCCGTACACACGGTCGGTTTGGACCGATGAAACTGGACTTCAGGCCGTTTTCATCGGTTTGTACCGACCGTGTATACGCGGCCTAAGGGTCTTTCATTGTGGCTTGTGCTAATTGACCCTGTATTGTGTGAAGGTCTATTGATGGTAATATGTATTGTAAGTTAGCAAACAGCCTAAAGGTCAGGTGTATGAGTCATCAGATGTAGTTAATTAGCTCATGTAAATTATGTCAGGAGCTGGAGTCAAGGGGCCAGATTCACAGAGAGATACGACGGTGTATCTCTTGATACGCCGTCGTATCTCTGACTTAGGCCGGTCGTATCTATGCGCATGATTCATAGAATCAGTTACGCATAGATATGCCTAAGATCCGACAGGTGTAACTATGTTACACCGTCGGATCTTAACTGCAATTTAAAAATGGCCGCTGGGGGCGTTCTCGCTGATTTACGCTGAGAAATATGTAAATCAGCGAGATACGCCAATCCACGAACGTATGCGGGCCCGACGCAGTGTTGTTACGACGTTTACGTATCGGTTTTCCCGGCGTATATTTACCCCTGCTTCTATGAGGCGCAGCCAATGTTAAGTATAGCTGTCGTTCCCGCGTTGAATTTTTTTTTTTACGTCGTTTGCGTACGCCGATTCTCAAACCCGCTCGTCGCAAGTTACGCTCACGCCGAAACCACTGACGTCCTAGCGACGTCAGTGGGAGCAATGTACGCCGGGAAAAAACGCCTGGCAGCCCATCCTCCCTACAGTTAGAACACACTTAACCTCTTGATCACCCCCTAGTGTTAACACCTTCCTTGCCAGTGTCATTTTTACATTGATCAGTGCATTCGTCTGATCCCCAAAAAGTGTCATTTGGGGTCAGATTTGTCCGCCGTAGTGTCGCAGTCCCGCCAAAAAAAATGCAGATTGCTGCCATTACTATAGAAAACAATAAAAAATACAGTGTAAATTAAAAACCCTAATAGCCAGATTCAGGTAGCTTTACGCTGGCGTATCAGTAGATACGCCGACGTAACTTTGAATCTACGCTGTCCTAAATTTAAGCGTATTCTGGAAACCAGATACGCTTAAATTAGGCTAAGATACGAGCGGCGTAAGTCCCCTACGTCGTTGTAGCTTAGGGTGCAATTTTTAGGCTGGCCGCTAGGTGGCGCTTCCGTTGAGTTTGGAGTAGAATATGTAAATGACTAGATACGCCGATTCTGAAACGTACGTGCGCCCCGCGCATTTTTTTTACGTTGTTTGCGTACGGCTTTTTCCGGCGTAAAGTTAGTCGATCAAATAGCTGGCCTAGTCAATGCTAAGGATGGCCGTCGTTCCCACGTCGAAATTTGAAATGTGTACGTTGTTTGCGTAAGTCGTCCGTGAATGGGGCTGGACGTAATTTCCGTTCACGTCAAAACCAATACGTCCTTGCGGCGTACTTTGGAGCAATGCACACTGGGATATGTACACGGACAGCGCATGCGCCATTCGTAAAAAACGTAAATCACGTCGGCTCACCACCCATTTACATAAAACACGCCCCCTCATCCTCATTTGAATTAGGCGCGCTTACGCCGGCCCCATTTGCGCTACACCGCCGTAACTTAGGAGGCAAGTGCTTTGTGAATACAGCACTTGCCTCTCTGACTTACGGCGGCGTAGCGTAAATACGATACGCTACGCCGCCTGAAAGATGCGCCGCCGTACCTGAATCTGGCTATAAATCTATCCCATCGTTTGTAGACGCGATAACTTTTGCGCAAACCAATCAATATACGCCTATTGTGATTTTTATTTTTTATTTTTACCAAAAATATGTAGAAGAATATACATTGGCCTAAACTGACGAATAAATGTGTTTATTTAATTATTTTGGATATTTATTATAGCAAAAAGTTAAAATTGTATTAAATTTTTTTACAAAATTGGCGCTCTTTTTTTGTTTATAGCGCAAAAAATAAAAACCGCAGAGGTGATCAAATACCACCAAAGGAAAGCTCTATTTGTGGGGGGGGGACGTAAATTTTGTTTGGGTACAGCGTCGCACAAGCGCGCAGTGCTGTTTCGCAAAAAATGGCCTGGTCATTAAGGCGGCAAATCCTTGCGAAACGCGGTCAGACGATCGCCTTTCGCATCAAAACATTTTTGCTGAAAATATAAACAATATAATTGATTTCCTGCAGCAGGCAAGTAAATAGCAATCATCGTTTTCTCATCTTTTGTCTTTAGAACAAAGCCGTCCCGCCGCCATTCATATTCCGCTCGCGTTTGCTGCCGGCGCTGCATTTGGAACCTGCGAAAAACCCCATCAAAGGCGCTTTAAAATTAGTCCAATTAAATTGATAGGTAGGTGATTAATTTTACAGTGTAACACTGAAACGGAGATGAGCGGCGACCACCGGCCCGCATCCTGCGAATGAGATTCACGTGCGGCTTGCGGCTCCCTTTACAAGGAGCTGTCCTGGCGTCGCCCATCCGGGGGCCACGTTGGCTAAATTGCGATTAATTTATTATAGCCAAGCTGGCATGCTCAAGAAGCTAGATCAAAAACGGCAAACTAAAATATATATCACTGTTTAGGCCCCATTCGCGTTTTGCGTTCCTGTTTGCGATTTTGTTTTGGCGATTTTCACACGATCCAGTGTGTTGAATCAAGGGCAGCCTATTTACTTAAATGGGTTGCCCTAGGCGTGTTTGTTGCCCAAAAGAAGCCCCGGCTCCTTTTTGGGGGTGGCGACAAGCTTGATGCGATTTTTAAATGTGCATTTTGTTGCGCGCTTTTGTCAAGTGGCAGTCGCGGCAACAACAAAAATCGCACCATGTTTGCAGTGCCATTTAGAATGAATAGCACCCAAATGCATGTTGCGTATTTTGCAGCGATTGGAATCGCGGGAGGAATTGGTGCAATTCCGTACGCGATTCTAAATCGCCACGTGTGAAAGGGGACGTACTGTAGTTTCCAAATGTTGTGCCTTGCTGGGCCCGGAGCACGCCCACTTGCAGTTGGGGAAACGTGCATTTTCCATAGAGCATAAGTACATGCTGCCTAGGGGCGCCACCTTTTCATCAGGCCAAACACAAACACTAGCGACACACAGTAATTTCTTTTTAGTATACACTACAGGATTGTAAAAGAGTATTAGTAGTAGAGAATATTGCAGCACGTGTAACGCGCCGTGGTGAACAGTGGGTGTGGCCAAATCGTGTTACTGGTGGGAGGAGCTTAAGGGGAGTAGTTAAATCAAAGGTTAGTCTGTCCCCCAGCACAATCCTCCCCCCAGGTCAGTCAGTCTCCAATATAATCCTTCCCTCCCAGGTCAGTCTCCAATATAATCCTTCTATCCCAGGTCAGCCTGTCCCCCAATCCTTACCCCCCAGGTCAGTCTGTCCCCCAGTACAATCCTCCCCCTAGGTCAGTCAGTTATTCCCCCAGTACAATCCTCCCCCCAGGTCAGTCAGTCCCCAATATAATCCTTCTGTCCCAGGTCAGTCTGTCCCCAATATAATCCTTCTGTCCCAGGTCAGTCTGTCCCCAATATAATCCTTCTGTCCCAGGTCAGTCTGTCCCCCAGTACAATCCTCCCCCCAGGTCAGTCAGTCCCCAATATAATCCTTCTATCCCAGCTCAGTCTGTCTGCAATATAATCATTCTTTCCCAGGTCAGTCTGTTCCCCAGTACAATCCTCCCCCCAGGTCAGTCTGTTCCCCAGTACAATCCTCCCCCAGGTCAGTCAGTCCCCAATATAATCCTTCTCTCCCAGGTCAGTCTGTCCCCCAGTACAATCCTCCCTCCCAGGTCAGTCAGTCCCCAATCCTTACACCCCCTGGTCAGTCTGTCCCCCAATCCTTACCCCCAAGGTCAGTCTGTCCCCCAATACAATCCTCCCCCGGGTCAGTCTGTCCCCAATATAATCCTTCTATCCCAGCTCAGTCTGTCCCCCCAATACAATTCTCCCCCCAGGTCAGTCTGTCCTCCAGGACAATCCTCCCCCAGCTCAGTCTGTCCCCAATATAATCCTTCTGTCCCAGGTCAGTCTGTCCCCCAGTACAATCCTCCCTCCCAGGTCAGTCGGTCCCCAATCCTTACCCCCCCTGGTCAGTCTGTTCCCCAATCCTTACCCCCAAGGTCAGTCTGTCCCCCAGTACAATCCTCCCCCAAGTCAGTCAGTCCCCAATATAATCCTTCCCTCCCAGGTCAGTCTGTCCCCCAGTACAATCCTCCCCCAAGTCAGTCAGTCCCCAATATAATCCTTCCCTCCCAGGTCAGTCTGTCCCCCAGTACAATCCTCCCTTCCCAGATCAGTCAGTCCCCAATCCTTACCCCCCCCCCTGATCAGTCTGTCCCCCAATCCTAACCCCAAGGTCAGTCTGTCCCCCAGTACAATCCTCCCCCCGGGTCAGTCAGTCCCCAAAATAATCCTTCTCTCCCAGGTCAGTCTGGGCAATCAAGGAGTTCAGTGTTCCCTAGGGAGGAGTTTCTAACTGTGGGGGGAGTGTACTGACAGGAAGTAGAGAGAGAGATTGCTGTTCCTGATCACTAGGAACAGCAGATCTCTTTACTCCCCTGAAAGAACGAAGATCTGTCTGTTTACATTGACAGATCCCTGTTCTGGCTGGAGGAGCATCGGCTCTGGCGTCACGCCACAGGCGCGTGCGTCCTTTAGAGCTCTTAAAGCTCCCGACGTACACCTACAGTGATTTGCGCAGCCCTGCTAACCTGCTGCAGTATAATGACGATAGCTGGTCGGCAAGCTGTTAAAAAATGATGAGTGGGGGGGAAGAAGGCAAAATATTAGTACATTGGAGTTGGGTCTCCAGGGTGCGTTCTTTGGCGTTTTTAGACCCAGTGACGCACATTGCGATAAGTGTGACCATTCAGTTTCGATTGGCTCTCAAGCATTCACGGACCCTCCTTTTTTTCCAGGACACCATGAGGCAATGCAGACGTGTCCCGTCCGGATCTCCTGGAAGGAATTTTGAGCCTCCGGCGAGCTGACCAGCGTAGTCCATAAAACAGCGAGCGCTGCCAGAATCCGGCGAGGAGTGATTTGCCGCGTCTCAATTCCTCTTCATAAATGAAAAATTCAGTTAGGTTAAAATAAAAATTGATGGCGTCTCCTGCTAGATGAGGCACAATGTGCTGATGGACTATTCCCCCCCCCCTTCCACCCAGGAGCGGACTGTCACTGCGCTGGAGTGCGGCCAATAGCTGGAGTGCGGCCAATATGGAAGCTAAGAATTAAACAGGGACCGCCGGGTTATGTTGGGATTTAAAGGGCGACGGCCTCTAAATGACTTATTTTCTCAGGTTGTAGAAGAGCCGAAGACCGATCTTCACTGCCGCACAACGAGGAGCACCACAAGACGTCTGTGACCAGGGCTGGTGCAAGGATTTCTGAGACCCTAGGCGAAACCTCATTTGCCATGCCCCCCCCCATTGGCTCCACCCCTAACTCCACCCCCCTTCCCCCTGCCCTTGTAAACCCCACCTTTTTAATGAAGCACCCTATCAAATGCAGCCTCACCAACACCCATCAATGCAGACTCACCTGCACCCATCAATTCAGCCTCACCAGCACCCATCAATGCAGCCTCACCAGCGCCCATCAATGTAGCCTCACCAGTGCCCATCAATGCAGCCTCACCAGCGCCCATCAATGCAGCCTCACCAGCGCCCATCAATGCACCCTACCAGCTACCATCAATGAACCCTTTACCAGCGCCCATCAATGCAGCCTCACCAGCGCCCATCAATGAATGTTTGCTTGCTTCCATTCATTCAGGAGTCGGGACGCAGACACAGTGCTCCGCCATCACTGCGCCTCTGACACTATGTGCGAACGGAACGGCGGCTGCCTGCTGATGTTGTGACTTAGTTGCTGCAGAGAGAAGAGAGCAGGAAGACCAGTGGCCGGGCGCCCTGGGCGGCTGCCTAGTTTGCCTGGTGGAATCACCGGCCCTGACATTCTGCGACGTGAACTCAGCAAGCTGTGTGTATATATATATACCCCAAAAAGCACATATTCATTATATTGCATCTTACCAATACTTAGAGGTGACGGCTGCCTTCGTTTTCTTATTTTCGAAGCTTTCTTTCTTCTGTTTTCACCTAATGATCCAGCCAGTAAGTCTGTTGTTTTTCAAAAGAACAAGCTCTCCTGCAGATGTATCAGTTCCAGTGATGAGACAAACCATTTACCACGGTCAGGGAGTGATTGCAATGATCAGCCTTTATTTATTTATGTAAAACCTTTATTCTAAAAGGGGAAAAAAACTCATTTTGCTGTAACTGATTATAAAGTGTGAGCTGGAGATTGGCTTCAGTGTGTTAGTGTATATAAATCTGCTAGTCCATGTAACACTCCCCTCCCCCCCAGACTGACAATGCTGCCATCCAAAGGTGCCCCCTGTGCTCCTTCATCCAGAGTGGGTGGCGCTTTCATACAAGAGGTGTGTTACTGGCGGCCAGATCACCCCAAACTTCATTTTTTTTTCTTTTAGGGCCAAATTACATATTTTAGAAATATCTGGACAAAAAAAGCCCCAATCAGGAGATTATAGGAGGGTCCCTTTCAGAGCCCCCTTACATCTGTGCCCCCATATATCAGAGCCCCCTTCATCTGTGCCCCCATATATCAGAGCCCCCCTTCATCTGTGCCCCCATATATCAGAGCCCCCCTTCATCTGTTCCCCCATATATCAGAGCCCCCCTTACATCTGTGCCCCCATATATCAGAGCCCCCCTTACATCTGTGCCCCCATATATCAGAGCCCCCTTCATCTGTTCCCCCATATATCAGAGCCCCCCTTACATCTGTGCCCCCATATATCAGAGCCCCCTTCATCTGTTCCCCCATATATCAGAGCCCCCCTTCATCTGTGCCCCCATATATCAGAGCCCCCCTTACATCTGTGCCCCCATATATCAGAGCCCCCCTTCATCTGTGCCCCCATATATCAGAGCCCCCCTTCATCTGTTCCCCCATATATCAGAGCCCCCTTCATCTGTGCCCCCATATATCAGAGCCCCCTTCATCTGTGCCCCCATATATCAGAGCCCCCTTAAATCAGAGCCCCCCTATATCCAAGCCCCCCTTAAGTCAGAGGCCTCTATATATGAGCCCCCCTATATCAGAGCCCCCAATATCAGAGCACCCCTATATCAGAGCCCCCCTTTTTATCAGAGTCCTTTTATATCAAAGCCCCCTTATAGCAGAGCCCCCTTATTTTAGAGCCCCCACCTATATCAGAGCCTCCCCTATATCAGAGCCTCCCCTATATCAGAGCCTCCCCTATATCAGAGCCTCCCCTATATCAGAGCCCCCCTATATCAGAGCCCCCCTTATAATAGAGTCCCTTTTATATCAGAGCCCCCTATATCCAAGCCCCCCTTAAGTCAGAGCCCCTCTTATATCAGAGCCCTCTATATATGAGCCCCCTATATCAGAGCCCCCTTACATCTGTGCCCCCATATATCAGAGCCCCCTTCATCTGTGCCCCCCATATATCAGAGCCCCCCTTAAATCAGAGTCCCCAATATCCAAGCCCCCCTTAAGTCAGAGCCCTCTATATATGAGCCCCCTATATCAAAGCCCCCAATATCAGAGCACCCCTATATCAGAGCCTCTCCTATATCAGAGCACCCCTATATCAGAGCCCACAATATCAGAGCACCCCTATATCAGAGCCTCCCCTATATCAGAGCCCCCCTTATAATAGAGTCCCTTTTATATCAGAGCCCCTCTTATATCAGAGCCCCCTATATCCAAGCCCCCCTTAAGTCAGATCCCCTCTTATATCAGAGCCCTCTATATATGAGCCCCCCTATATCAGATCCCCCAATATCAGAGCACCCCTATATCAGAGCCTCCCTTAATATCAGAGTCCTTTTATATCAAAGCCCCCCTTATTTTAGAGCCCGGCATGGCACAGTGGTGACAATTGATGGCACAGTGGCTGCGTTTGATGGGCACAGTGAGGCTGCAATTTTTTTTTTCTCGTTTGCGCCCCCCCAAAAATTTTGAGCACCAGCCGCCACTGATGAGAACGCGCCTATGTGGGGGCGAATTTGCCGATACATGGGGGCACCATTAAGAATGAATGGCACCCCTGTGCATCTGCTAAAGAGCAGCGCGTTTCTGTGCTCTTGTCGGGGAAAGTGCGCGATTTCGTGTGCGTTCCTGACATGCAGAGATGTGAACTTTTCAGTTGTGGCAACAATTGTAGCTTTCGCTCCTCAATAAAGTTCCATTTCTCTCATCTCAATGTATCAAATCATCCCTGCAACATTCATCTTCCTACAACAATATCTGGCAGGCTGGAGCACAGCGCCCCTCGGTGGCGATCCTTAACCCTTGGCCACAATTAGCATTTCCATCCAACCCCCCCCCCCCCCCCCCCCAGAAAAAGACGCGCCGTGAAGTTGATGCCTTCATTACACCGCGGACGCAAGACTAATTTCCCTTTTCAGGAAAATGGGTCCTGAAACTCACGGTGGCGAAACACAGATCCCGCGTGTCACGTTCGCTCCTCGCCATTGCCTCCCGCTTCCATCCGTTCGTTCCGTGGGGTTACAGCAGCAAGAGCGGGAAGGGCTCCCGAGGATGTTGCCATGACAACGCTTCCTTGATCTCCTCTAACCGCGTTCCATGCCCATGCATTGAAGGGCAACGTTTGTGGGAAAAAAAACGCAGAACGGCGAACGACCGGAATCCTGAGAAGGAAAATGACGATGGCGCAGCCGTCAGCCTCGCGCCTCGCTCGCTCTCCTTAACGTTGAAAAAAAAAACGCTGACTGGCAGGGGTCATTGAAGCGACAACTCGATGGGTTCCCCCCCCTCCTGCGCTGCTCTTTTACTATTATCTCTTGCCATTTTTTGTAAATAAGAGAGGATAATGGCGGCGGGTAAGGGCGGCGAGCGCTGTAGGGGTTAATTAGCGAAGTTTCTGGCTGGGAAGGAAAAAAAAAAGTACAGTCGCTGGCAAGAGAGCGATTTCACGCTGAGATATTCTCTGGGGCTCATTTAGCAAAGTGTCTAAATGATGTCGGCGCTCGGCGAGTCGGCGCGGCGCGGAGGTTCAGAGCGCAGCGTCACCCGCAGGGGCAGAAGAAGCAGCTCATTACCGGCTGAATGGTGAACAGGAAGGTTTCTGTAACGAGAGGCACGACCGTGATCCTCTACTACGGCTCAGTCCTGACCAACCACAGAGGGAACGCGCGGATCGGCTTTTCAGGGTTCCGATTCATCGACGGGGAAAACCGCGAGCTGGAACCGGAGGAAAAGAACATGGGAGGGGCTCAGCGACCACAAAAGACCCAATGAGCCGCATTTATTCATTGGGAGATTAAGATCTGTGTTCCTCGTTGCCCTTCTTCTTGGGAAACAGCAGCCTCCTCGGTCTGCCGGCACCCTAGCGCTCCTATGGGCGGCGGCCTCCATCGCATCTCCTCTGAATCCTGGCGGCTTCCGCCGTGCCATTGGTGTCCGCAGGCAGGGGCAAGGGGGGGCAAGCACCCCCCCCCCCAGGGATCAGCAAGGTGTCCACCATAGGCATGCGCATGCGTTGTACATGCCTGAAATCTGCACCCTGTACATAGCACACGCCTGGATTCTGCACCCTGTACATAGCACACGCCTGGATTATGCACCCTGTACATAGCACACGCCTGGATTCTGCACCCTGTACATAGCACACGCCTGGATTCTGCACCCTGTACATAACACACGCCTGGATTCTGCACCCTGTACATAACACACGCCTGGATTCTGCACCCTGTACATAGCACACGCCTGGATTCTGCGCCCTGTACATAGCACACGCCTGGAATCTGCACTCTGTACATAGCACACGCCTGGATTCTGCACCCTGTACATAGCACACGCCTGGAATCTGCACCCTGTACATAACACACGCCTGGATTCTGCACCCTGTACATAGCACACGCCTGGAATCTGCACTCTGTACATAGCAAATGCCTAAAATAAAGTCTGCCGTTTCCCATTTAAAAATAAATACTTGTGAGTTGCGACAAAGCCCCTCCCCTTCATGACATTGTCAAAAGGGGGCGGAGCATGGGTGACCTTAAAATGATGCCCCCCCTTAAAAAAAGGTTCTACGGACGCCCATGCACCGTGCATCTCCTCCCTCCTCCTCCTCCTCATTGGCCGTCTTCAGACTCTTGGCCAATGAGGTCTTAGGACTCTTGGTCAATCTAGACCCACTTCCTGATTGGCTGGGAGGAGAATCAGTGTGACAAAAGCGAATGTTCCTTTGCTATTGTCACACAAGTGGGCGTGCTCGGGGCGCATTGCTCTGAGCCCCGAGACCATCCTTTTTTGAAGCCTATTAGAGCCTCTGGCTCTAATCACATGCTTCAAAAAAGACAAAAAAAAAACTTTTGAAATTCATTCGACAAGCACCCACGTATGTAGATTAGGGGGCCGGACACATGGATGGGGGGTGGTGCCCCTGTGTCCCTTACAGTGTTGCCAACCTACAAGATTGAAATTTACTGGCACGACACCCGAAATTTACTGGCGCAGCCACGTTTTTACTGGCATTTCACAAAAGTTACTAAATTACATTTTTAGGTGCAAATTTCAGTATTTAGCGCCAGATTCTCGTAGAAGAGCGTATCTTTGTTCCGGCGTAGCGTATCCGGCGTAGCGTTACGGCACTTGCCCGTAACTTAGACGGACAAGGGCAGTATTCTCAAAGCACTTGCTCCGTAAGTTGCGGCGGCGTAGCGTAAATAGGCCGGCGTAAGCCCGCCTAATTCAAATGTGGAACAGGGGGGCGTGTTTTATCTAAATGTTATGTGACCTGACGTGATTGACGTTTTTAACGAACGGCGCATGCGCCATCCGTGGACATATCCCAGTGTGCATTGCTCCAAAGTACGCCGCAACGACGTATTGGTTTAGACGTGAACGTAAATGACGTCCAGCCCTATTCACGGACGACTTACGCAAACGACGTAACTTTTTCAAATTTCGACGCGGGAACGACGGCCATGTTTTAACAATGGTACGCCGCACTTATGCCACCATATAGCAGGGGCAACTATACGCCGGGAAAGCGTAAACGGCGTAACTGTACTGCGTCGGCCGGGCGTACGTTCGTGAATTCGCGTATTTAGCTGATTTACATATTTCGTACACGCCCCTAGCGGCCAGCGTAAATATGCAGTTACGATCCGACCGCGTAAGAGACGCCTGTCGGATCTAAGGGAAATCTATGCGTAACTGATTCTAAGAATCAGGCGCATAGATACGAGGGTGCAACTCAGAGATATGACGGCGTATCTCCTCTGAGAATCTGGCCCTTAGTCTACAAACAAGTATGCCGGGCAAATAGCAATGTGATTTAAGGTAGATATTAAGGTAAAAAAACATATTTTTGTTATTTTCGATATAATAAGGGCAAATTATTTAGTCACATCACCCCCTGCCTCCATCCCCCTCTGCCACCAACACCCCCTGCCTTCACCCCCCTCTGCGGTGCCACAATTTCCCCCTGCCTCCAATCTCCCCCTGCCTCCATCCCCCTCTGCGGTGCCACCAACAACCCCTGTCTCCATCCCCACCCTCTGCGAAGCCACCATCCCCCTCTGCGATGCAACCAATACCCCCTGCCTCCAATCAACCCCTGCCTCCATCGTCCCCTGCCTCCATCCCTCTCTGCGGTGCCACCAACAACCCCTGTCTCCATCCCCCACCCTCTGTGGTGCCACCATCCCCCTTTGCGGTGCCACCAACACCCCCTGCCTCCAATCACCCCCTGCCACTAACACCCCCTGCCTCCAATCTCCCCCTGCCACTAACACCCCCTGCCTCCAATCTCCCCCTGCCACCAACACCCCCTGCCTCCAATCACCCCCTGCCACTAACACCCCCTGCCTCCAATCTCCCCCTGCCACTAACACCCCCTGCCTCCAATCTCCCCCTGCCACCAACACCCCCTGCCTCCAATCTCCCCCTGCCACCAACACCCCCTGCCTCCAATCTCCCCCTGCCACCAACACCCCCTGCCTCCAATCACCCCCTGCCACTAACACCCCCTGCCTCCAATCTCCCCCTGCCACTAACACCCCCTGCCTCCAATCTCCCCCTGCCACCAACACCCCCTGCCTCCAATCACCCCCTGCCACTAACACCCCCTGCCTCCAATCTCCCCCTGCCACTAACACCCCCTGCCTCCAATCTCCCCCTGCCACTAACACCCCCTGCCTCCAATCTCCCCCTGCCACTAACACCCCCTGCCTCCAATCTCCCCCTGCCCCCAATCTCCCCCTGCCTCCATCCTCCTCTGCGGTGCCACCACAGCCACCATCACCCCCTGCCTCCCATCTCCATGCGCAGTTCCAACCCGAACCGATCTCGGCAATTTTTACTGGCACATTCCCGCAAACCACAGACATTTACGAACGGGGGAAAAAAGTGCCCGTTTTTACGAACTGTCCGTAAAAATACGGACGGTTGGCAACACTTTTCCCTTATGGACGGGCCGCTGCTAGTGGTAGTTCCAATCTTAGTTTCATATTCACATTGCAATTTGTATTGCAACATTTGCGCAACAGCTTATCAAGTGCACATTTTCAGTAAAAACAAGACAGATAAAACGACATTTGGGTAAAATATTATACCCAACATGTCAAAGCAAGAACTTCACCAAAAAAGGGGGACGTTCCACTCTTGATCACTCACTGTGTTCATTCGGAAAAGGAAGGGGCTGGTAAACGACATATTTACCAGCCCCCTTCTCCCACTCTCCATTCTGAAACATCCCTCACAGCAGCCAGTGGGAAAGGAGAGGAGGGGAAGCTGGAAGCTCTGCAGGGGGAGAGGGGGAGCACAAGGGGAGTCGGGGGGGGCAGCAGAAAGAAGAACGGGAACAGGAGGGGCGACAGGGGCAGCATATACTGGTTCCTCCTGTGGCAGCTGAACGCCGGCAGGAGGGAGACGAGGGCAGGCCTACTTTCAGCTGCTGCAGGAGGAAAATACTGATTGATTGCAATAAATGCACCCCCCCCCCTTCCTTTCCAGGTTCCATGGGTCAGCAAAGACAGGTCATGGTCTACCTGCCCACAATCAATAGTTAGATCCCAATCAACAGGATTAGGGTGTGTCCAGACACACCCGGCACACCCCGTGCACACGCCTATGAACTTGTGTTACATGTGGACCCTGATGGTAGATCTGTTTTTTTTTTTCCTCTTCCTTTTAAAGGGTGACAACATTGTTTAGTTTGCAGTGAAATCACACAGCAGCGTTGTCACCGCGTGGTCAGAGTAGTCTTGGATGGACATGACTTTAAGTAAAGGATAAATAGATAGATTCAGGTACGTTTGCGTAAATGAATTTAAGCTACGCCGCCGTAAGTTAGCGAGGCAAGTACATGATTCACAATGTACTTGCCTGCTAACTTACGGCAGCGTAGCCTGAATCGGCGGGCGTAAGGGCGCCTAATTCAAATGTGTTTGAGGGGGGCGTGTTTTATGTCAATGGCGCTTGACCTCACGTTTTTTACGTTTTTTTCTAACTGCGCATGCGCCGGGCGCCTACATCTCCCAGTGTGCATTGCGGCTAAGTACGCCGCACGGGCCTATTGATTTCGACGTGGACGTAAACTACGTAAATCCCGATTCACGGACGACTTACGCAAACGACGGAAAAAATTCGAATTTTGACGCGGGAACGGCGGCCATACTTGACATTACTATTCCACTAGGGCCTAGCTCTAACTTTACGCGGCCTATCTCTTACGTAAACAGCGTAAAAATACTGCGTCGGCCGGGCGTACGTTCGTGAATCGGCTTATCTCCTCATTTACATATTCTACGCCGACCGCAATGGAAGCGCCATCTAGCGGCCATCCAAAATATTGCAATCTAAGATAGAACGGCGCAAGCCGTCGTATCTTAGATATGTTTAAGCGTATCTCTGTTTGAGCATACACTTAAACATAAGTCGGCGTAGATTCTGAGTTAGGTCGGCTTATCTACTGATAAGTCGGCCTAACTCTTTCTGAATCTACCTAAAAGAAATTAAACATAAACCCCGGCTAACACTTTTTTTAGGCCTTTTACAGCAAAGTTTTTTTTTTCTTTTTCTCTTGGAAAAAAAGGTTTGCACCATATGACAAAAGAAGATTGCAAGCTCCCCCGGCACTTTTAGTTGGTTTGTCCCAACTCCTCTAGTCGTCACTTTTGCTGGACAGCTTGGCCCGTTACAGGAAGTGGAAAAATAATGGATCTCCTGGCAGGATCAACAGGTAATAAAACTGTTGCAGGAGGACTCGGAAACACAACAACTTCATGGTGAAGAATTCCTCCATCTGTTGTAGAAGTTCTCATAGGATTTGGCCAGTAAAAGAGCATCAGACATTTCACTATGCAAATCCAGAGGAGCCGAGAACAATCGCTTCAATTTTTTTTTTCTTTTTTTTTTTAGCGACATGTGTTTAATGGCGCTCTGTAGGCATGAAAGCGTTTCATTTTCTCGACATGATGTTTCTGCAAAAGCGCATTTCGCTTTAAGTATCGTAACGTCGTCTGCGGCCGACAGGCCATTACGCGCGTGGCGGATATGTAAATGAATTATCATCGACGCCAACCGAGGGCTTGTTAGAGCAGAACTCAGACAAGGGGACGCAAAACCGGAGAGAGAGAGGGAGGGAGAGGAGAGAGAAAGAGAGGCAGAGAGGGAGGGGGAGAGAGGGAGAGGGGGAGAGGGAGAGGGGAGAGAAGGAGAGGGAGAAAGAGAGGGAGAGAGAGAGAGGGGGAGAGAGAGAGGGGGAGAGAGAGGGGAGAAGGGGAGAGAAAGAGAGGGAGGGGGAGAGAGGGAAAGAGGGAGAGGGGGGAGAAGGAGAGGGAGAGAGAAAGAGGGAGAGGGGGAGAGAGAGAAACAGAGGGAGAGAGAGAGGGGAGAGAAAGAGAGGGAGGGGGAGAGAGGGAAAGGGGGAGAGGGAGAGGGGAGAGAAGGAGAGGGAGAGAGAAAGAGGGAGAGGGGGAGAGAGAGGGAGGGAGAGAGAGAAACAGAGGGAGAGAGAGAGATAAAGAGAGAGAAGGGGAGGGAGAGAGAGGGAGAGAGAGGGAAGAGAAAGAGGGGGAGAGGGGAGAGAAGGAGAGGGAGAAAGAGAGGGAGAGAGAAAGAAAGAGGGGGAGAGAGAGGGAGAGGAGAGAGAAAGAGAGGCAGAGATAGAAAGAGAGAGAGGGGGAGAGAGAGGGGAGAGAGAGGGGAGAGAAATAGAGGGAGGGGGAAAGAGGGAGAGGGAGTGGGGAGAGAAGGAGAGGGAGAAAGAGAGGGAGAGAGAAAGAGGGAGAGGGGGAGAGGGAGGGAGAGAGAGGGAGGGGGAGAGAGAGGGAAGAGAAAGAAAGAGAGAGAGGGAGGGAGAGAGAGAAACAGAGGGAGAGAGAGAAAAAGAGAGAGAAGGGGAGGGATAGAGAACGGGGGGAGAGAGAAGAAGTGGGAGGGAGGGGAGAGAGAAAAAGATGAAGAGAGAGTGGGGGGAGAAGAGAGGGAGAGAGAAACAGAGATAGAGGAATGGAGGAGGGAGAGGGGGTGAGAGAGAGAGAAAAAGAGATAGAGAGAAAAAGAGATAGAGGAAGGGAGGAAGGAGAGGGGGGGGAGAGAGAGAGAAAGAGATAGAGGGAGGGAGAAGAGAGGAGGGATAGAGAGAGGGATGGAGGGGGGAGAGAGAAAGATAAAGAGAGGGTGGTGGAAAAAGAGAGGGAGGGGGAAAAGGGAGGTGGTCAGGGAGAGGCAGCGAATGAAGCGCAGAAATGCCTTTTTAATTAAAGAGTTATTCGGCTGAAAAATTTGCTTCTGTGGCAGCAAATTCATTGGAGGAATTTAAGATGAAATTGGATATTTTCTAGGAGAGGATGCAGGCAGTTATAGGAATCTCTGGGCTGTGCTAATCCGCCCTATAAATAAGCAAGACATTAAGCCGGGAAAGGCTGCGACTACTGTCTGTATGATAATGTGTGTGATGTCTTATATCTGTGCTTGCACTCCGGGAAATACACAAAGAAACAAGAACATCCTTCCTTTCGCCCTCCTGTCTTTTTATTTCTTCCCTGCCCCGATTTTTCCTTCCTTCCTTCCTACTTCCCTCATTCCATCCTATCTCCCTCCCTTGATACTCCCTTCCTCCTACCTTCCTTTCTTTCTTTCTACTTCCCTCCTTCCTTCCTATCTCCCTCCCTTGATACTGCCTTCCTCCCTTACTTCCTTCCTTTCTTTCTTTCTACTTCCCTCCTTCCTTCCTATCTCCCTCCCTTGATACTTCCTTCCTCCCTTCCTCCTACCTTCCTTTCTTTCTTTATTCCTCCTTCCCTCTTTCCTTCCTATTTCCTTCCCTTGATACTTCCTTCCTCCTTTCTTTCTTCCTCTCTCCCTCCCTAAATGTTCCTTCCTTCCTCCCTATCTTTCCTTCCTTCCTCCTTCCTTATTTCCTCCTATGATCAACCCTTCCTTCTTTTCTCCTTTCCTTCCTTCCTCATTTCTGCCTTTGATCCTTCCTTCCTTCCTTCCTCCCTCCTACTTTCACCCTCCCCTGCTTCCTTCCTGTACTGTATGTTTACCAGTTGATTCTACCAATACATACCTTCGTTTTGCACTTATTTTCTTCCGTCCTTCCTTTCTGTCATTCCTTCCTAATTCCCTCCTTTCCTTTCTCCCTCCTCGGTTCATTCTTTCTTCCTTTCTCTCTCTCCCTCAATTCTTCTTTCCTCCTCCTCCTTCCTTCCTTTCTTAAATCCTACTTCCTTCCTTATGGCCCGTACACACAATCCGAATATCGGACGAAAACGATCGTCCGATGAAGAATCGTACGATTTTCGGATCGTGTGTACACTACTTTCGAGAGCCGATCACGACAGTTCATCCGATATTATTCGATCGGACATGCCCGAAAATTTTCCTCGTACGATGTCAGATCGTACGATTTTCGTTTAGTCAGTACAGTTGTCGTCCGAAAACACAATACAAATACATTACAAGAGACATCACTTCCGATTATTTTTTTCGTGACTTTAATAACCTATTTCATTTTACTTGCGACTATTAAGCGAAAAAAGTCGTACGATCCGATCCGTCGTACGATATTCGGATCGTGTGTATGGGCCATTACTCTCTACCTCCCTCAGTTTGTCCATCCTTCCTTGCTTCCTTCCTCTCTCCCTCGGTTTTTCCTTCCTTCTACCCAACTACTTTAGGAAAGAAGGGGTAGATTCACAAAGAGATACAACGGCGTATCTCCTGATACGCCGTCGTACCTCTGAGATCCGACGGTCGGATCTATGCGACTGATTTATAAGAATCAGGTTACGCATAGATCTCCCTTAGATCCGACAGGTGTAAGTGACTTACACCGTCGGATCTTAGGCTGCAATCTTCTGCTGGCCGATAGGTGGCGTTTCGTGTTTTACTCGCAACGAATATGCAAATGAGGAGATACGCCGATTCAGAAAGGAATGCCCGCCCGTCGCTTTTTTTTTTACGTCGTTTGCGTTCGGCTTTTTCCGGCGGATAGTTACCCCTGCTATATGAGGGGTAGCTAATGTTAAGTATGGCCGTCGTTCCCGCGCCGAGTTTTTAATTTTTACGTCGTTTGCGTAGGTCGGTCGCGAATACGGATGGACGTAATTTACATTCACGACGAAACCAATGACGTCCTAGCGACGTCATTGGGAGCAATGCACGCTGGGAAATTTAGCCGGCGGCGCATGCGCATTTAAATCGGCGCGGGGACGCGCCTGATTTAAATACTACACTCCCCCTAGCCGCGGAATTTGAATTCTGCCGGGGGATTTACGAAACGCCGGCGCAAGTTTCGAGGTAAGTGCTTTGTGAATACTGCACTAGCCTCTCAAAATTGCGCCGGCGGATTGTAAATCAGATAGATTACGCGGATCTAAAGATCCGCTAATCTATCTGAATCTACCCCGAAGTGTTTACCAGTTGATCTTTCTTTCGTTCTCCTTCCTTTTATCTTATCTTCTTTCCTTCCTATCCTTTCCCTTCCTTTTTTTTTTCTTCTTTGCTCTGTTCATTCCTTTATGAAAAAAAAAGATTTTACATGTTGATCCTGCCCCTTCCTGTGGATGACAACTCACTTCCTTCTGCAGTGAAATCACAGGTCAGTCTTATCATCCTGTGGACAGAGGAGTCTTAGATGGAAATGTAATTATAACATTTATTTAAGTAAGAGGGGGCGTATAAAGCAGGGTTGGGTTATAAAAATATCTCCCAAACTTTGATCATCTCACAGAGCTTCTGTTCAATCCATCATCCGAAAATGGAAAGAGTATGGCACAACCGCAAACCTACCAAGACATGGCCGTCCACCCAAACTGACCCTTCCGGGCAAGGAGATCATTCATCAGAGAAGCAGCCAAGAGGCCCATGGTAACTCTGGAGGAGCTGCAGAGATCCACAGCTCAGGGAGGAGAATCTGTCCACAGGACAACTATTAGTGGTCTCTCCACAAATCTGCCCTTTATGGAAGAGTGACAAGAAGAAAGACATTGGTGAAAGAAAGACATAAGAAGTCCTGTTTGCAGTTTGCGAGAAGCCATGTGGGGGAGGGGACACAGCAAACATGTGGAAGAAGGTGCTCTGGTCAGATGAGACCAACATTGAACATTGAAATGCTATGTGTGGGGAAAACTTACACTGCACATGACCCTGAACACACCATCTGTGAAACATGGTGGTGGCAGCATCATGTGGTGGGGATGCTTTTTCTTCAGCAGGGACAGGGAAGTTGGTCAGAGTTGATGGGAAGATGGATGGAGACAAATACAGGACAATCTTAGAAGAAAACCTGTTAGAGTCTGCAAAAGACTTGAGACTGGGGGGAGGTTCACCTTCCAACAGGACAACGACCCTAAAGTACAGCCAGAGCTACAATGGAATGGTTTACATCAAAGCCTATTCATGTGTCAGAATGGCCCAGTCACAGTCCAGACCTAAATCACATTGAGAATCTGTGGCAAGACCTGAAAATTGCTGATCACAGACGCTCTCCATCCAATCTGACAGAACGTGAGATATTTTACAAAGAAGAAGAATGGGGAGAAATGTCCCTCTCTAGATGTGCAAAGCTGGCAGAGACACCCCCAAAAAGACTGTAATTGCAGAGAAAGGGGGTTCTACAAAGTATTGACTCCGGGGGGCGCCATACAAATGTACCCCCCCACACTTTTCTCATATTTATTTGTAAAAAATTTGGAAAACCATTTATTATTTTCCTTCCACTTCACAATTATGAGCCACTTTGTGTCGGTCTATCACATAAAATCCCAATAAAATACATTTACGTTTGTGGTTGTAACATGACAACATGTGGGAAATTTCAAGGGGTATGAATACTTTTTCAAGACACTGTAGTTGTTAGTGTAGGACAGCCTTTTTTCAACCAGGATGCCCAGGTACCCTGAGGTGCCTTCAGGTTTCCTCAGGGGTGCCTGTGAAAAATGTCTAACAATTGCCCAAAATATGTTAAAATTGGGGTAGATTTAGGTACATTTGCCCATTTCTTACGGAGACGCAGTGTACCGTTTTGCCGCTGCGCCTCCGTAACTTTCCTGTGCTACGCTTGATTCACGGAGCAGTAGCTCCGTAAATTGCTTGGGCGCTCCTAAATAATGCCCGGCGTAAGAGCGCGCAATTTAAATGATCCCATAGGGGGCGTGGATCATTTAAATTAGGCGCGTTCCCGCGCCCAACGTAGTGCGCATGCTCCGTCAGGAAACTTTCCCAACGTGCATTGCGGTAAATGACGTCGCAAGGACGTCATTTGCTTCAAAGTGAACGTGAATGGCGTCCAGCGCCATTCACGATTCACTTACGCAAACGACGTAATTTTTCAAAAACGCGACGCGGGAACGACGGGTACACGTAGCATTGGCTGCCCCTGCTAATAGCATGTGCAGCCTTACGCAAAAACCGACGTACGGAAACAACGTAAACTGCGTACGCAGGGCGCGCGTACGGTTGTGAATCGGCGTTAGTATGCAATTTGCATACTCTACGCTGACCACTACGGGAACGCCACCTAGCGGCCTGCGTAAGAATGCAGCCTAAGATATGACGGCATAAGAGCCTTATGCCAGGCATATCTTAGGCTGCAGTCGGCGTATCGAGCTACCTGAATCAGGAGCATTCGATACGCCGGCGCAAGTAAGCAATTGCCCTGCGTAACTATGGTTACGCAGACGCAATTGCTCTCTGAATCTACCCCATTGTCTTTTAGTTACACAAAGCCACAGATTTGTATTGTGCACAGTTACAACCTTCTAGCTGCTGACGTCCTAACAACCAATTACATCATTGGTTGATAAGGTGGACATTAGGCACCTAAGGATGTCCTTGTTTGCCCCACCCCTGCTCCTCTCTGTCAGCACTGAGGTCATATTAGCTGAGTGAGGAAGATAAAACGAAGGAGAAGAGAAACATTGGAATACTAGTCAGTACCAGTGTGCAAAGGTGTATTTGGAAGAATAAATCACCTCTGATCATAGGCTTGCGCAGGGGGTGTACCAGGTGTGCCTGGGCACACCCTAATCCTGGGGTTGGCAACCTGTCAATGGTGGGCAGGTGACAGGTAAACCACAATCTTTTCTTGCCGGTCCTCAAAACCTGGACAGGAGAGGCGGTGGGGGGGTGGAATTTAGTGGAACCAATCTGTATTTTCCTCCTGCAGCAGCTGAAAGTAGGCTTCTCCTCCTCTTCCTTTTGTCAACATTCAGCTGCCACAGGAGGAAAATATAGGGGATCATTACTAATATATGCCACCCCTCTTTTCTCTTTTCCTTCTGTTGCCCGGGTCACCCATGTGCTCCCCCTTCCTGCCATTGTTTCAGGATGGAAAGCGGGTAAGAGGCCAGTAAATATGTCAAACGCATATGTGTTGGAGCTTTGGGCTGCACACCCTAATGCAATAGGCTGCGCACACCTATGCCTCTGATATTGGGTGTCCTACATGTGTGGATGTTGCTGCATTTTGCAAAATATTTCGTTTAGTTTTTACATTTTAGAATGGGGTGCCTCGAGTATGTGCAGAATTGTAAAGGGTGCCTTTATAAAAAAAAAAGGTTGAGAAACACTGGTGTAGGTAAATTGGAGTTGGGTCAGGGATGAGTGACTCAGGGAGTCTGGATGACTCATCAAGCAGCACCTCTGGTAACTCTCCCTGCTCTCTGGAACCTTGGAGAAGCTTCCAAAAGTAGAGGGTGGAGTCTAGGAGGAGCTGCTTGGAGTATTAAAAAGGGCCCTACCCAATCCCCCAGAAAAGTGGGCTGGTGGGAGGAACCTCTTAAATACTCTTGGGTCATGCCAACAGGGGCAGTCGGGTGGAGGATGGAGAAGGCGTGATAAGGAGGCTGTCGGTGGCCCTTGAGGGTGCCCCCTAGTCTGGTGGGGTGACCTCGGTCCTGGGGCTCGGGTGTTGGGGGGGGGGTCCTCTACAACACACGGAGGATATCCTTCCTGGGGGAACGGGAGCAAATGTGAGGACAGCTTAAGCAGGTCAGCACGTCCGGGGGGTTTTCCAGGAAAAGCCAGCCGGGTGGGCTGGTGAGTGTGCAGTCCGGGAGGACTGTGGGAAGAGTGTCAGGTTGGAAGGACTGTGAAGAAGTCAGCCAGGAGGGCTAGTGAAAGGGGCAGCTGCAGCCAGGGGGGTTGGCAGTGCCTGAAGAGGTGATGCTGGTATCAGTAGCCACAGGGATGTAAGCTGGACACTGGACTTTACTACACAACCAGAGGGTCCTGGGGTTCCTGCCTGGGGGAAGAGGAAGGCGTGTATATAGACTGTATATAGGAGAGTTGTCCCCGAAGAGTGGGGCATCCCATAATACCCTTACTCCCCATCCAAGTTTTATCCCCTCGATAAAAAACAAAATCAAAGAACTGGACTGGTTCTTGACTCTGGGAGCCTGTGGAAATTCGGTGTGCCTGGCTGTGCAGAGTGGGAGATCCCAATTCACCTTTGACTCCTACGTAGGGTGCGCTACAATTCCTTCCTTCTTCCCTTCCATCCTTAACTCCTTCCCCCACTGACACAATGGTTCTTCCCGCCAGCTGGTATATCCTGTAGTCAGGGCCGGCCCTAACGTGGGTCCATTGGACCCAGGCAGTACTTTGAGAGGTGCAGAAAACGAAACCATGGCCACCTCTCCTTCTTTTGTATTTACCCAGCAAATTGATGACCAAGATTTTTTTTCCAGCAGTTTTCTGTGTCATGACGACAACGGCCCCCCTGGGCCACTCGCCTGCCCCTATACTACCCTAGCCCACCCCTATACTGCCCTAGCCTGTCTATATACTACAGTAGCCTGTCTATATACTAACCTAGCCAACCCCTATACTGCTTTAGCCTGTCCAGATACTAACCTAGCCTGTCTATATACCACCGTAGCATGTCTATATACTACCCTAGTCTGCCCTATACTAACCTAGCCTGTCTATATACTGCCCTAGTCTGCCCCTATACTGCCCTAGCCTGCCCCTATACTACCCTAGCCTGTCTTTGTACTGCCTTAGCATGTCCATATACTACCCTAGCCTGTCTATATACTGCAGTAGCCTGTCCATATGCTACCCTAGACTGCCCCTATACTAACCTAGCCTGTCTATATACTGCCCTAGCCTGTCTATATACTACCCTAGCCTGTCTATGTACTGCCTTAGCCTGTCCATATACTGCCCTAGCTTGTCTATATACTACCTTAGCCTGTCCATATACTACCCTAGCCTGTCTATATACTGAAGTAGCATGTCTATATAGTACCCTAGCCTGTCCATATACTACCCTAGACTGCCCCTATACTGCCTTAGCCTGTCCATATACTACCCTAGCCTGTCCATATACTACCCTAGCCTGTCTATATGCTACCCTAGACTGCCCCTATACTGCCCTAGCCTGTCTATATACTACCCTGGCCTGTCCATATACTACCCTAGCCTGTCCATATACTACACTAACCTGTCCATATACTGCCCTAGCCTGTCCATATACTACCCTAGCCTGTCCATATTCTACCCTAGCCTGTCCATATACTACCCTAGCCTGTCCATATTCTACCCTAGCCTGTCTGTATAAATTCTACAATAGCCTGTCCATATACTACCCTAGCCTGCCCCTGTACTACCCTAGCATGTCCATATTCAACCCTAGCCTGTACCCTGTACCTATACTACCTTAGCCTGTCCATATACTACACTAACCTGTCCATATACTACCTTAGCCTGTCCATATACTACCCAAGCCTGTCCATATACTGCCCTAGCCTGTCCATATACTACCCTATCCTGTCTATCTACTACCCTAGCCTATCCATTTACTACCCTAGCATGTTCATATACTACCCTGTCTATATACTGCCCTAGCATGTGCATATACTACCCTAGCCTTCCCCTATACTACCCTAGCCTGCCCCTATACTACCCTAGCCTGCCCCTATACTACCCTAGCCTGCCCCTATACTACACTAACCTGTCCATATACTATCCTAGCCTACCTATATACTACCCTAGCCTGCCCCTATACAACCCTAGCCCACCTCTTGGAATTGAACGGTATGTTATATAATTTTGCATATAGACCAGATGCTGTTGCCTGTAAATCTGACTTCCTGATTAATTCAATTTTAGTCTTATTGATCGTGATATAAAAAAAGGGATTTTGGTGGCAGTGTTATTTTTTGTGGAGTGGGGGGGGGGGGCAGCATTTCATTCTTGGACCCAAGCAGCACATTGTATTGGGCCAGCCCTGCCTGTAGTAATGTCTGTACTGGTGGGAGAAAACCACAACGCGCAGTGGGGGAGCTGGAATTCGACACACCCAAAGAATACCAACCCCAACAGAAAGGTAAGTATAAATACGGGAATGTAATTTTGCTCTGGCAGGGTCACTTTATTACCTACCACCTTGTACATCTTATAGGTCTGAGGTCCGTTCTACAGTCATTGGTGTGGATGGATTATCTGATGTCTAATGAACCTAAAATTGAAGCTCTACACCGAAATATTCAAATCCAGGTTTATATTACTGACTGTACATAACATATTCTGTTACAAAGCCAACGCGTTTCGGCCACCCCCATCATCGCCACTAAAAGAAACAATACAAGATAAAAAAATGTTCTTAAATAAATCAATGTAACACATAACACTACAAGCTAGGGAATACGATCCAAACCCGCTAAGAGCATAATAAAAGTAAAAAGATATAAAATAGATTATAATATTGGTAGTAAAAACGAGAATCATGGTATAATAATAATCGGACATGTAATATTAATACAGTTAAACCAGATAACAATAATGATATTAGAAAAACTGGTGACAATAATAAAATATTAATAATACTAAGAATAATAACGATATTAATGTGTACAATATAACCTACCGCATGATAATGTATAAAAAAATAATACTTATCGCCTAGAATGCATTCACATATTATTAATATATTATGAGGAAAATTAAGGCATGAAAATAAATCTGATCACTAAGAATACAAACCCCAATTTATTAATATATTATGAGCCTATAAGAAATGTGGCTCATATGGAATATAAATGTCAGGTAAAGACTTTATATGCTGGTAAAATATTAAAATAATATGGCAGGGAGTTTAAATAAAATACAGCAGCTAAGCATCTATTTAAAGTAGTAGAAATAATAATAATAATAATAATAATAATAATAATAATATTTTTTATCTATTTTTTTATATTTTTTGTGTTGCATTTTAGCCCTGATGAAATGGAGTTATAGCACCCCCAAACATTGTCAAATAATACAATAATTTGATTGGAAAGTTAAATAAAATACAGCAGTGGTTCATCTATTTAAAATAATAAAAAAACATTTGTATCTGTTTATTATTTCTTCTGTTGAATTTTAGCCCTAATGAAGGGTTAGATTTGTAACACCCAAAACACATTGTCAAAATAAATAACAAATAATAATATGATCACTAAAAATGCAAACGCCAATTTATTAATATATTATGAGGCTGTAAGAAATGTGGCTCATACGGAATATATATTTCAGGTAAAGTCTTTATATGCTGGTAAAATATTAAAATAATATGGCAGGGAGTTTAAATAAAATACAGCAACTAAGCCTCTTTTTTAAAGTAGTAGAGATAATAATAATAATAATAATAATAATAATAATAATAATAATAATAATAATAATAATCAGTTTTATATATTTATTTATATTTTTTGTGTTGCATTTTAGCTCTGATAAAATTGAGTTACAGCACCCCCAAACATTGTCAAATAATAAAATAATTTGATTGGAATGTTAAATAGAATATAGCAGTGGTTCATCTAATTAAAAACATTTTTTTTTAATCTATTTATTATTTCTTCTGTTGAATTTTAGCCCTAATGAAGGGTTGGAATTAACACCCAAAACACATTGTCACAATAAATAACAAAATAATATGATCACTAAAAATGCAAACCCCAATTTATTAATATATTATGAGCCTATAAGAAATGTGGCTCATATGGAATATAAATTTCAGGTAAAGTCTTTATATGCTGGTAAAATATAAAAATAATATGGCAGGGAATTTAAATAAAATATAGCAACTAAGCATCTATTTAAAGTAGTAGAAATAATAATAATAATATTTTTTTTATCTGTTTATTATTTCTTCTGTTGAATTTTAGCCCTAATGAAGGGTTAGAGTTGTAACACCCAAAACACATTGTCAAAATAAATAACAAAATAATATGATTGGAACGTTAAACAAAATACAACAGCAGTCCATCTACTTAAAGTGGTAATAATAATGATAATAATAATAATTGTATGTATTTATTATTTTTTGTATTATATTTAATCCCTGATGAAGGAGAGTTATAGCACAAAAAAAAATGCATTGTAAAACAATAAAATAATACGATTGCAAATCTAAATAAAATACAGCAGCAGTTCACCATTTAAAGTAGTAGTAATAATAGTAATAATTCAAATTTTATAAATATATTTATTATTTTTTGTGTTGCATTTTAGCCCTGATGAAATGGAGTTATAGCACCCCCAAATATTGTCAAATAATAAAATAATTTGATTGAAAAGTTAAATAAAATACAGCAGTGGTTCATCCATTTAAAATATATATATATATATTTTTTTATCTATTTATTATTTCTTCTGTTGAATTTTAGCCCTAATGAAGGGTTAGAGTTGTAACACCCAAAACACATTGTCAAAATAAATAACAAAATAATATGATCACTAAAAATACAAACCCCAATGTATTAATATATTATGAGCCTATAAGAAATGTGGCTCATACGGAATATAAATTTCAGGTAAAGTCTTTATATGCTGGTAAAATATAAAAATAATATGGCAGGGAATTTAAATAAAATATAGCAACTAAGCATTTATTTAAAGTAGTAGAAATAATAATAATAATATTTTTTATCTATTTATTATTTCTTCTGTTAAATTTTAGCCCTAATGAAGGGTTGGAGTTGTAACACCCAAAACACATTGTCAAAATAAATAACAAAATAATACGATTGGAACGTTAAACAAAAGACAACAGCAGTCCATCTACTTAAAGTGGTAATAATAATGATAATAATAATAATTGTATGTATTTATTATTTTTTGTATTATATTTAATCCCTGATGAAGGAGAAGTTATAGCACAAAAAAAAAATGCATTGTAAAAAAACAATAAAATAATACGATTGCAAATCTAAATAAAATACAGCAGCAGTTCACCATTTAAAGTAGTAGTAATAGTAATAATTCAAATTTTATAAATATATTTATTATTTTTTGTGTTGCATTTTATCCCTGTTGAAATGGAGTTATAGCACCCCCAAACATTGTCAAATAATACAATAATTTGATTGAAAAGTTAAATAAAATACAGCAGTGGTTCATCTATTTAAAAAATTAAAAATATTTTTTTTATCTATTTATTATTTCTTCTGTTGAATTTTAGCCCTAGTGAAGAGTTTGAATTAACACCCAAAACACATTGTCAAAATAAATAACAAAATAATATGATCACTAAAAATGCAAACCCCAATTTATTAATATATTATGAGCCTATAAGAAATGTGGCTCATACGGAATATAAATTTCAAGTAAAGTCTTTATATGCTGGTAAAATATTAAAATAATATGGCAGGGAATTTAAATAAAATACAGCAACTAAGCATCTATTTAAAGTAGTAGAAATAATAATAATAATAATATTTTTTATCTATTTATTATTTCTTCTGTTAAATTTTAGCCCTAATGAAGGGTTGGAGTTGTAACACCCAAAACACATTGTCAAAATAAATAACAAAATAATATGATTGGAACGTTAAACAAAATACAACAGCAGTCCATCTATTTAAAGTGGTAATAATAATGATAATAATAATAATAATTGTATGTATTTATTATTTTTTGTATTATATTTAATCCCTGATGAAGGAGAGTTATAGCACAACAAAAATGCATTGTAAAACAATAAAATAATACGATTGCAAATCTAAATAAAATACAGCAGCAGTTCACCATTTAAAGTAGTAGTAATAAAAATAATTCTAATTTTATAAATATATTTATTATTTTTTGTGTTGCATTTTATCCATGATGAAATGGAGTTATAGCACCCCCAAATATTGTCAAATAATAAAATAATTTGATTGAAAAGTTAAATAAAATACAGCAGTGGTTCATCCATTTAAAAAAATATATATATTTTTTTTATCTATTTATTATTTCTTCTGTTGAATTTTAGCCCTAGTGAAGAGTTTGAATTAACACCCAAAACACATTGTCAAAATAAATAACAAAATAATATGATCACTAAAAATGCAAACCCCAATTTATTAATATATTATGAGCCTATAAGAAATGTGGCTCATACGGAATATAAATTTCAGGTAAAGTCTTTATATGCTGGTAAAGTTTTAAAATATTATGGCAGGGAATTTAAATAAAATACAGCAACTAAGCATTTATTTAAAGTAGTAGAAATAATAATAATAACAATATGTTTTTATCTATTTATTATTTCTTCTGTTGAATTTTAGCCCTGATGAAGGGTTGGAGTTGTAACACCCAAAACACATAAATAAATAACAAAATAATATGATTGGAACGTTAAACAAAATACAACAGCAGTCCATCTACTTAAAGTGGTAATAATAATGATAATAATAATATTTGTATGTATTTATTATTTTTTTTTGTATTATATTTAATCCCTGATGAAGCAGAGTTATAGCACAAAAAAAATGCATTGTAAAACAATAAAATAATATGATTGCAAATCTAAATAAAATACAGCAGCAGTTCACCATTTAAAGTAGTAGTAATAATAGTAATAATTCTAATTTTTTTATAAATATATTTATTATTTTTTGTGTTGCATTTTATCCCTGATGAAATGGAGTTATAGCATCCCCAAATATTGTCAAACAATAAAATAATTTGATTGAAAAGTTAAATAAAGTGCAGCAGTGGTTCACCCATTTAAAATAATAAAAATATTTTTTTATCTATTTATTATTTCTTCTGTTGAATTTTAGCCCTGATGAAGGGTTGAAGTTGTAACACCCAAAACACATTGTCAAAATAAATAACAAAATCACTAAAAATGAGCACAGTGGCTGAAATTGATGGGACTCTCGCAGCATTTGATGACACAGTGGCTGCAATTGATAACATAGTGGCAGCGTTTGATGGCACAGTCGCAGCAATTGATGGCACAGTGGCTGCAATTGATGGCACAGTGGCTGCAATTGATAGGCACAGTCGCAGCATTTGATGGCACAGTGGCAGCGTTTGATGGCACAGTGGCAGCATTTATCGGCACAGTGGCTGCAATTGATGGCACAGTGGCAGCGTTTGATGGCACAGTGGCTGCAATTGATGACACAGTGGCAGCGCTTCATGGCACAGTGGCAGCAGTTATCGGCACAGTGGCTGCAATTGATGGCACAGTGGCAGCGTTTGATGGCACAGTGGCTGCAATTGATGGCACAGTGGCTGCATTTGATGGCACAGTGGCTGCAATTGATGACACAGTGGCAGCGCTTCATGGCACAGTGGCAGCATTTATCGGCACAGTGGCTGCAATTGATGGCACAGTGGCAGCGTTTGATGGCACAGTGGCTGCAATTGATGGCACAGTGGCTGCAATTCATGACACAGTGGCAGCGCTTCATGGCACAGTGGCAGCATTTATCGGTACAGTGGCTGCAATTGATGGCACAGTGACTGCAATTGATGAGACAGTGGCAGCGTTTGATGGCACAGTGGTTGCAATTGATGGCACAGTGGCTGGGTTTGATGGGCACAGTCGCAGCAATTGATGGGCACAGTGGCTGCGTTTGATGGGCACAGTGACTGCGTTTGATGGGCACAGTCGCAGCAATTGATGGGCACAGTCGCAGCAATTGATGGGCACAGTGGCTGCAATTGATTTTTTTTTTCAATTTTTTTGTTAGTTTGTTGGTGCCCCCCCCCCCTCCAAAATGTTTAGCACCAGCTGCCACTGGCACCAACTGTGGTCACCAGGATGTTTGGCGATGGTCTTGTAGCTCATTCCAGTCTTGTGTAGATCTACAATCTTCTCCCCGACATCTTTGGATAGCTCTTTGGTCTTGCCCATGGTGGAGAGATTGGAATCTGATTGGTTGCTTCTGTGGACAGGTGTCTTTTATACAGGTAACAAGCTGAGATTAGGAACACTCCCTTTAAGACAGAGAGAGAGAGTGCTCCTAATCTCAGCTTGTTACCTGTATAGAAAACACCTGGGAGCCGGAAATCTTGCTGATTGATCGGGGATCAAATACTTATTTCACTCAATAAAATGCAAATCAATTTATAACTTTTTTTGAAATGCGTTTCTCTGGATATTGTTGTTGTTATTTTGTCTCTCACTGTTATAATACACCGACCAATAAAAATATAAATAGGTAGATTCACAAAGAGTTAGGCCGGCTTATCAGTAGACTCCGATAACTCCGATAACTATGCCGCCGTATGTTTAAGGGTATGCTCAAACAGAGATACGCTTAAACAAAGCTAAGTTAGGACGGCTTGCGCCGTTCTATCTTAGATTGCAATTTTTCGGATGGCCGCTAGGTGGCGCTTCCATTGCAGCCGGCGTAGATTATGTAAATGAGCTTGTACGCCGATTCCCGAACGTACGCCAGCCCGCCGCAGTCAAATTACGCCGCTTCCGTAAGGCCTTAGGCGGCCTAAAGTTATTCCACCTATGAGGTGGAATAACAATGTTAAAGTATGGCCGCCGTTCCCGCCGCGAGGTTCGAATTTTTTACGTCGTTTGCGTAAGTCGTCCGCGAATCAGGAGTTACGTCGTTTACGTCCACGTCTAAATCAATAGGCCCGTACGGCGTACTTAGCCGCAATGCGCACTGGGAAATGTAGGCGCCCGGCGCATGCGCAGTGTAAGAAAACGTCAAAAAACTTAAGGTCAAGCCTCATTTCAAAACAACACGCCCCCTTCCAACCAATTTGAATTAGGCGGCCTTACGCACGCTCGTTTTAGGCTACGCCGCCGTAGATTAGCAGGTAAATTGATTTAGAATCATTACTAGCCTTACTAATTCACGGCGGTGTAGCCTAAAAGGATTAAACTTGCGGCGGCGTAGCTTAGCCTTTTTAGGCTACGCCGCCGTAAATTAGCTAGGCTAGTAATGATTCTAAATCAACTTACCTGCTAATCTACGGTGGCGTAGCCTAAAAAGGCTAAGTTATGCTGCCGCAAGTTTAATCTTATCTACCTGAATCTACCTAAAACTGATCATTTCTTTGTCAGTGGGGCAAACCTACAAAATCAGCAGGGGGTCAAATACTTTTTCCCTCACTGTATCACGTCTCTATGTTGCAATGCCCTGCATGGTGTAGCACGTGTGTGAAATGTTTGTCGCATGTGAAGCGCGCAGCTTGCTCCGCATTTACCGTTTTTTTTTTTTTTTTACAATCTTTAAAATATACCCCCCCCCCTCCTCCCCCATCGTCTCTAGGCCAATCGTATATCTCTGTCTATATGTGGCTGCTCTGGACCTGGATACGCGCGCCGGTCGGAGCGCCGTGCATTAGCATGCATATATATAAATTGTGCATTATTTATTCGCAGTTCCCCCGAAGAGAGCGAGATTGTTTTGTGAGTGTTCGGGCCCCACCTGCCAAGAGAGCGAGCTGCAGAGACAACGGGGGCCCCGCTGTCTCTTCAACCTCCCCCCCCCCTTCCCCCCGGATAGCGAGATTTACAACCCCCCCCCCCCCCATCCTTCCCCTCTGCTCCACTGCTGAGGCCCTCGAGGAATTTCATTATTGTCTTTTATTATTTAAAGATTTTATTCTTAGAAAATATCCGGGGGCGATAATCTGGAATTAAAGATTTAGTCGGGTTTTTCCTCCCTCTGATGCGCTGGTGTATTTAGATCGATCTCGAATGCGCCGCGCCGGCCGAGTTGTGTTACGTCTCTGGACGTCGCAGGCAAAAAAAACAAGAAAAAAACGTGATTTAAGGCCGGGATTACCCAATCAGACGTAGTTTTGGTTTTCTATGCAACAAATGACAGCTGAACTGTGATTGGTGGTTACCTACAAAATGCAAACAAAACCACTCCCCCTTCCTCCAGAATTGTTACTTTTTCTCTGAGCTACTTTCTCAGATATACAGCACATTATTGCCTAGATTCAGGTACGTTGCCGCAACTTTGCGGCGGCGTAGCTTAAAGGCATTTAAGCTACGCCGCCGTAAGTTAGCTAGGCAAGTACATAATTCACAATGTACTTGCCTGCTATGTTACGGCGGCGTAGCCTAAAGCGGGCGGGCGTAAGGGCGCCGAATTCAAATGTGTGTAAGGGGGGCGTGTTTTATGTTAATAAGGCTTGACCTTACGTTTTTGACATTTTCTTTTTACTGCGCATGCGCCTACATTTCCCAGTGTGCATTGCGGCTAAGTACGCCGCACGGGCCTATTGATTTTGACGTGGACGTAAACGATGTAAATCCCGATTCACGGACGACTTACGCAAACAATGTAAAAATTTCGAATTTCGACGCGGGAACGGCGGCCATACTTAACATTACTATTCCATGTAGGGCTAAGCTCTAACTTTAGGCGGCCTATCTCTAACGTAAACGGCGTAAAAGTACTGCGTCGGCTGGGCGTACGTTCGTGAATCCTAGTTGATCCTTCCAGAATTTGTGTTGTGTGATGTAGGAGTGTGTGGTGTCTGAGTCAGGGGCGGCCCTCCTTCCTCCTGCTGGTGACACCTCTAGTGATATAAAGATCTATATAGAGGGATCAGGACCTCCTTCCTCCTGCTGGTGATCCCTCTAGTGATATAAAGATCTATATAGAGGGATAAAGACCTCCTTTCTCCTGATGAAGACCCCTCTAGTGATATCAAAATCTATTAAGAGGGATCAGGACCTCCTTCCTCCTGCTGGTGATCCCTCTAGTGATATAAAGATCTATATAGAGGAATCAGGGCCTCTTTCCTCCTGCTGGTGACCCCTCTAGTGATATAAAGATCTATATAGAGGGATAAAGACCTCCTTCCTCCTGATGAAGACCCCTCTAGTGATATAAAGATCTATATAGAGGAATCAGGACCTCCTTCCTCCTGCTGGTGACCCCTCTAGTGATATAAAGATCTATATAGAGGAATCAGGACCTCCTTTCTCCTGCTGGTGATCCCTTTAGTGATATAAAGATCTATATAGAGGAATCAGGACCTCCTTCCTCCTGCTGATGACCCCTCTAGTGATATAAAGATCTATATAGAGGAATCAGGACCCCCTTCCTCCTGCTGGTGATCCCTCTAGTGATATAAAGATCTATATAGAGGAATCAGGACCTCCTTCCTTCTGCTGGTGATCAGGGATGGACTGGCCATTGGGACTACAGGGAGTTTCCCGGTGGGCCGATGGCTCAGTGGGCCGGCTTCAGTGACAGCGGCCTGGGAACTTCTCACTTCTGCCTAATCTTGTTCCATAAGGGGGGGCACCAAACTGATTTTTTCCCCCTGGGTGAAATAATGTCTAGCTTCCCCACTGGTACTGCCTATAAGAGTACCAGTACCAGCCGTTCTTCTCTAATAAAGATTAGCTAGTGGCTAGTGAAGAGGGAGAGGGTGCTTGGGTGGCCGGGGGGGGGAGTTGTCCAGATGCTGTGGGAGAGACCTGTCATAGTGGGCCAGTCTGGAATGAAGTTCAGGGCCAAATTTTTGTCCCAGTTCAGCCCTGCTGGTGATCCCTCTAATATGTATTAAAGTAATAATATAACATTTTTTTGCTTTGGGGTTTAGATACACTTTATTAATAAAACTTTCTCATACACATAGCAAAAAAAAAAGTCCTATATATTCCTTGTAATGGCGGGATTGCCATGTGAAGCTTTTCTGATGTGACAAATTCCTCACCAGGTCTCAGCGGCCGTCCTACTCCGATCAGAAAAGGAAGCAGATATGCTGGCACTGAGTCACAGACTGGTATCTTGTCAGCCCCTGGCACTCTTTCTGCTTGGTGCCCGTATGCCCCATCCATCTGCTTCACTCAGCAGCTCTGCGGGGAGGCGAGGGGCCGCTCTATGGCTGCTTTTGCTGCTGATGTATTGGAGCGGGCACGGCTGCCAACTTTCAAGAACCACATCAGGGAACTTCCCTTCCGTCCTTCTCGCAAATTAACAGAAATTCGATAATGTGGCCGCAGGGAGCCTCCATCTGCGGTCAGCGGTTGGCGAAGGGGTCCGCGTTATTATGCTTTAGATGACAAAAAAAAGGAAGAAAGAACCAAAGCCAAATCCAATTATCATTATCCCGTCAAAAGGAAATCACAGAGTGGCCTTAAAGCTGGAGTTTAATCTGCTTACATTTTGACTTCCCTGGTTCCTTCTTTCCCTTCTCAGCAACATGCTAATGACATTTATTAATAAAATATTTCTATTTTCGTTACATACCTTAATTTTAGACCCAATGATGACATCGCCGGGTCTCTATTCTTCTCTATGCAATGCAGATGTAGCGCTAACCCCAAAAGAGCCGCTGGTTAAGATGGGCCCTTGACTTCCTCAAAGACCTCATCCCCTTGGACACACCATGTATATAAACCCACAATATTGTGAGAAATCACTGACAACAATACGGTTTCAAGAATGCACATGCACCCAGCCAGCTAGAGAAAGAAAAAAAAAAAAACGTATTATCTTGTCAGTAAACAAAGTCAGTAATGGGTTTGCAAAGATAATGAGATCTAATGAATAGTGACAGTAATAATATATTTTGGTATGCAAGATAATTAGCACAAAGAAAATAAATGAGGAGTGGTGTGACACCTGCTATACAGATCAACCTAAACAACATCACCTACAGTGATCAGTAATAAGACTTGTGTAACAAACAATACTGTCAAAGTGCACTAGCTGTGGCTATGCCAGGCCTAAGACTGTCTGGTAAGCACTGTCAAAGCTTAATATAAGAGGAATAGGTGAGGGGTGATGGGAAGGATTAATGGACATGTTATATGACAGGGGCAGCCTTCAAGATGTTTCTTCTGCCGGCCATCATTGGGACCGTTAAGGTAGCGTTGGTGCACTTTGCAACAGTTCTGATGATCCTGCATGCAGTTTGTATAAGCTGTAGAAGTGAAATAGTCTCTTAGATAATTAGCACAAAGAAAACAAATATTTAGTGGTGCGACACCTGCTATCAAGATCAACATAAATAGGAACAACGCCACCTACAGTGCAGCAGTGATCAGTAATAAGACTTGTGTAACAAACGCTGGAACTATACTGTCGTTGTGCACAAGCTGTGACTATGCACTGTCAAAGCTTAATATAAGAGGAATAGGTGAACAGTGACGGGGAAGGCTTGATGGGTACATTATATGAAAGGGACAGCTTTTAAAATGTTTCTTCTGCTGGCTATCATTGGGACCCTTTAGGTAGTGTTGGTGCACTTAAAGTGGAGGTCCACACAAAAATAGAACCTCCGCTGTCCGGATTCCTCTCCCCTCCGGGGTCACATTTGGCACCTTTCAGAGGGCAGGGGGTGCAGATATCTGCCTAAGACAGGTATTTGCACCCACTTCCGAGCATAGACCACTGCATTATCTGCGGGAGATTACGCCACGTCCGGCGCCCCCCGCTGTCTTCTAGGAGATACACGGGTCCCAGGAGACAGCAGGGACCAGTGGCATTGCGCAGAGCAAGTCGTGCATGCGCAGGAGGGAGCCAGGGAGAGAAGCCGCAAGGCTTCCCTTCCTGATTCCCTTATCGAAAATGGCAGCGGCAGCACCCAAGAGCGAGCGACAGCTCGGCTTTGGGTGCCGACATCGCAGGCACGCTGAACAGGTAAGTGTCCTTATTTTAAAAGTCAGCAGCTGCAGTATTTGTAGCTGCTGACTTTTAAAAAAAAAATAGGCATAACTCCGTTTTAAGATGTTTCTTCTGCCGGCCATCATTGGGACCCTTTAGGTAGCGTTGGTGCACTTAGCAACAGTTCTGACGACCCTGCATGCAGTTTGTGTAAGCTGTAGTAGTGAAATAGTCTCTTGGATAATTAGCACAAAGAAAACTAATGAGGAGTGGTGTGACACCTGAGATCCAGATCAACATAAACATGAACAACGCCACCTACAGTGCAGAAGGTATCAGTAACAAGACTTGTATAACAAACGCTGGAACTACACTATCGCAGTACACTAGCTGTGGCTATACCAGGCCTAAGACTGTCTGGTAAGCACTGACAAAACATAATATAAAACGAATAGGTGAGTGGTGACAGGAAGGATTGATGGACATGTTATATGACAGGGGCAGCCTTTAAGATGTTTCTTCTGCCGGCTATCATTGGGACCCTTTAGGTAGCGTTGGTGTACTTAACAACAGTTCTGACGATCCTGCATGCAGTTTGTGTAAGCTGTAGAAGTGAAATAGTCTCTTAGATTATTAGCACAAATAAAACAAATGAGGAGTGGTGCAACACCTGCTATCCAGATCAACATAAACAAGAACAACGCCACCTACAGTGCAGCAGTGATCAGTAATAAGACTTGTGTAATAAACACTGGTACTATACTGTCGGAGTGTACAAGCTGTGGCTATGCCAGGTCTAAGACCGTCTAGTAAGCGCTGTCAAAGCCTAATATGAGAGGAACAGGTGAACGGTGACAGGAAGAATTGATGGACATGTTATATGGGGGCAGCCTTTAATATGTTTCTTCTGCCGGATATCATTAGGACCCTTTAGGTAGCGTTGGTGTATTTAACAACAGTTCTGACGATCCTGCATGCAGTTTGTGTAAGCTATAGAAGTGAAAAAGTCTCTTAGATAATTAGCACAAAGAAAACAAGTGAGGAGTGGTGTGACACCTGCTATCCAGATCAACATAAAAAGGAAAAACCCCACCTACTGTGCAGCAGTGATTGGTAATAAGACTTGTGTAATAAACGCTGGTACTATACTGTCGGAGTGCACAAGCTGTGACTAGCCCAGGCCTAAGGCCATCTTATAAGCACTGTCAAAGCTTAATATAAAAGGAATCGGTGAACAGTGACAGACAAGGCTTGATGGGCAAGTTATATGACAGGGGCAGGGCAGCCTTTAAGATGTTTCTTCTGCCGGCTATCATTGGGACTCTTTCTGGAGCACTGGTGCACTTAACAACAGTTTTGAAATTGTCTCTTGAGGGGACAGAAGATAAATGTGGGTCAACAGTGACACTTGAGTAGAACCAGGGCCCCTTTTGCCCTGCCTTACAGACAGCCCTGGGACATGGCAATGGTGAAAACGATCCGGGGGCCCCTGGCGGGATCTGGTGCATGCTGTCTTCTGTACTTCTCTTCTTATACTCAAATCAAAGGTTGCTAAACGCTCCTTCTACCCGCGATGTCCCAGCTCAGAGCAGTTTACACATACAAGAACCATGTCAGCACACGGGGGAGCGGAGTTCATGCCTAGAACATATGAATATTCCCAGCTGACATCTCACTAACAGGAAACAAATATGTTAACAGAATGTGCAGCTATTAGGACAGCGCAGAGAGGATGACACTCCTCACCGCACCCCCATCATTAATGCTGCACGAAGCAGAATGTTGGAGACCATTGGGAAGATACTAAAGATGAAATGTATATATTTACATAGATTTACCATCTCATTATAGATCCTGCTGGAAATGTCGGGATGTATATATGTATGTGGCGTATACCGCCTGCACACCGCAGACAGCAAACGGGGATAATGGCAAATTCCGGATAAAAGCTCAATTACGACTGCGGGGTGACACCCTGTGATGGCTCTGCTAAAAGGGTGTCACTTCCAATATCAGAACACTTAGAAACTCTCTTTACCTTTCCTCTGGCCTTTCTCTCTCTGCAACCCACTCCCTCTCTTTTCCTCCTCTCCCTTTCCTCTCCTCTCTCTCTCTCTCTATCCCTCTCCTCCCTTTTCATCTCCCCCTCTACTCTCTCCTCTCTGCCTCTCTCCCACTTATCTCTTCCTCTCTTCTATCACCCTCTCCTCACTCCCTCTCTTCTATCACCCTCTCCTCACTCCCTCTCTTCTATCACCCTCTCCTCACTCCCTCTCTTCTATCACCCTCTCCTCACTCCCTCTCTTCTATCACCCTCTCCTCACTCCCTCTCCTCACTCCCTCTCTTCTATCACCCTCTCCTCACTCCCTCTCTTCTATCACCCTCTCCTCACTCCCTCTCTTCTATCACCCTCTCCTCACTCCCTCTCTTCTATCACCCTCTCCTCACTCCCTCTCTTCTATCACCCTCTCCTCACTCCCTCTCCTCACTCCCTCTCTTCTATCACCCTCTCCTCACTCCCTCTCTTCTATCACCCTCTCCTCACTCCCTCTCTTCTATCACCCTCTCCTCACTCCCTCTCTTCTATCACCCTCTCCTCACTCCCTCTCTTCTATCACCCTCTCCTCACTCCCTCTCTTCTATCACCCTCTCCTCACTTTCTCTCCTCTATCACCCTCTCCTTACTCCCTGTCTCCTTCACCCTCTCCTCACTCCCTCTCTTCTATCACCCTCTCCTCACTCCCTCTCTTCTCTAACCCTCTCCTCACTCCCTCTCTTCTGTCACCCTCTCCTCACTCCCTCTCTTCTATCACCCTCTCCTCACTCCCTCTCTTCTATCACCCTCTCCTCACTCCCTCTCTTCTATCACCCTCTCCTCACTCCCTCTCTTTTATCACCCTCTCCTCACTCCCTCTCTTCTCTAACCCTCTCCTCACTCCCTCTCTTCTATCACCCTCTCCTCACTCCCTCTCCTCACTCCCTCTCTTCTATCACCCTCTCCTCACTCCCTCTCTTCTATCACCCTCTCCTCACTCCCTCTCTTCTATCACCGTCTCCTCACTCCCTCTCTTCTATCACCCTCTCCTCACTCCCTCTCTTCTATCACCCTCTCCTCACTCCCTCTCTTCTATCACCCTCTCCTCACTCCCTCTCTTCTATCACCCTCTCCTCACTCACTCTCTTCTATCACTCTTCTCCTCACTCCCCCTCTTCTATCACCCTCTCCTCACTCCCTCTCTTCTATCACCCTCTTCTCACTCCCTCTCTTCTATCACCCTCTCCTCACTCCCTCTCTTCTATCACCCTCTCCTCACTCCCTCTCTTCTATCACCCTCTCCTCACTCCCTCTCTTCCATCAGCCTCTCCTCACTCCCTCTCTTCTATCACCCTCTCCTCACTCCCTCTCTTCTATAACACTCTCCTCACTCCCTCTCTTCTATCACCCTCTCCTCACTCCCTCTCTTCTATCAGCCTCTCCTCACTCCCTCTCTTCTATCACCCTCTCCTCGCTCCCTCTCTTCTATAACCCTCTCCTCACTCCCTCTCTTCTATCACCCTCTCCTCGCTCCCTCTCTTCTATCACCCTCTCCTCACTCCCTCTCTTCTATCACCCTCTCCTCACTCCCTCTCTTCTATCACCCTCTCCTCACTCCCTCTCTTCTATCACCCTCTCCTCACTCCCTCTCTTCTATCACCCTCTCCTCACTCCCTCTCTTCTATAACCCTCTCCTCACTCCCTCTCTTCTATCACCCTCTCCTCACTCCCTCTCCTCACTCCCTCTCTTCTATCACCCTCTCCTCACTCCCTCTCTTCTATCACCCTCTCCTCACTCCCTCTCTTCTATCACCCTCTCCTCACTCCCTCTCTTCTATCACCCTCTCCTCACTCCCTCTCTTCTATCACCCTCTCCTCGCTCCCTCTCTTCTATAACCCTCTCCTCGCTCCCTCTCTTCTATCACCCTCTCCTCACTCCCTCTCTTCTATCACCCTCTCCTCACTCCCTTTCCTCTTTCTTCCCATCCCCTCTCTCCTTTCCCTCTCCCTCCCCCTTCTCTTCTCACTCTACATCCCCCACTATCTCTCTCTCCTCCCTCCATTCTCCCTCTCTTTGCACCTCATCTCTGTCTCCCTTTACCCTCTTCAAACCCACTTCCTGTGAGCCCAGGGAGTCATGGACACACCCCCCTGGCCATAAGCTCACAGGAATACTACAAATGACAACTCCCACTGGAGGAAAAGGACTCTCCCTCTCCATCTTCTCTCTCCCTCTCTCTCCTCTTCTCTCCATCTGCTCTCTCCCTCTTCTATCCACCTTCTCTCTCCCCTCTTTCTCTTCTCTCCACCTTCTCCCCCTCTCTCCTCTCTCCCTCTTCTCTCCATCTTCTCTCTCCTTTCTCCCCCTCTTCTCTCCATCTTCTATCTCCTCTCTCCCCCTCTTCTCCACATCTACTCTCTCCTCTCTCCCCCTCTCTCCTCTCTTCTATTCATCTTCTTTCTCCTCTCTCCTTTTGTCTTCTATACCTCTTCTCTCCTTTTTCTCACTTTCTTTCATTCCCTCCCTTTCCTCTCTCCCTGGTCCATATCTCTCCCTTTCTTATCTTTCTCTCCCTCTCCTCTCTCTACCCCCCTCCCCTTCTCTTTCTCTCTCTCTCTCTTTCCCTCTCCCTTTCCCTTTCTTCTCTCTTATCTCCCCTTCCTCCCTCCCTCTCCTTCTCTCTCCATTCTTTCACTCTCTCTCTCTCCTCTTTCTCGTCTCTACACCTTTTCTGAAGCCGATCCGATCCCACCCTGAGCTGTCAGCCTTGGTTTCGATGTGTAAGCGGGTGCAGAGGACACAGCCAACAACGGATGCCCCATAATAAGTCTATGGGTGTCGTCACTTCACATTCATTTCCCAGCCGTTGTCCTCTGCAGAGCTTCCCCCGCTGGAGACCTGAGCGGCTTCAGAAAAGGTATGTATACTGATTTCTTCTTTTCAGGGCTATAAAGGTTAGTGTTAGATGGTGGATGTCTGTAGATGCAGGGATTTTAGTGTTAAGCCCTGTACACAGGACCAGAATTCCAGGCTGTATAAAGGCGGTATAAAGTCCGCCGGGAATCCCGACGGGAAAACCGAGAACAGGTTCGGTAAGTTTCCCAGTGTACACACGAGAGGTTTTCCCGTCGGAAAAACTGCGGGGGGAGAGCTTTGGCCGGAAATCCCGGCCATGTGTATGCTCCCTCGCAGTGTTTCCCCATAGGAAAAATTTGTATATATATATATATATATATATTTTTTTTTTATTAAAGGGCCCAGAGGTCCCTAGGGCCCCGGATGGCTACCCCCCTTATTTATATATATTTTTCTTTATTTCTTCTTTTTTTTGTAAAGGTCCCCCCCCCCCGCTTCTCAATTTCAGGCGGCAGCAGCCCCCCTCTGCTCCAGGGGGCCCATGCCTGAAGCTGTGTAAGGGGCCCCATAATTCCTGATGGCTGCCCTGCCCGGGGGGGCCCCATGAGTTGTCAGTCCGCCCCTGAATCCTGGAGCCTGTGCAAGTCTTGGCAGTGTACACTGATCACTGGGGGATGGGGGGGGACTGAGGAAATGCTTCCTCCTGCCTGCAGCAGACCGATGACATCATCTCATCTCTCGGCAAAGTCGCAGACTGGAGCTGAAGGATGGCATTTTGCCGATGAAAGATGAAGCCGACGTGTCTCTGCTGTAGATTGAGACACGTCAGGAATGTATAAAGTTATTGAGAGATCCACTTTAAGCCGCACACCCCTCCGGTATGTCTTGGGGGCCGCACCGGTCCAGATGGGGACGTGGAGGCAGAGATAATGCAAGTGTCACAAGGAGCCGAGTCCTTCCGCTCTCAGAGCCGTCACTCCTGCGGGAGATAAATGCACTGGCCGAGGAGGTAATTATTTTTTGGCAAATGAAACTTTCATTTCCAGCATGTCGGAAAACTCAGCAAAAAATCCCTTCCGGCAGGACCTTGCCGTGACTTTGAGACACAGAGGCGTTTTTTTGTTTTTTTTCTTTTCGTTGGAACAAAAGGCGGACGAGCTCTGGGCTGGGAAAAGAAAAAAAGATTCTGCATAAATTAATGATATATATCTGTCACCAGACTTAATTTCTTTGACATTTAGAGTCATTTCATTAGTTTTCAGGAATAAAAAGTGAAATATTGGCTTGAGAATCAGTAGCTATCTCGGCTGCGATTCTGCCATATTGTATCAGAAAAAATTTAGAGTTTAGCAATTTGTAAAGCAATGCGTCCGGTGTCCTGTGACCCTCCTCTCCTCTGCTATATGACTGCCAAGTGGAAGGAACGTGGCAACGCGTTTCAAAGCCTGCAGCCCTGAAGTTTGCTCTTTTCTAGATCAAGTCACCATCACTGCCTTGGTGACACCCACTCTGACCTTCCTTCCCATAGGATCCTGACATGTACCTGGTGGAGATTGAGCTATAGGGGGGGCTTCTCTTGCACCTCTTGTCCAACACCCCTTGTAGTGATGACAGGAGGTGTAAAGCAGTGGCGGCTGGTGCTCAAAAATGTTGGGGGTGCAAACAAACGGGAAAAAAACCCATCAATTGCAGCCTCACTGTGCCCATCAATTGCCACCACTGTGCCCATTAGACAAAGCCACTGTGCCCATCAGACGCAGCCACTGTGCCATAAAATTGTCGCCACTGTGCCATGCCATCAATCGCAGCCACTGTGCCATGCCATAAAATTGTCGCCACTGTGCCATGCCATCAAACGCAGCCACTGTGCCATGCCATAAAATTGTCGCCACTGTGCCATGCCATCAAACACAGCCACTGTGCCATGCCATCAAACACAGCCACTGTGCCCATCAATTGTCGCCACTGTGCCATGCCATCAAATGCAGCCACTTTGCCATCAATTGTTGCCACTGTGCCTATCAATTGTCGCCACTGTGCCATGCCATTGTCGCCACTGTGCCCATCAATTGTCGCCACTGTGCCATGCCAAACGCAGCCACTGTGCCATCAATTGTCACCACTGTGCCATGCCAAACGCAGCCACTGTGCCATGTCATTGTCGCAATGGTGCCCATCAATTTTCGCCACTGTGCCTATCAATTGCCGCCAGTTTGCCCCTAAAATGCTGCCAGATTCACCCCCCCCCCATGCCTGGCACTTACCTTTCTCGGTCAGCCATCTTTGGATCCTCCTCCACGATCCCTCGAAGTAGTCCCGCCCTCGATGTCGCTTCAGCCAATCAGGTTACCGGTGAACCTCATTGGCTGAGACGCCTGTCAGTGTTACCCAGGGAACGCACACCGCCTGCGTCTCCTGGTTGACTATTTGGAAGCCGATTACATAAAACCTATCAAAGCCAAGGCTTTGCCTTCCTCAACACTTCAGGCTCCAACACTAGGTACATTACATGTACACGGGTATGCAGGTAGGGCAAGTTAAGGCTGAGGTTAAGTAGGAACAAGCTGAGGATCACTCAGCAACCCATTCATGTCATAGCCCAGCTTAATTATGCTTGTACAAGATGTGCGCATGCTCATACGGTTACTACACACACTAAAACATGTGAGCATGCAATAGCCTTCTTGTTCCAATATGAATTGAGCTTCTCTTACAGCCCCATTCACACCTTGTTCGCCGCCATCACCCGCTACCTGACCCACCACCAAGTTGGGGTAATTGCCGGTCAGACAGTGAGCGGGCAGGAGGGTGCTGGTTAAATGCCGCCGGGGGTTGGTTACAGTGGCTGCATTTAATGGGCACAGTGTCTGCATTTGATGGGCACAGTGGCAGCATTTGATGGCCACAGTGGTTGCATTTGATGGGCACAGTGGTTGCATTTTATGGGCACAGCGGTTGCAGTTGATGGCGCAGTGGCTGCATTTGATGGGCACAGTGGCTGCATTTGATGGGCACAGTGGTTGCATTTGATGGGCACAGTGGTTGTATTTGATGGGCACAGTGGTTGCATTTGATGGGCACAGTGGTTGCATTTGATGGGCACAGTGGTTGCATTTGATGGGCACAGTGGTTGCATTTGATGGGCACAGTGGTTGCATTTGATGGGCACAGTGGCTGTATTTGATGGGCACAATAAGGCTGATTTGATGGGCACAGTGGCTGCATTTGATGGCACAGTGGCTGCATTTGATGGGCACAGTGGCTGCATTTGATGGCACAGTGGCTGCATTTTATGGCACAGTGAGGCTGCATTTGATGAGGGGTTTTTTTTTCAATATTTTTCTGAATTTTTTAGATTGTTTGGGCCCACCCAAAAATATTGGGCACCAGCCGCCACTGATGCTGTGGACTTTCAAAGGGTTAACACGGACCCGCAGAAAGCAACATATCTCCTCCAAGTAATTTATCAAATGCCGCCATGATGACCACAATGAGCCCCAAGAGGGGATTTCTACTCACTTCCTGTTGGGTCTCTGGGACAGGAAGTGAAGGGCACAGACAGTGATAACGCAGTTCTCCTAACTCTTCCTGGCTTTATCCAAAACTTTAAAAAAAGTTTTCCTTGAAGTTTCGCTTTTTTTCTTTACGTTTGTGTTTATTTCAACTTCTGGTTATAAAAAAAAAAAACAAGCAAGTCAGCGCATCAAACGACTTGTCATCACAGGCCAGGCTGTCTTCTCAAGTAGATTTGCAGATCGGCGTCTTATTTGTAAATTTATTAGTAGTGAAGGCGAAGAGTACGAGGGAGCGATTCAGCGTTTTAACAGCTGTAAGTTACGTCACCGCCGCTGCCAGAGAACGAACCCAACACTGCGTCTCATAAACGGGGGGCGCCGCAGCACCTCGGGACGGTCTTACAAAATGACAGATGTTAAGGCTCAAGAGACGCTTTGCATATCGCGTGAAATTAAATCGCAAGTTGGGGTCGGGGGCCTGCGTTGGGCGTCTGCTGTATTTTTTTTTTTACGATGCCGTTACTTCTGCAGTAGACCTGTGTGTAAGATCATATGTTGGGCCTCCTGCCAGAGAAAAAAGAAAGTGCCTCGCGCACAGCGTGCCAGGGCAACCATTGAGTGCAGCTTTTATTGTGCCGAATATCATATTGGCCAGCGCTTAAAGTGGAGGTCCCACGAAAAAAAAAAAATATTAAAAGCCAACAGCTACAAATACGGCAGATGCTGACTTTTGAAAAATGGACACTTACCTGTCCAGGATGCACGCGATGTCGGCACCCAAAGCCCATCAATCTCTCGGCTGCCCCCGCTGCCATCCTCTGTGAGGGAATCAGGAAGTGAAGCGTTGCGGCTTCACTGCCCGGTTTCCTACTGCGCATGCGCCAGTAGCGCGGCGTGTCCTCATTGGTCCCCGCTGTCTCCTGGGACCAGTGTGTTTCCCAGAAGACCGCGGGGGGGGGGGGGGGGGTGTTAAGACAAAAGGGCGTGACCGCGGGAGTCTATTCCCGGAAGTGGTGCAAATACCTGAAAGGTGCCAAATGTGACACCGGAGGGGGGAGGGTTCCCGAAACACGGAGGTTCACTTTTTGTGTAGACCTCTGCTTTAAAGGGAAGCAGAGTTCAGGTCAGAGGTCAGTAGTAAATGACACAGAGTTCAGGGGTCAGGAGTAAGTGATGTAGAGTTCAGGGGTCAAAACTAAGTGATGCAGAGTTCAGAGGTCAGGAGTAAGTGATGAAGATTTCAGGGGTCAGAACTAAGTGATGCAGGGGTCAGGAGTAAGTGATGCAGAGGTCAGGAGTAAGTAACACAGAGTTCAGGGGTCAGGAGTAAGTGACGCAGAGTTCAGGGGTCAGGAGTAAGTGACACAGAGTTCAGGGGTCAGGAGTAAGTGATGCAGAGTTCAGAGGTCAGGAGTAAGTGATGCAGAGTTCAGGGGTCAGGAGTAAGTGATGCAGAGTTCAGAGGTCAGGAGTAAGTAACACAGAGTTTAGGAGTCAGGAGTAAGTGACGCAGAGTTCAGAGGTCAGGAGTAAGTGACGCAGAGTTCAGGGGTCAGGAGTAAGTGATGCAGAGTTCAGGGGTCAGGAGTAAGTGATGCAGAGTTCAGGGGTCAGGAGTAAGTGATACAGAGTTCAGGGGTCAGGAGTAAGTGATGCAGAGTTCAGGGGTCAGGAGTAAGTGATGCAGAGTTCAGGGGTCAGAAGTAAGTGATGCAGAGTTCAGGGGTCAGGAGTAAGTGATACAGAGTTCAGGGGTCAGGAGTAAGTGACGCAGAGTTCAGGGGTCAGGAGTAAGTGATGCAGAGTTCAGGGGTCAGGAGTAAGTGACGCAGAGTTCAGGGGTCAGGAGTAAATGATGCAGAGTTCAGGGGTCAGGAGTAAATGACGCAGAGTTCAGGGGTCAGGAGTAAGTGATGCAGAGTTCAGGGGTCAGGAGTAAGTGATGCAGAGTTCAGGGGTCAGGAGTAAATGACGCAGAGTTCAGGGGTCAGGAGTAAGTGATGCAGAGTTCAGGGGTCAGGAGTAAGTGATGCAGAGTTCAGGGGTCAGGAGTAAGTGATACAGAGTTCAGGGGTCAGGAGTAAGTGACGCAGAGTTCAGGGGTCAGGAGTAAGTGATGCAGAGTTCAGGGGTCAGAAGTAAGTGATGCAGAGTTCAGGGGTCAGGAGTAAGTGATACAGAGTTCAGGGGTCAGGAGTAAGTGACGCAGAGTTCAGGGGTCAGGAGTAAGTGATGCAGAGTTCAGGGGTCAGAAGTAAGTGATGCAGTGTTCAGGGGTCGGGAGTAAGTGATGCATAGTTCAGGGGTCAGGAGTAAGTGATGCAGTGTTCAGGGGTCGGGAGTAAGTGATGCATAGTTCAGGGGTCAGGAATAAGTGATGCAGAGTTCAGGGGTCAGGAGTGAATGACACAGAGTTCAGGGGTCAGGAGTAAGTGATGCAGAGTTCAGGGGTCAGGAGTAAGTGACGCAGAGTTCAGAGGTCAGGAGTAAGTGACGCAGAGTTCAGGGGTCAGGTGTAAGTGATGCAGAGTTCAGGGGTCAGGAGTAAGTGACGCAGAGTTCAGGGGTCAGGAGTAAATGATGCAGAGTTCAGGGGTCAGGAGTAAATGACACAGAGTTCAGGGGTCAGGAGTAAGTGACGCGGAGTTCAGGGGTCAAAACTAAGTGATGCAGAGTTCAGGGGTCAGGAGTAAGTGATACAGAGTTCAGAGGTCAGTAGTAAATGATGCAGAGGTCAGGAGTAAGTGACGCAGAGTTCAGGGGTCATAAACAGCGTTTCATGCGTGTCTTTGCACGAAACGGGCTGAAAACGCGTGCCTTTGATTGTATTATGTAGATAGCAGCCGTGTGTTTTTTTCCGTGCAGACGTGTGAAAACACGCAGTTTAAAAACATGCTCAATGCAAAAAAAAAAAAGCGAATCTGATGCATTTTTTTTTACGCATAGGGCAACCCAACACGCAGAAAACGCGTGCAAAGACAGAGCGATTCTGCGCACGTTCTCGATGCGCCTCGGTGGGAATGCAGCCTGAGGTGGAGCTCTGCTGAATATTGAGACATTTGGAGTCCTCTATATTTATAAATCATGCTAGAGGGGGGTAACATCTCCTTCCTCTGAGCGCTGCGGGCGGAATCGGGCGAGAAATGCGATTATCTTATCTAACTTGCATTTATACGATCTAATCTTGCGATAATGCGATTGGGGGAGGGGTATAAACAGCGGACCCTGCTTGTTAGACGCGAGGTCCCCTTAAACCAGATCCTCGGGGTCAAGGCTGGGAGTTGTAGTCCATCGATGGTCCCGGCACCACGCCCGCACCTGACCTACATCCCTTGTTTCTTTATCTGTAGCGTGGAATATATTCCCCACCGCTGAGCGTAATTACCAGAGAGAGAGAGAAAAGGAAACGATGGTAAGAAAAACATATTTTCCTGGAATGTAATTAAGAGAAGATTGATGAAATTGTTATTTTCTCCTCTTTTATTTAAAAACACGTCTGCGTTCCAGGCCTGGCACTTAGGAATAAATAAAACCTTTATTTCCCTCCGCCGCAATACAATAAGAAACTTCCTCGCACACGTCCTCGCCCCCCCCCTAAATTAATTCACGCCAGACCCCCCCCCCACAACCCCCACCCCCGAGGCCCACCGCATGCGTCCTCCTTTTCTCCACCAATCATGTCATACTTTGCCTAAAGGGGTCATCTCACCCCAATATCATAAAGCAGATGCCTTAATTTACCAATGAGATTATTGTAAGGGGGGGGGGGGCGTTGACACCTGTAAGGACTTTAAGGAAATACCTCATTATGGCCACTAGAGGGAGCCGACCATCATAGTAAGAAAAAAAAACCACTGAGGTGAATTCAGGTAGGGGCGCGCAATGATACGGCGGCGCAGCGTATCGTATTTACGCTACGCCGCCGTAACTTACAGGAGCAAGTGCAGTATTCACAAAGCACTTGCTCCATAAGTTGCGGTGGCGTAGCGTAAATGGGGCCGGCGTAAGCCCGCGTAATTCAAATGTGGAAGGGGGCGTGTTTTATGTAAATATATGATGACCTGACGTGACCTGACGTGCGCCGTCCGTGTACATATCCCAGTGTGCATTGCTCCCAAGTAGGGCGCAACAATGTATTGGTTTTGACGTGAACGT